>NC_065517.1:12467807-12519718 GCF_006386435.1 Epinephelus moara
AGGTGAGAGCCAGGCGGTGCAGTCGGTGGAGAGCAACTGCAGCGCCTGGCTCTAAAAACTGCGGCCGCCTTGCTCTCGCGGTTTTTTCGCCGTCCACTTTTGTAATACGTCAGAGCAAGTCGGGATGAAGTTGGACACAAAACTAACCGGCATGCATTGTGCGCCGATCGCCGGTGATCGAATCTGCGCAGGCCTGGCTCATCTCGAATGAACCTAGTGTTTGGGTGCACACCTACGCTAAAAGCAAAGGTACTGTGGTGTCTGAACACCATGACAGAACACCAATCATACAAATCAAATGAGGGAGTTGGAGATTTATTCATTTATTTCATTTGTGTTGATTGTGTCATTGGTCTTAAATTTCATTTCAAGTGGCATTAAAAAAGTCTTAAAAAGTCTTAAATTTAACTTGCCTTAAGCTGTAGGAATCCTGATCATTACATATACAATAGTTTGGTTTTATTTGCACAATTAAATACACTAATAAAGTTAACCGGATGTGTGCAGGGGAGGAAGGGGAAGCCAAGGGACTCATAAAAGTCCTTCACGGTATGAAAAGATTCAATCAAGTGTAATCATACATATCCAGCAAGGGAAAACAAAATGGAAAAATAACAGCAGCTCAAAGAAACATAAAAAAGGAAGATACGGAGATAAGGAAAATAAAGGTTTTGGAAAATACAGTGTTTTTCAAATAAGTCCTGCAGACTAGTCATAGAGTAACTATCTGATTTTAAACTGAGAGTGTGAACTGTATATTTAATGGTATATTGATCCCAAAACATAAAACAATAAGGTAAATGATTAAATGATATTAATCCTCTGAGAATTGATTGATAAAGTTTTGAATGACGTTAGGCTATCAAACATGATCATGTTTAAGTAAAAGTACCTTGTTATGGTAGAATGAATTAGTTGCACCCCAAACAATATTCCAATAATTAATATGTGGATAAATGAAATTATAATACAAAATCCAGTGAGTGGTGGGTGGTCGCCTTTAAAAGTCTAACTGTTTTTATTAAAGGTAGGGTCTGGAGGATTTTCCAGTTGCTGTTTGTAAACACACACATTCAAATTTGGCCCCTCCTATCAGGCTCAACTCTCCCGGGTGTACGGAGCCCGGAGGTACAGAAGAAGGCTTCACAGAAGAGGTTCAGGCAAGGCTCGCACTGGTACACGCTCGGGCACGGCACCTGCACTCTCTCACTGGCTGGGGAAATCTCCGCCCAGAAGCGGTCTGAGCTCACAAAAATATCAAAATACAGTTAAAGGGCAGGAGCTCTGCAAACAGAATCACCACCACACATGAGTAGAAGCCCATAGGTGATGATTAAGCAGGATTTCCTTTGTGTATGTCTATATTTTGTTTTGTTTGAAAATCCTCCAGATCCTACCTTTAACTGTGCACAGATCATACGTTTTTACACTACACAGACTATGGTAGTAGCATACCCCCAGTTATGCCTTCTATGTTTTATCATTACATTTAAGTCTTAGAGCCTAGGATCATTTTTTCCTCTGGAAAAAAAAATCCATTGTCATCATAAAAAGAAAAATAAATGTGTTCAGAAACACTTCAGCAGTTTAGAGCAGTTTTTCCATAATCCCCAAGGACTCGTTTGTCCATCTGGATGAAGAAATATTTTGTTTTCTGCACAATAAAAAGATCTTGAACCTGGCTGGGACTCAGTTTACTAATCTAAAAAAAGATCATAGCTGGAAGTGGAATATCTCCCTGCTTGATTTATGTGCTATGAAAATATTCAAAAAGCTTTCTTATCGGGTATATTATCTATGCTGACACTGACTGAATTCAAGCTAAAGTTTGCACAATTTTATCCATAATAACATGATTATGAACTGATTTCTTGCTAATCTGACTTTCCAAACAGGTCTCATTTGTACAATACAGCGATGACGCAAAGACAGAGTACAGGCTGAACGCTTATCAGGACAAAGGTATCGCCATGTCTGCAACTAACCAAATCCGCTACAGAGGAGGAAACACCAAGACAGGTTTGATCACACACCACATGCCACAGTGACAAAGAGTCTGCCATTCAGCCAGTTGTTTTTCTGACACGTTTTTTCTTCTGTTGAGCAGGAGTGGCTCTGAAACACACCTATGACAAGGCCTTTTCTATTGAAAATGGAATGAGGAGAAATGTCCCCAAGGTGGTCGTGACGATCACTGACGGACGCTCTCAGGATGAGGTGAAGAAGAATGCTGCCAAGCTGCAGCATGCAGGTAATGGCTAAAAGGATCCATGCTTCATCAGCAGAAAACACAACATTACTTTAGTCAACATGGGACCTATTTTTTAATAACCGTTTTTACTAACTTCTCCATGACTGTTTCCCATGACAACTAAAGTTGAGTGACCTGTTAGAAAAGAGAGAAATGTGAGCTTTTAACACCCACAGACCAGTTTCAACTTTTTATTGGACAGCAAATTTTTTTCAACAGACTACAGAGGAACACCTTGTGCCAATCTGAATAATGCAAATTAGTGAAGCTGCTGGATGGTTTCCCTCACTCTGGCATGATTTCACAGAGTGAGGTGCAACTGGAGGCTTAAGTCATACCACTAACCTGTTACCCCTTAAATTAGTAACCCATCTGTTAGTTTTTATTCTTACCCATTTCTACATCCTGTCTCCAGGTTACAGTGTTTTTGCCATTGGTGTTGCCGATGTGGATTTCGTTGAGTTGCAGTCCATCGGCAGCAAACCCAGCGACAGACACATTTTTATTGTGGACGACTTTGATGCTTTCGACACTATCAAAGAAAACCTCATCACCTTCATTTGTGAAACTGCAACATCATGTAAGTTTGCACCATATTTACTGCAACAAAATAGCCTAAAAATTGTTTTAAGAATTCTGAATTTGTGGTAAAATGTCATGAAATTCCTTTTTGTTTCCACAGCGTGTCCCCTGATTTTCCTGAATGGATTTACTTCACCTGGTAAGTGCAAAAAATGATATAGGAAGCTTAAATTGATACATAAAACTGAAATCACTCTTGTCCTTTAAATTTGTCCTGAGTTCCTCAGCCAAGCATCCATTTAAGATCTAAACTCCTGATCTGTTGTGTTTCAGGCTTCAGGATGCTCGAGGCCTTCAACCTGACAGAGAAGACCTTCAGTTACATGAAAGGCGTCTCCATGGAGCCAGGCTCTTTCAATAGCTACACAGCATACAGACTCCACAAAAATGCCTTCTTGAGTCAGCCCACAACGTGAGTCTGATATAACTTTTGTTTTGTTTTTTATATTTGTCTGTAGTTTGCTGCTGGATGCTACCAAAGTAGGCTAATAATTGTTTTATCTGTTTTTTAAATGGTGAGATGTTCAAATTATGAAAACTTACATGTTATGTTCATGCAGCATTTTGGAAAGAAAGCCTTTATGAGACACTACATTGATGCTCGTGGAGCAGTGGCTTGCTTGAGAATGGGTAGATTGGACAATTAGCTGAGCTAATGAGCTAACAAAAATAACTTAGTATGACTCGTATGCATTGTTTCAGTTGCCCCCCTTAAATTGTAGAACATTAAATGAGGTTGGGAGACATTATTTGAATGATTTAATGATTTATTTTTATTTTGTGAATAGCTTTTATTGGCTACCATTTTCTTGTTGGTAGCATGACAATAAAATGCAAATAAACCCCTCACAAAATCCCTCAAAAATTCAAGAACTGCCTAGCTCTGTCCCGGGTGTTTGAGCTCATTCTCTTTACAAACTGGGTCAGTGGATTTACGATGCTCTGTGAGGTCATGCAGGACCGACTGAGCTGCAGGTCACGACACAGCGCAGTCTCCCTTCTCCTTCCTCTCTGAAGACTCTGTCAGGCCAATGAGTGCAAACCCAGCCGCAAACTAGACTGTTAATACTGGCTACCACCCAACGCAGGCGTCCCGTATCCAGAACATCACATGCAACACCAAAGTGGTGGAAAACAGCTTGAGTTCTGACTGTTTACCAAGTTTGACTTTCCAATATGTGTAGTGACATCAGAGAGACAAATGAGAAACATCCTTCTCTGATATAAAAGAAAAATGAGCAAGTGGTGGAACATTAATAAAATCCCTTTACTCATGTAGAAGTAGCAACACTTCATTACAACAGAATCGATATGTAATGAAGTAAATGTTTATGACAAAGTCTTGGCTTTAAAATACGGTAGAGTTAAGACCAACTAATATGATCTAAACTTTCACAACAGTTACTATGACCATCCAAAATCTGGTGACTCTGAAAGCCGTAACATGATTCCCATCAGTTTCCCCTTCATGCCCCATATAGAGGCATCTGCATTCTTTATGTTTCTACACTCATTTCTTTAATATGCCACCTATCGTTATTTCTGATTCACCTGGCGTCCTCAGGTGTTCTGACTCTGTTCATGCATGAATACATTTTAAAGAAGTAATCAGATCCTTCACTAATGTAGAAGTACTAATACCTTAATGCGAAAAGACACTACTGCAAGTAAAAGTCCAGCATTCAAAACCTTACAGGTATAATCAGCAATATGCACTTAGAATTGAAAAGTCCAAGTACTCATTGTGCAGTAAAATATACTCTGTCAGTGTTTTAATAATATATATATATATATATATATATATATATATATATATATATATATATGATGCCTATATTGCATTTTACTTTTTAAGGTTGTGCTAATTTTAACTCCTTCATATACTGTTGGGTAGTTTAATCTACAGCAATGCAGCATATTCTATAAGATCATCATATGTTTGTAGTGTGGCTGTCCTGTGAGAACCATGCATCTATAAAAAGTCAACTTTTCCTGGTGTCAGAAAAACAGCCCTGTTTTCAGCTTTGTGATGATGCATTTTCCAGCTGATCCAAGTGGGTTTTTAAAGAGTTTACTTAGCTTAAGGGGTAGAAGAATTTCCTCAGCACATAACAGAGCACTTTATTGTTTGGTTTATCATAAGATGCATGGTTTTAAGTGAACAGGAAAGGGATGAAAAAAGTAATCTGTAAAGTAACTAAAGCTCTCAGACAAATGTGGTGGTGTAAAAGTACAATATTTTCTTATTGAGGCAGTAAAGTACTAGTATGTCGAATTCGTGCCACAACACATTAACACCACATGTACTTTAAGTACATTAAGTACAATAGTACATAGTTACATTCCACCACTGCTCAGTGTCTCCTCTCAACTGTCCTCTTGAACCCCTCTGCTGCTCTTAGTCAGTCTGCTAAGAGCCGCAGGTAACTACATATTTAGCTTACATGTCATCTCTTTTGTCTCTTGAACAGAGAAATCCACCCCGATGGTCTTCCCCACGCCTACACCATCATCCTGATGTTCCGCCTTCTGCCTGACTCACCCAAAGAAGCCTTTGACATCTGGCAGGTGTCAAGCAAAGATCACAAGCCAGAGACCGGCGTCACTATCGACTGTAAATAACATCCTCTTTTCTTATCCAGTGGTGTGTGTGTGTGTGTGTGTGTGTGTGTGTGTGTGTGTGTGTGTGTGTGTGTGTGTACTGGGTACTGGCATGAAAACCCAGCATGGAAATGTGTGAGGCGATGTGAAGCAGCTGTGCCTCATTGTGTCTGTTCATGAAAAGAGTTGAGTAGGGTGTAATGAGCCGGCTGTGGCCCTCCGGCTGCTTCGGTCTCAGTTGATAACCGAGCCGACTCCTTTTTACCACAAGAATCTCGCGTCCTCGGCCCGGCTCAGCTGGCTCTTGTAAAGCCTCTGCCTCAGTCTGTCAGCAAGACTTTCTGCTGGGCTTCAGTGGAAATCCTCCAGTGACGATTGTTCTGGTTCTTGAGTAACAACCCTTGGACGACACTGAGGTTTAGATCCCCAAGGGAGAAACAATCTGCATTATTAAAGGAATAGTTTGACATTTTGGGAAATATTCTTATTCCTTTTCTGGCTCAGAGTTAAATGAGAAGCTTGACAAAGCCAATGGTAACTGTTTCCTCGTGTTTCAGGTCTTTTTGCTAAGCTAAGCTAACCGTCCTCTGGCTCTGGTTTCATATGTAATGTACAGATCGTGTAAATCCCAGCCAGAACAGGAATAAGTGTATTTTCCAAAATGTCAAACTTCTGCTTTAAAGCTGGGGAGTAGTGATAGGCGATAAGTTTGAAATCAACATCATGATAATATTTTTATGATATTGATACATTACACATTACATTATGACAAATATTTTAAAATCACAGTTGAATGTTCAGTGCAGTGAACATAATAGTTGGACTATTATGTAATACTCTCCACACACATAAAACAAAAACACATTTTGTTAGTTTTTGAAAGGGCGCTTGGTGTTTTTCAGCCTGCAGAAACAGTTGTATAATGTGTTCTGTAAATCTGAAGGAACTCTGAGAAAGTAACTGTGATGATTTTACAGAGATGACATCAGGGTTAGCTGAATTTTAGCTTGAAGACTTTTTTTTTTTTTTTTAAGGTTAACTTTGTTAACCTTAAAAGTTAAGTTTGAGAGATGTGGTCTAATGTAGCTGTCATCAGGTCATTATGTGGGCCTTATCGGTTGTGATAAGTGTCATAGATATGGGCCTGCAACACCTACTGTTTGGTTGAGCCGGCCCTTATCAGGACATGATATTCATTTTTTTGCCAGAAAGGGCTTTCCTCCCATATCTTTTTGCCGCCCAAACCTAAGGAAAGTGAAACCTTGCAAACTGGCAACAGCCGTTGAATGGGCTGATAACAGTCCTCTGAACTTACCAGTAGGTGTAGCAGGCCCCTACAGACCAATATCTATGAAGCTTACAACCACAGATAAAAGCTGGGCTGCTAACATCCTAGTCCGGAGGTCAAGAAGCGTCTAATGAAAGATGTTATTGAGTTGCATCATAGGGAGTGTAGGATCCAATGCTCTTTTAAGTCCCCCAGCTTTGTGTAACCAGATAGGATTATATTTTGTGTGCCATAGTTTGTCTGACGTCACGTAAGTCAGATTGTCTATGAAACACAAGTTACGTATACAATCCGCACACTGTATACAATTTCAACCCCTCTGTCAATCCACAACCTGATTAAAGGGGCATGTATGCAGCTGCCCTCTACACAGAAGGGATTTATTCACTTATTTATTTACGTAGTCACAGTTGCAGGTTTGATGTTTTAAACTGGCAAACCTCTGAAAAAATTACAGTAAACTTAACAAAGGCTTTTGATGGTGTTTAGCCTTATTTTCAGGAACTTATTGTTACCAGTTATTGTACAAGACAGAAAAACAGGCAGACAAAGGAAGTAGTATTTTTTTGCATGATTACATTGGAGTCTTAGATAAAAGTCAGATCCTATTTTCAGGAGCTTGTTTGCATAACAATTTGCATAATGTTTGTGTGAATAAGGCGAAAAAACTTTGCACTCTTAACTGAGGGTAGTTTCTTTTAATTGACCTCAGTGTTCATACAAACAAGATCAGAGTGTAACACCTCTGTTTGATTCTCTGCTCAGCCTCCAGCCAGACTGTGTCCTTCTACAATAAAGACACGCGCGGCGAGATCCAGAGAGCCACATTCGACAACGATCATGTGAAGCAAATCTTCCATGGAAGCTTCCACAAGGTAAGAATGAGCACAAGTATTGGGAACATACACAAACGAACTGTATGTCGTTTATCTAATCTGTGCTGGATAAACTCAAAAAGATTATGAGACACACAAGACAGAACTGACAAACCTGCTGCATCAAACAGACGTCATTCATCGGGCAGAAAAGATGCATTGATGGCAGTCCATGTGGGTATTTTGGTTTTCAAACATATTTAAGTCAAACTGAACAAAGATGAAAGTCAAATGTGTCTTTAATGGTTGAAATATATAATGTTTTTCAGTCCTAGGCATGAACGCGGCGTGACACATCAATAGAATCACTCCGCTTTGTTCTTGCTGGACTTCTCGAGGTCATACAGATACTGTGGATACCTGAGATTCCAAATGTGTTGTATATTACAGTTAGAGCACCTCACATGCAACTACAGGCGTGTTCCTGAAGAGTTATGTGGGCTCAGACAAACAGATGGTCCTCTGCAGGTTGTAAAACGCAGGGCAGAGCAGCGAGGCCCGAGTGCTGCAAAGTAAGGCTGCACTTTATTGTTATTGATTACATCCAGTTCAAACTCTGTGGCTTGACTGATGGAGGCAGCCGACTGCATCTTCTGGATGTTATAAAATCATCAACAGACAGTCTGACTCACATTGCCTTGGTTTTAATATCGAGCCAGAGAGGTGGAGTTATGGACAATGATGATTTTCACTTGCATTGCATTTTATTGCAAGGCTTAGAGACTCACTTTCCAAACCGCATGTTCACCAGTAGCTTCAGTTGTGCCTCTCACGTAAGCATAATTTTATAAAGTATGAACCTCTCTTTGACAAATAAAACTTACGACCAAACTTTTAAGAACTAGTCAGGTTACTTGACAACACTAACAACAGTACAAAAGTTTTTCAAGATTACTCAAAGTCAGCTCTCTTGCTGACATGAAATATTTTTAGTCCATTTCGCAAGAGACATATTTACTTAAGCCCCCAAAATATCATGGGCCACCTACCTGATGATGCATTCAGACATAGATTTCATCAAAGGCAGAGAGCCACCATATTTTTGAGGTTGTCGACTCATGTCAATAGAGAACCTTTCAAGGCTGTTTGTCTGTCAGTTTTTGAAAAATGTCTTCAAACATGTTGCCACTTGAGATTGAGCTTTTATAGGAGAGAGTCCTGGCCAAAGTGGCAGCATGGTTTTATGACACAATCCAGCTCAGAGCCAACATCAGAAACACAAACTGTGGTTAGTGCAGCTGTAATAAAACAAGCTGTCTTTCTTTCATTCTGTAAAAACTTGTTCTTTGGCCTGATGTGAATCAGAGACACTCCTCAATGAAGCTTTTGCTTTAAGGACAGATTTCAATCAGAGGGAATGTGTTTTACACTGTAGTGAAGGTCAGAACTGAGGTGCTGATAACGACGTTCTTGTACAAGACATGTTGCTGGGGGAAGTGGTGTGGACAGCCGTGCAACAGTATGACAAAGTTTCACAAGGATCCATAAGCTCCTCTGTGAGGGGGAGACCATTAAACATGCACTGCAGTCCCTGCTGGGACGCTTGCCTGGAAAATATTGGGTCACTGCTTTTGCTATTAAACAATTACATCAGAGCGGCTGAGGAGCGCCAGCAGAAAGGCGGTGCTTCTCCTCCATCCGTCTCTCTCCTTTCGGCTCAGGAGGGGTTTCAGAGGGCAGGCGCTCAGTCTTTGCCTCTGGTAGCCGACCACAAGGGAATTCTTGCTGCTCTGTGGCTTTACCTCCCAGCATGCACTCTGAATGCTGCATCTGCTACAGGGTGAGATGTCAGTGTCAGCAGGAGGTCTGTGTCTCACTGGACAATTTAGAATAATTTCATAGACTGTCAGTGATTAAGATGCCACCTGCTGTTCTGTGGTGACAGCTGATCCTCTGGGCAGTTTTAGCCATGAGTTATTTTTGAAGCAGTCCTTTTTTTAATTTTTTTATTTTTATTTTATTCTTACACAATTTCTCTCAAGAAATAACTCTTATGGTATAGGAATTTGCGTACGTTTTAAAAATGTTTTTTTCAGGAAGAATGTTTCTGGAACAACACCATGATATTTTTGTTTCAATGCTGATTGATTTTTTCGAATTTTCAGAGAGAAAGAGAAAGTGATACAGAATTGATCCCTGAGGGTGAAAGGCTTCTTTTATCTGCTTCCTCCCTCCACTCAGAGGTCAGAGCCGTAAACCTGGTAGCTGACTGAAGATCAGTGTCATGCTCAAGGACACTGCTGCAGGGAGGACACACGTGCATGTCATGAAGACCTTTGGTTGCTTTCACTCTAGATTTTTCTGTCCCTGAACCCTTTGGCGATAATAAAAGTGTCTGGACTGAAGAGTTGTTTGTAAACTAAAAGATTTAAAAGCCTGTCAGGTAGTGGGGGTGATGAACCTTTGCAGCTGACTGGGACATTTTGAACCTGCTGTCAGCACGTTGCAGAAACAGCAATGATTTAAGAAGTCTGCTTGAACCTGATGTTTGGATCTGTTGTTGTGCCAGATTTATTAAAAGATGTCAGAGTCCGCCACATCACCATGTCTCTCTTCGCTAAACCCATTTCCCCTCGCAGCATTACACCAACCAGCTAACTCAGCGGCAGATGGATCAGTGAAATCCTCCCCCAGATGTGTTAAACAGCAGAGATCTGTTGTGGATACCTGAAGGCTTTCTGAGTGTCTCTAGTCCAGTGGGACTAAACAAGGATTAAAGTGAAGGTCCTCTCTGTTAGCTCTGTGTTCACTATCAGCCGTCACTGCATGATCTGCGCCAACTGCAGAGAAATAGATTAACAGTCCTGCCAGTAACTTTCAAAAGAGACTCAGAAAGTAAAAGCAAAAAAAAAAACAAATATAGGAAATAAAGATACTCTGACTGATGGGAACATCTTGGAGATGTTTGAGACAGAAATTCAGAGCAAGTCTGAAAATTAATACAGTACTGAGAGAGATTGTGATTATTTTACAGGTTAACTTAAAGCCAACCACACAGTCTTAAAAGGACTGTTAATATGAGAAAGAAATAAAAATGAGAGGAGAGACTTGGACATGAAATTTCTTGTCATGATTATCCTGGCCACAATAACTGCAATTCACAATATTTATTGATAATCCTCAAAATTTGGTTAAAACTCGTAAAAATCACTTTGCCTTACATTTATTGAGAAACATTCTTATTGTATCACAGATGGCACACACATTCTTAAGTGAACATCCTTTTAGTGAAAACCGATTAAGCCGGGCCTTTAAACTATTTGAAATAGCATCAGACCTTTTAGGTTTTTGAGATTGGTGCATAAGCAGCTTGTCTTTACCATAGACTGTAAAAATAGCAGGTAGCAGGTAGTCACCCAGTGGTTTGTGGACTCCCACGTGACCATTCAACAAACTGCAGTTTTTGGCATTTCCATGTTGGGTGCCCAGCATTCTCTTTGGATGCTGCTTGACACGATATTCAGGATTATTCTGACAATGAATGAATTCACCATGATCAACTTACTGATTGTTTTATATAGCAAGCCGTGATAAAATTGTATATTGTCCCATTCCTGATAAGGACATCCTCATTGCCAAGTTGGCGAGAGAGACAAAGACAGAGAGAAAAGCGAGAGAGATGGGTAAATGAGGCTCTCACTTTCTCTGCCCAGAGATTTGAAACTGTGAGCTTTTGGTTACACTGCTGTACTGTACCTTACTTGTGTGCAGATGAAAGGAGGCCAGAGCTGCATGCTGACTGCAGATAAACATCCAGGAGAAAAAAATGCTTGAAACTACTACTGACCTGAGGTCAGAGATGACTGTACTTGGCTACTTTCATCTTTACTTATATAAACATCCTTCTGTAACAGCCTATAACTCAGACGGAGCTTCCAGACAGCAGCATGAATGGGTAAAGATGTAATCAGGTCCTTTTTCAGTTTGTGTTTTACAGGAACAATGTATCAGAGTTTCCTCTAAATCTTAGAGGATTTTCCAGCTTGACGAGAATAAAAATCAAAATGAAACACTTTTGGTATGGATGTGATCACATTTAAATATTGGCAGATTCAGTATGACCATATGAGTGCTGTTATTGGAAAATCATATCCCTTAAACTCCCGCAGACAAGTGAGTGGTGTGAAAGTGTTGAGAGGGACACACTGAAGCTTCACCAGTACCTGCTGACTTTTTGAAAGCTGCTCAGTATCAGATAAAAGCCTGACATCTTAAAAGTGTAAATGGAAATGCTGCGGTGCTTCCACGAGCAGCGTCTGCCTTCCGCGGTCTGTTAAACATGCCTCTGCATTTCCGCGGATGCTGACTGACCAAAAGCAGTGAGCCGCGGCTGCCAGAGCTGCCAACGGGCCGGCCCGGCTTTGTAAATCAACATTTTCCCTCTCACAGCTGGACTCATTCTGACCGGCTTTGAGGAAAAGTTGTTGTTAAGGCTTACCACAAAATGACATCATGAGGAGATGTGGTGAGGGAGATCTGAGTAAGGAGCACTGTGGTACTGTGTGTGTATAACCGAGATAAATCCACTACTGCCTCAGTTATTTTACAGTTAAGAGATGAAGCGACGTAAGATGCCTCAATGTGACTACCAATTAGATTAAAAGGAAGGAATTTTGGGAGATTTGGCTTCCAAAAATTTTATGCAGTTCCAGCTGAAACCTTTTTTTTTTTTGAGGAATCTTTGAGATGTGGCCGAGCAGGATGTCAGAATAGATGAGTTAAGGGTTTCATTAAAAAAGGCTGGAATGGTTTACACAGAGCTGCTGGTATGTGGAGGTGCTTCAGTCAGGCTCTAATACTGTCTTATTAAGTAGATTAGTTGTCGATTAGTTGTCGACCGTGACATGATTAATCCACAGAAAATAGTTATTTCTTGCTTAACATAATCTGCTGTAGTGTACTAAGATTTGTAAAACTACTGCTTATAGTACCTTGTCAGTTCACTGAACTTTAATATGAAGAAAGTGGTGGAACTTTACCATGAAAGTGGATTAAAATACCCATTTGAAGAACGTTTTCTGTCTCGATACCAATTCCAATACCTCAACTCAGACTCTCTGCCAATGCCAAGTACTGTTTCCATATCAGCCCTGTTGTTACTGAATTTAAAATCTGTAAATCTCATTGTGTGGAATTTATTGGAATCATTTTTATATAAGGCAAGATGAGGTTTTACTGCAGCACAAAAAACTTTTAAAAAGTACATTTTTTTGCAGTTTTCGTGGGGAAGTCATAATGAATGATTGCACAAAAAGTTGAGATGTATTTTAATACAATGTGTTCAGCAACTGGAGTAAAAAAAACTCTTTGGAGGAACTCTGTTATTTTTGTTTAGAAGTCCACTTTTAGACAGGATGCAGAAGCATGCAATTAAGCATAATTAAGTATTTTGCCTCAGCTGTCAACAAGTGCAGCTTGGACTCTGATCCACCACCAGTAATCTTACCATTGTTTGTTGCACATATTAGACAAGTTGAACATGATGGTTTATTTTTCCACAAGGTAGCATTATACACATTTTGAATTTGTCACAATGAGAGCATTGATCAGCACTTGGCATCAGCAAATATCCTGAGTTTAGGTTTTGGATTTTGGACAGAAAAATGTTATAATGTTTCATCCCCGCTGCTCTGCCATGAAGTTACCTCAATGAAAGCTCTGTTTTACAGAAAATTACAGCAGTTGCAGTTTAAAGGGCATTTGGCATCTCTAAATATAAGAATACAACAACAAAATGACCAACAAGGTGAAGAAGTGATTCCCAGATTGCTTATAGCATCAGAAAGGAGTTCAAAGCACCATATGAATTTCTATACAATCCAGCGTTTGATCCAAACCTAATTTCCTTCTGTCTGCAGAAACTCTGATGGTGCACGTTTTCTTCTGAATGAATAGAGAGAAGCGCTGGTTTCCCTCTCTTACATTCCAGCAGTGTTTCAATAAACAGAACTACAGCGGAGACGATGGAGCGCATCCTCCCTGAGCTCCGGCTCCACTGACACACTCAGCATAACCTAATAATTTGCAGGCCATCAGGATAAAAACCAGACACAAGACTTGGTCGTAGAACAAAGAATGTGCCAATAAAATATACTCTCCTTTTTCTTCTTCCTTTTTCTTTCTCTCTGAAGCTCCATATCCTGGTTTCGTCCACCGGCGTCAAACTCAACATCGACTGCCAAGAAGTGGCTGAAAAGGAGATCAAGGAGGCTGGAAACACATCCAGCGATGGCTACCAGGTCCTGGGCAAGATGTCCAAGTCCATCGGCTCTAAAGGGGAATCAGCAACTGTAAGTGAACTCTGATCCTGCAGTGCTCACATAAACAGGACAGGAGGAAGGAAGAGATTCAATTGTGAAATAATAAGGATTTATGTGTATTTTTAAATGTTTTAAGTTTGCTAAAACTAGGAGGTGTTTAAACAGTACTGTTCTGTTCAGCCATAGAGACCCATTTAATTTAGAATGTAGAGGGAAAGACACACAGAAATGTATTTTGGCTTATCAGAAACAGATAATAAAAAACAACCAAATATCTTCTGATAATATACATTATAATGTTGTTTCTTGTTGTAGTCTCGTAAAGGTTTTCTCTGCGATTCCCTGACTCAGTTGCAGCACAGCAGTGTCTTGCTATGTTTGCTATTATTAGCTGATATCAGCCACTGCTCAACATTTTATTTGTATGAAAAAAGTGTGATCTACACAAGAAACACGTTTTTCTTAAAGCATCCTCTGATTCCTCCCCATCTCACTGTAGCATTAGCTGATGTTTGAAACTGAACACAGATCAGTGTTTCATAACATCTGCAGTTAGCTGGGAGGGAAATGCAACAGAACCATGGGTTGCACTTAATTAAAATGGACATTAAAATGAACATGTCCGTTTCTGTAAGTAAAGCCGTCAACATGGCTGCAATATGAGACGTTTCCTGTCTTTCTATGGGCTGATGGGACTCGGCTGTGCTGCATTCTCTGCTGTCTTTCTATTTGTCTTCTGGGAGCTGTGAAGGGCGTATCAGAGACACATGTACCACAACACCATTTCCATGTTTTCTTCTTTTTTTTTCTCCACTTCACAGTTCCAGCTCCAGATGTTCGATATTGTCTGCAGCCTGGGCTGGACCAGCAGGGACAGATGTTGTGACCTTCCATCAATGGTAAGGGAAACACGGACACAGGGCCTTTTAATTTAACATGCTAAATATGTACATTAGCTGAATGGTAAATCTTTGGCTTTAGTATCCAGTTATCAAGTTGTTGTGAGGAGCATCTCCTCTGCTCTTTAAATCTATTTTTATTACAAAATATAGAAACAGCTGATGGCGTTTTTGGCATCTAAACTAAAGATTTTCTTTGCTGATATCATTTTGAATTCAGGCCTAAACAATAAATCTAAATTACTGGCAAAATAAAGCAAAGCGTTAATAGATTGTAAGGCTTGATCAGACTTATTCTTTCAGTGCATGTTGTTTTCCAACCTAAAAGTACAGAAAATGCCTTTGCTTGTGGCTGTAGTTATGTCATCTTGATATGATGAAGCAGATTTTATTTTATACACTCAGATGCTCATTGAAGCTCTAAATCTAAAAAAAAAACCACCCTCCAAACTCACATCTGCTTGTGTGTTAGGGAATTCTTTCCTGTTTATTTTTACATCTGTGGAGCATCCTGGGTGTGTTAACTGATAATCTTATAGAAAATTATCAGGCCACCTGGTTTTTGTCAACATGTTTTGGTTGAAAGTTTCCAGACTTTGGGACAATGCAAAAAAAAAAAAAAAAGTTTTAATGACACATTTTAGTTGCAGTAAAGAGCGGAAGAAATTACAGCCTCCTGACAGTTAAAAAGCAGATGAGTGTGTTTGTACTGTAACAGCCAGCTGCAGGTCTAAACAGCTCTCACCAGCCGGAGTGTGTCCTTGATTTTCCTTAGTTGTTTTTCTCAGACTCAGCAGCAGATCAAAAGCTTGGAGCAGCATAATCAAAATCAGAAGTGGCTCGAATCAAAGAGAAAAATAAACAGAGTGTATGTGATACACAGACGTGATACATTTGATGAGTGTACAAGAGGGCGTGAGATATAACATGAAACACAACGTGAGGTTCAGGATGCAGAAAAAGCTGCTTAGCTTCAGACATCTGACAGAACAGTGTAATTCATAATTCAATTCAATTTTCTTTTGAAAATTCTTTATTTTATTTTATTTTTTACAATCTGAGTTGATGTCTTGGTATTAGCCATCATTCTAGTTGGTTATAGTAACATTATGATCACATTACTCACCAACTTCTACGCTAAGATATGCAAGTCATGAGGTGCAAAAGCAATCAGATTGGCTCAGTTAAAAAAAAAAAATGTCTGAGCCATTTGCATGAGAATAAAGACTCAAACTACCTGATGTAAATGTTCTGTGAGCACAGTTTTACAATGGACATGTTTTTGTTCACTTTCAGTTTTCAAAATAGATTACAATTGAAGCTTTTAATAAGGTGCAGCTTCTAATGTGTCAACACAAAGCATTCCCTCATCAGAGTAAAACATGCTTTATATCAATAGGTTTGTTGCTACACTTTACGAAACAGCTTAAGACAAATCACTACAGTTTAAGCTTCAATTTGGCTGATGTTTGGAGATTCACTCATCCTTAGTTTTTAACATAAACGTAAACTGAAAGACACTAAAATGCTCAGTGGAGCTGACTGGAACTGCAGAGTCGGGTAAAAAGACTTTGTGACTACAAGCGACTCCTTTCACATACACATGGTCATTTGATGCATTGCTATACAAAAATTCTAGTTGGCTGCTGGTGTTGCAGTCAGGGTTGGAAATGAACTTTTTTGTCCACCTGCCATTGTGGGTGGTGGATTCCAAACCTACCAGCCACTCAAAAGATTATCATTGTTTATTTTTGGCTAGATGAAGCACATCTAGCAGCCACTTGCATATTTTACCAGCCATTTGCTGGTGGCTGGTGATAATTTCCAACCCTGGTTGCAGTGTCTTCAGATCTCATGCTATCAAGCTGGTGAGTGAAAAATTATGTTGCCTGAACCTCACCTAAACACACCCAGAGGTTCAACAAAAGTGAAGCTTTCAACCAAAGAGGCCAGTGAAAGACAGCCTAGTGTTAAAGGGACAGTTCACCCCAAGAATCCAAAATAATCTAGATTGTTTTGGTGCGAGTTGCAGAGTGTTAGATATCGGCCATAGAGATGTCTGCCTTCTCTCAAATATAATGGAACTAGATGTCACTCAGCTTGTGGTGCTCAAAGTACTGAAAAACTACATTTGAAAAACTCATCAGCAATGTCTCATGCCAGAAATCATGACCTGGTTACTCAAGATAATCCACAGACCTTGTTGTGAGCAGTTTCATGTAGGAACTATTTTCTCTCTACTGAACTACACCCACCAATTGTATCACTATGCAGAAGGAAGCATGCATCTCCTTAAGGACAAGCGGCTTGTGCTCGTAACAACGCAAGATATAAACATTAATGGTGTCCTCTCTGGCTGAGCTGTAATGTTAGCTAGCTCAGTGCTGCTAAGTGAGCTAGTGATAGATGCTAGCTTTCCTCTGTGTGGTGATACTAGTGATAAAAATTCCTACATGGAACTGCTCACAACAAGCTCTGTGGATTATCTTGAGTAACCGGGTCATGATTTCTGAAAAGAGAAAGTTTGCTTCTGTCCATCATCCCTTTCATGAACTCTACAAAAATCTGGTGTTTCTCAAGACAACTGTGAGGCTGAAAAGAGAGGAACATTTGTTTGCATGCAGTTAAATATTTGGCCATCAGCAGCAGCGACAGCATGAGATTTTCAAATGCAGCACAGTGCAGGCTGTTGTTTCGAGGCTGGACTCTGGCCTTTCTCAACGTGAAGCTTTCTCACTTCTGTCCCAGCAGAGATCTCCAGAGATGGCGTAACAAATAAAGCTTTGTCTGAGAGCAGCACGTCTGCAAGTTGGATATCCAAAAGATTTTTGAAAAGGATTCAACTCTGGTGGATTATTATCTCAATTGCTGCAGAGCAAAGACATCTGCTTGATTGGGCTGCTCTGCTGACAATTATTAAATGATGCAAACTGAAGCGATCAGTGTGGACTCAGTGGAAATATATACACCCCAACAGCAGGAATGGGAGTAAATATCCTGAGCGAGCTGATAAATTTACAAAACAAGTTGAGTCTGTGTTTAATTTACGAGTACTTTTAGACGTTTAGCTGATGCTAAATTACTTCCACTTGTTAAGAGAATACGGAACAAAGACATAGATGATCAATAATATTCTTGTTGACATGTATGACAGGAGTGCTGGACAAAGAAATTCGTTTCAGAGATTTAGTGGAGAATACTTAAAATAAGCTTTGTCAGTATTGTCTAAAATCCACAAAAACAAACAAACTTTAATTTCATTAAATTAATAATTCCATATGTAAAATTTAAATATATCCTGTGAAAAATTTTGTACACTTCAACGAAAATATCCTTTGAAAGTTGAGACTATATTAATAGTTAATGGGTTGTTAAAATAGTTGACCTTCACACTGTCTGCATAACCCAGTTATTGCATATATATGCATACTTTTTTATGTCATATTCAGATTGGTTGGTTCATAGACAATAAAAGTTGTAGCAATGACTTTTTAAAATTTCAAACTTTTCAAAATTGTCCTTTAGTGTTTGTCAGTGTAATCTAGGACCAGAATTTGGGATTGATTACCAAAGATTTTGTCAATTTTTTTCTGAAACAGCACAAAATTCATCCGTCTTGTTTTGTGTACAGAAACTTTTCTGGTGTCACAATTCAAGCCAGCGACGAACTTTCACACTCGGGCAATGATTTATTGATGTTTAAGCATCAATTAAGTTATATTTGTATTTCTTCACTTAAAATGAGCTGTGAATATCTGACAAGTATCCGTTTCTTCTTGCTTGGGTGTCCTTGAAAGTCCTCTTATCCAGGAGGCGGAGATTTTTGAGTTCCAATCTGTCTACTTGAGGTTTTTACTTTCACAAAAGCTTAATTTCATTGTCTTTCTGAAATCTGTGAACCAGAAAATGCACCCCCTACTATTGGAAAATCACCCAGGGTGCTGTCACATTTGTTCTGGTAGTCTTTGTTAGCGAAGCAGCTCCAGAAAATGCCACATCACAATCTTGGCTATGCTCTTTGTCTTGTGTAAGAGTTAACCCTACAGAAATGTTGTCTGAACTGTTTACCTCTGGAGTGACGGGCATTGGGAAATACTTTTCAGGGGCAAACAGACAGACTTTTAGTTCTGTGCTACATTAGTGCATAATGTTTTTGGAGGAGTCTTATAGGAAACACTTTAGATCTGCTTGACACTTTTAGGACGTTCACTCACAGTTTATGTCAGTGACTGTGTTAATGTTCTGACCAGTGACTGTTTGAATCATCTGTTACTAATAAAGTGACATGGATGCTGTTCGATGTTAACCACACCAAGTGAAATCAGATGGAACTTGAAATTGATTTCTTTGGCTCGTATGATTTACTTGCTCACTTCACTCTGAGGGTTCACTCAGTGACTGCCTTTTATTTGTTTGTTGTCTGACTGTTTAATTGTCTCTTCCCTTCTCCACCAGAGAGATGAGCTGAAGTGTCCGTCTCTTCCTAACTCCTGCAGCTGTACCTCAGCGGGCACCGGGGAGCCAGGGATTCAAGGACCAGTGGTAAGGTTCACTTCAATCAGTCTATCTGGACAAAAAACATAAAAATATGGTCAATAACTGGAGACTGGAACTCAGTGTAAGTTAAGCACAGTTTGGACTTTCTGCTACTTTACCTAAGTATTTCCATTTTGGTGACTTTCTATTTTTCATTTCACTACATCTTAGAGGAGGACCTTTGCCTAAAAATGATCTTCATACACCACATGGTTTTTACCAGATATGTTTTGTTGGAATCTTGATTTCTGCCTCTCGACTATGTTCACTAGAAATCTCCTCTCCAATCCAGAGAGAGCTACATACATATACCACACTGAATCTTTGGAGTTGGGGTGGATGATGGGTGTCTAAAGTGCAGCACTTTGGCACCAAAGACATTCCATTTGTAGTTAGGTTTAGCCAACAAAAACAACTCAGTAAAGGTTAAAAAGTGTACTCAAACAATCTTCTCATTTAACTGTATAAGTAGTAGAATTAGTGTGATATCAGCAGTTGCGTGACATTACATTCTTGATATTGGAATTAGTAGTTTGACAGAAATTCTTAACAGTACTCAAGAACCAGAAATATAATTTTTTATTCAACACATTCTTATTCCTTGTTAAAACCTGGCGCCTACTTTACTCACCATGCAAATCGATTGCTGAAGGAATTTATTTTGTGTGGTGCTATGCTAGTAGTGGGGTTTTCGTGCTTTTAGTATTGAGTTCTCTCTAAGTTTGGGGATCAAACATTTTGCAGGGCTTTTATGCGTGTAATGGAACATTTTTCCACTGTACTTACATGTAAGTAAAATCTCTCCCTTGTCTGGTTATTTATGATTATTTATATACTCTGTGTTGTACAAGGCAGAATATTGCACCCTGAAGCACATTAACCCTGGGAAACCTCTTTGCAATGCCTCATAAAATCTTTTAAGAGGCATGAGAAGGTAAACTGTGGTGCACCATGACGAAGGCCAACCTGACGGACATTTGATCGATAAAACCTTGAGCTTCTTCTCCTTCCATCTGACTGCACAGATGTAAAGATATGGACAAGTCAGGTTTTATTATTCTTTTTTCACTGGATTTGTTGACAAAAAGAAAAATAAAGAATTTCACCAGTCTTATCCTTTTATAGCCTTCAAGGGAATCTTTGGTATTTTTCAACCTGGATCCCATTTTCCTGTGTTTTTGTGTCTCACTGACTAATGGGACTATTTTTTAAAAGTGGTCCAGTATTGAGTCAGAGGACTGCAGCCAACAGCCACAAAACAGACTGCTATGTAATCTTTGGAGCAATGGCGGACCGTGAATATGCATTTACTAAAAGTACTTGTTTTTGCAAATGACAGGTAGGGGTCAGGGGAGAAATAACGATAAAGCATAGTATCACAATATTTTTGTGTGTCAATATTGTATCGTCACACAGTGCCAAGTATCGATTTTTTTTTTTAATTATAGAATTATTAATATAACAAATACAAGTTAAACTTTAGGTAGCCTGCTGGAATGGTATAGTGCCTTTTCAGTTGACTGCAAGGGTCTCACTCAATACTGGATCAATTAAAAAAATTATTGTTCCCTTTTGTCACTTAGACACAAAAACACGAGAAAAAAGAACCCGTGTTGAAAAATACTGAAGTTTCCCTTTAAGTAAATAGATAAATAAATCTTCCATCCTTAAAACTACATAGCCTTGTAAAACTGTCACACTTAAAATCCCTTCTTAAAAGATAATAAAATAATATAGACTTGTTGGTCTAGCAGCTCCTACATGGATATACTATTTTCTGCCAGTTATATCTTTGTCACAGGTTGTTGTCTTTTCTCACTGTCAGTCAAATCTAATCAGACTAAACCCACACAGTCCTGATGAAGCAGATCAGCTGCAGTTTTTCAGCATTAAACTCTTAATAAATACTACCTAAAGATATTTTGCTACTTGATTACTTACGTATCAGGAACATTTAAAGTGCAGATACTTTAGGCTTGAAACCAGATTTTCAGGGGCTTTAAGCTGGGTTTTAATTCAATTTTAAAGCTCCTGATATTTTTCAAAATGGCTGGTGAACTTTTGGTCTTGTGTTTGTTGTATTATCATGACAAATGTTATGTTGGTTCTCCTCAGGGTGCCCCTGGCAGCAAAGGTCCCCGAGGTGAAAGAGGAGAAGCTGGTCCTGCTGTAAGTATCTTTAAAATCTTTTATCATCTTTAAAAAGTGCTGCTTCAGCTTTTTAATGCAAAACAAAAATAACCTCCCTGACAATTTGCTCTGAGCTCAATCAGACTCTTCAGCTATCAGCTCATGAAAACAAAAGATTGTTTAAAGTACAAAAGCTTTGAAGGGGGTGGACACATCTGATTCCACTTATTGAATGAGTGTTTTTGCTTTTTCTCCCTGATATGAAGGGGAGATTCGGTTCGATCCGTGCAGCAGCATTCCTCATCTCCTGTTAGTCTCTTCCACAGATTGCAACAGTATAAAACTCCAACTGGGACAAGAGATATCAGCAGATATCAACAACAAATTCCTCCTCTGTTTAAATGTTTCTTATCTGACCTTCTTGCTTTATTTTACAGGGACCAGTCGGCCCGCGTGGAGAGGACGGACCACCTGGGCCCATGGGTCTGCCCGGCCCTCAAGGACCCAGCGGGCTGTCGATTCCAGGAGAAGCTGTAAGTGTATAAACACACCTGACACAAACACACACACTCCCTGTGATGCCTTTTCAGCAGCTAAACATAAATCCTCGGCACACCAGAGCGGGGATTATTTGGCGATTTATTATGAGGGGAATTTACAAGCTGGGGAATATCTGTGGCACAGATTCACATTCCTTCATGTCTGAGAGAAAGACGTGATACCAAAAAGACCCAAGATCTCAATATCAGTGAATTCATAAATCACAGTTTGGATTTCCATCTCTGAGTAGAGATGTACCCAGATTAAACTGAAATGTTCCCGCATTCTCTCTCCAGGAAAGTTACTAAGTACTGTCCTTAAGTATCGGTAGTCCACTTTCTACTCTTTACTCCTCTACAGTTATAAGTACGCATTCATTTGCAGATTGAGATTGTACATATAAAAACATAAGACCTCTTCTCATGGTGTTGATAAAGATATATGCACAGCACAGCAACTAAGCATAGCATTAAAATTTAAAATATTACATGAAGCACATTCTTAACCTGACTGTCCACCAAATTTAAAGCTAGCATCGCAACAGCAAGTCCCCATTTTCAATTGGTGTCATCATCAGATCTGTATCTGGGTAACGACATCTGATAACAGATTCTTTGCCTTTATACCCGAGACCTGTGCTGCAAAGCCAGTTCAACATACCCCGGTTATCTTTTTATTATCTGGCTTCACTAACCCGAACATTGGTCGTCTGGGTAACTGGTATCACAAAGCTGGTTATCAACAAGTCCAGACAACTCTGGGTTTTACGATCCAGTCATGAGCACGTTCATATGAAAGAGGCGGGGGTGTAATTATGAGCAACATCATCAGAAGCATGAATAAAGTACTTCATATGATATGAGATGAAACTGTAATAATAACTGTCTGCAGGAATAGTCTGTTTATGGAACAGCAAGAAGTCATATTCGTTAGAGTGTAATGAAAACGATGAAGTATAACCCTACGACAGAAAAAGATGATGTAGAAAAGCCAGACAGATTTCCAAATATTAAAAGTAGGCCAAGGCCTAATAAAGATTTAGGTACTGTATATGAAACAAATAGGAGTGAGTATGTTAGTTATTTAGTTGGACGATAAAGAAACTACTCTGAATATGTCACATTAAACAGTTAAAAGAATGCCAGTATGTTTCTGCTACTGAGTGGAAAAGTAACCTAGTTAATGACTGATCAGGTCTATCTGACTAAAATGTTGTATTTATAATAACAGGAACCAGTTAACAGTATGAGGATTATTTTTAATAAAATATATTTTTTTTATTTCCAGTTACCGTCACACAGGTGTCTCATGTTATTCTGAGCTGCAGTGATGGAATCAGTCTAATCAGGCCCACTGTCAGCTATCACCACAGGGATAAAATACACTTAACACAATCACAATGCAGCTACAATCATCATCATGTTTTTAGTGTTGTGAACAGTCCCTCCATTTGTTAGAAGCTCTGTTTTAAAACCAGTGGAGGCAGAAAGCCTGGAACAATGAAATGATTCCACTGACCTGTAACAATATAGAGGCCTATTGTTTTATCTGTCACTCAAGACTTTTGGCCATATTGAAATACTTTCTTCCAGTGATCTGATTGGTCAGTGGTCGGGGTGTTTACAGGTTGTGATCTGATACTCTGAAGATAATCAGCTCCAGAGCAGGTTAGCTGGATAGCAGAAGTTACCACAGTGAATTATCCCTGTAAAAAGTGAACCAGATTTATGTGATCTTTTACCTGTACAGATGTCATTTAAAGCCACCTGGCATTAACATGGGATCTGTGAATGGACAAGTTCAAAGGCAGGTGTACAGTTTGACCATGTACCAAAGACACAAAACCCCGCCTATTAGTTGAAAAGATCACTTAACTCCACCTCTTTCTGTGAGCTAAAGCAAGCCTGGCTTAATCTACGAGTGCTAGCAGAGGTCTAACCTCGCAGAAGAGATTTAAAAACTTAATTCAACACCCCTCCATAGCTTCCCTTGACCTGTGACATGCCATGTGTGTTGACAAGTTTCTTCCTTACTAATTTACATAGAGATCTGATCACAGTGCAGGCAGAATGGAGATAATGAGAATGCTTATTAATCCCAGGTGTAAATGCAAACACCTGTGACTGAATTCATTATCCAGATGTAGATCACATGTTCATACCAGGTGTAAATTGGAAGACCACTTCCACATGTGGTCTGCCTGATCCAATCCATGTGTTCTGCATGCATTTACATGTGTTTTTCCCTATGCAAATAATAATGATAAACTTTATCCATGAAGCCTTTCCACACGACTGAATTAAAACAAATCATCACAATTAAATTAAAATCCGACAAATTAAAGTACAATGAATAAAATAGAATAAAATACCAATAAAATAAACAAACAGAACATAGTTGAAGTGGAAAAATGATACTTACATTAAGTATCACAGCTTCATCTGAATCTGTGAATGTTAAGTCACACCGCTGGCAGAACAAGTTTCTTCTAAATGTTATGTTACTGTTCTGTTCCTGCTCTTGATGATGTTCATTGATGTTGTTGTTTTCTGCCTTCAGGGCCGCCCTGGACCAAAGGGAGATCCCGGTGACTCAGGCTTACCTGGGCAGAAAGTAAGTGCAGCTCTGGCTGAAAAAGAGTTTTAAACAGGAAACTGGGGATAATTCACAGATTGACTACTAGTCTGGCGTCTGGCCGGACTCTGACGGTTCTCCAGCTGGGGAGGATTCAGAGAAAAAAGAGGGAGTACAGCTCTCTGCAGCAGGTTTCTGAATATTACTTTTAAATTAAATTTCTGCAGAGAAAATGCCAAGAACAAGTCAGGTTGATTAACAGCGCTGGTTAAGTGTTGGCCTGCGGTCGGCTGCTACATCCTCCTCTTAATGCAAGTTGTTTTATCTGGGAATAAACGAGGAGCTGTGGTCCAGCCTGGGATTTCCAGGAATTAGAAGGGAAAAAAAATGACACCTAAGATTATGACACAAATGTTGGCCTCAAAGTAAAGAACATGGTGGGTCAGTGTTGAAGGTTTGAGTCATCGTACGAGCTCTGAACAGGATGAGACTGTCTCTGTGTTTGAGATATTTGGTGACTAATATCAGGTAGCATTTTGATTTCTTCCTGGAATGAAGCCTCTCATGGAAGTTTTATTGGGTGGTCAGAGATGGAAGCCATCCTTTGACTTCAAATACTCATGAGCACTGCAGCATCATTCAGAGAAGCTGGAATAATAAGTCACTTGTGTTTGACCTTAAATTAATCAATAATAAAGAAAACAACACACAAAAAAACCAAACTATGATTTATGCAAGTTCACAGAAACTCAAATTTAACTGGTCTACTCTGTCCCAGTGTCAGGTCAGGTCAGGTCACATTTAAGGTAAGATTGCAGCTCATAAATTTAAAATATAAAGGATCCATAAATGCTGGGGGAACTACAAAAAAACTCAGTTCCCCCTTGAGTGTTTTCTGTCACTTCAAGTCCAGTGATCCCTCTGTGGAAGAGTCTATTATATCTGTTTATAGACACGGTCACATACAAATATGTGACCTGTAAAGTGGCTTGTTCACTTTATTAAGCTTCAACCTTTTGAAGTTTTGCTTTAGTGGGTTTTAAAAGAATCCTCCCTTTAATGCAGAGTGACGTTTTTCGTTTTTACATGAACACAGGAGAAATCAGTCTTGTGGCTCTTAGCCATCAGAGATTTAATTGCAGAGAGACTTCTTGGAGATACAATACCTAACAAAATATTGACACCAGGGGGAAAACTTACATTAAGGTCATACAAGTTAAAATTTGTGTTAAAAGATAAAAATAACAAAGCTGTAACATGATAACGACAACTTTTCTTTTTTTGGTTAGTAGTAGAGAACAGCAGAATGACTGTAGCAAACATTCACAATCTAACAGAACAAGAAAGCGCAGGTGGAAACAAAAAGGACATACTCAAGCTTATTGGTTACGTGAACAGTATTAAGAATGAAAAATAAGACTTTTAGACAGCTTTCATTGAAATGAATGGGCAGCCATGTTTAAATACTCCATCCATTGTTTAAGACAGACTCCATGTTTTTAGTCAGCAAAGGCCAAGCTTCATCAAACCTGGGAGCTCTCAGTCATCATCATTCATCAGAGTCTCCCTCCACTCAGAGCTGCACACTGTGGACGCATGAGTAAGACTAACTAATCAGTTCTTTATTCAAACAAACCCACTGAGTGCAACTCCACGTGGATGATGTTGATAGAGCAGGCAGGCTGCAGGTGACCATGTTGGAGCAGATGCTATAGCAACATGCATTTAATGGCTTGCAGACCACGCAGGTCCTGGTTTATAATGGCCAATAAAACAGATCTGGAATATATTATGTTCCCTGTAAATCTTATGCCCAGGCATCAAAGACCAGAGAGGATTGGTAATAAAAGTAGTGAGCACAGTTTCCGAGCAAATGAGCGCAAAAAAAGACTTTCACTGTTTGACATGCAGAAATCCTGCGCTGAATCACACTGGTTTGAATGTCCGGTTGGAGCAAAGGTGACCTGTGGAAGCTTTGATTTCTTGTGTGATTGCAGGGTTCACCTGGTCCTGCCGGAGCTGTTGGCCCGATCGGACCAGCTGGAGTCAGAGTGAGTACAGACGGACTGGTTTTAATGGCAACCATGCTCTCTGAATCTTTTCAACATGAACAGCATTGGTTCAGGTTCTCAGTCTTTATCTTGTATTTCCAGGGCCCTCAAGGAAAGGAAGGACCAGCAGGACCGAGAGGCCCCGCAGGGCCCATGGTAAGAGTTTTAATGGTTTGACACATGTATAGCCTGGCAGCCAGGCATATAAACCCAGCTGAAGCAATTAAGCATTTATGTGCCTTGCTCAAGGACAAACTGGCATCAGCTTTTAGAGAGGATAAAGTATGACTCATGCATTTTCTCCACCCAGATTGAGCAGGCTGATGATGGTGTTTGAATTCAAACATTTCTGATCACAAAGAAGATTCACATTTTTTAAAATATCAAAACAGATGATTGTCAAGATCTATAAAAGACTCTATGTTCTAAGTGATGTTAGCTAGTCCTTGATATTTCCAGAGAAAAGGCTTTTTTTTTTTTGGTCAGTGTGATAACGGCTATAACCATGCTTTAGTTTTTGTCTTCTAACGCAGTTGTTCTTTTCTGTGTTTCCTTGCAGGGACCTCCAGGATCTCCTGGATCACCAGGTGCTGCAGGAAAACCAGGAAACCCTGGAGACGCTGGCACTCCTGTAAGTGTCCACACTGTCATGTTTGCTTTGTGCAACAAGCCAGTTTAAATGGTGTTATGACATCTAAACCAAACTGTTCTGAATTTCTCCTTTTTTCTTTTTCTTTTTTTTTTAAGGGCGCTATCGGTCCAAAGGGAGACAAAGGAGAGAGAGTGAGTCTATCGGAAATTTATTTTGAACATCTTTAGAAGCTCAAAAACTTCATATGACAAATTTGATACCAAAGTGAGATAAATATTTGAGAAGATGCTTCACTGCAAGAAAACACCCCTCCTAACAAGTAATTTAAAGATATAAATATCTGTAAGGAGAAGATATAGCCAGTGTGGCACAACATTTTCACTTGTTTCCTGTGCAGTTTCCCATATTTCAGGAATCTTCTAGAAATAAGTTATATCTTAAATCAGATTTAGGAGATTGTTTTGAATTAATTTGAGAAAATTCAATTTTAGAACTAAGCATTAAGCTAAATAACTTGTTTGGACAGCATGCTTGTCACTTGGTGCACTTGTTTCTGAGAGGATGAAAGCACTCATAACACAATGCTAAAGTGCAAAAAAGCAAAAAACATCAAATCTTAAGAAAGAATCTCTGTTTCATCAAAAAGTTTTCTTACTGGAAAATATTTGACAAGAAAAACCCTCAGGGCTTTTGCATGGGAATACCTGCACTTCTTTGCAAGTACTCAGTGAAAAATATAGTTCACACTTGAAGTTCTCAAGGTTTAAATACACAAGAAGCTCCATAGATACAACACATTGCATAACAAAAACTGAAAATGTATTGATACAGAAAGCAATCAGTAAATTTGATAAATGGAAATGCACTGCAGAGGTGATCAAAGGGAAGGAAACAGACATCAGGATAAAGAGTCATATTTTAGAGTAAAGGAAACAATGTTCTAATAAACCTCAGGCAACATTTTGTTATAACATAAATTTGCTATGAAATGCTTAATCTTTACTCCTCCTTCTTTGTCCCCAGGGTGACTTTGCTCCTCAGAACATGATGCGATCCATTGCCAGACAAGTTTGCGAGCAGCTAGTAAGCTGTAAGTTTGGAAATGCTTGTGGCACCATGAAGCTGCCAGATTCCAAACAGTCTTTCATGGTAGAGTGAGTCTGCCACTCACTGTGCTGTTCCCTTTTCTCTTCTGTTGTTGCAGCACAAATGTCTCGTGTCAACACGTTACTGAACCAGATCCCTAATGGCATGTACCGAAGCAATAACCCCGGCCCTCCAGGGCCTCCTGGACCCAACGGCAGGCAGGGACCCCGCGGAGAGCCAGGCTCTGCAGGAAGGAACGGTTTCCCTGGGAGTCCAGGTTTACCCGGCCAGCAGGGAGAGAGAGGTACGACGCAATCTAAAACAGAGACTGTACTTTAACACAGTTATTAATACGAGGAGCTGAAGAAACAAACCTGGACTGGAATGATATTAATTGCCATGCTAATTTTGGCTGGTGAAAAACCACCTTAAAACAAAATGTACTTACTGGAAAAAAAATGAACAGCTAATTCCTCAACGTGTCTTGTGACGAATGCTGATAAAGTAATTTTTAGGCAACCAGAATGTTACAATTAACCTTGATGAACTTAAAACACAGACCCAGACACCCAAAAACAAGTTCATGGCTATTTACATGTACTCAGTGCCATAAATACAGTACGCCTCTATCCTGATGCCATGGTAGCAATTTGTGAATCACAATGTAGCCACGCCCTAAAGCCTACACTGCTTTGTCGTCTATCTTACTCTAAACGGGACCATTATTTACTAAATGAAGATCATACTGTATTGAAGAAAACTTGAAATTAGCAATTGAGACCATAAACTCATTAGGAAAATGTTTACTGAGCTAATAAATCAAGGGAAGAAGTCGGGTCATTTTCTCAGTGACTTCTATACAATCGGACATCTTTCTGCAGTCAGTGGAGTCGCCCCCTGTTGGCCATTACAGAAGATGCAGGTTTAAGGCACTTCACTTTTCAGACCCGAGGCTACATCAGCTTCTTTTTTACAGTCTGTTTTAACTGCAGCAGGGTAATTTAAAAAGAACAAAACCACCACAGGATGCTAACGAAGCTTTATCAGTAAACCTCTGCAACAGTCTGCTCTATAGTCAGAAGTTTCTTTGTCTCAATAACAAAAGCATTAAACTAACTCAAATATTCCTGATAACACTGCACAAGACACAGACACTCAGGCTGCACGTACAAGATAAAACTCTGTTGAAGCACTTAAAGATTACAAAACTTTTGCAACATTTTTAAGTGCCTTTTCAAAGTTTAAAGTTGAGCTGTTTTCTTCAGAGTGTGATGTCATACAGACCAGCTCAAACTAGTTTTTAAAGGTCAATTACAATAATTGCTGACTGACTCAGATGGACAGTAAAGAAAATGTTGATGTCCTTTGCCCTGCATGCAGGCTTGTCTCAACACTATTAAAGTTATTAAATAGCTTAATTCTTTCCAAGTTTTATGTTTTACATCAGAGCCAAATTCTCATTAATAATCAGTAACTTTAACTCCTGTGTGTTTTCTTCAGGTCCTCCTGGAGAGAAAGGGGAACGAGGAGTGCCAGGAGTTGGACAGAAGGGACCAAGAGGACCTGCTGGTATGTATCTATTTGTTAATCTACTCTTGATTGACACTCGGCTCAGATCACACTGCCTGGTGCAAAAGCTGACATAATGCTTCACTCTAAAAAGAGGGTAATATACAGTTTAACAATCAAAATCAAACAGCTTAATTTAACAGCACTTAAAATCTAGACGAAAAAAATATCAGGGCTAACAGGTATGTTTTTTGTTTTTATAGCTTTTTCATATCTCTTATAAATGACTTGCTACAGCGCAGACCCTAAAGACAACCAACTGCCAACCATGAATTATGAGAAAAGAGATCATATTATTTTAGTCCTTTCTTTTGAATGTTTGGCTGTTTGTCATCTCAGATGACAGAATTAGTCAAATTTATTTATAAAGCACATTTGTCCCGAGTTGTCCCTAAATGCACCAACAGAGAAAGTCTCTGAAACAAATCCTTCTCACAACTGCACACAACTTTTAATTAAAATTAAGCGTGACTGGCAGAGACCAGAAATGAGCAGCTTCTTAGACATCAAATTTAGAAACTGTTCAGTGTGCTATGACAAGTTGGCCAGTAGCAGCTGTCATCCTGGGGACAATAGAAAATGTGTTTGTGATGAGCATAGATCTTCCCATTCTGGATGAAAGGACACAGAAAACTCACTATTGCCGCGTCATGGGGATGCACCCTGTTGTTTTCCTGATGATGCTGAATTGTGAACAACCAATCTGTGTTAAAATCAGCAGAATAAAAGCTAGTACATTTTGGCACAAAGCAGCTGTTGGCCGCAACTAACAAATAACAGAGGTTGCACTGAGTTTCATTATGATGCGTTCAAGTTCTATTCAGTAAAAATGAATAGTAGAAGAGGGCAAATGATGTATTCAGTGTTATCTTGTATAATGTAGTTTTTGGTAAGATACTTGAATTGATACTATCATTTTAAAGAGGCATTTGTTGATGTTTTTACAGCAATATAAAATAGATATTTGATAGGGAATTATGATATATATGATAAAAAAGCTTTTAAAGATGTTTTGCATGTCAAAGGTTAAATTCATGTTCACATTCAATTTGGATGACTCAATTTGTTCCTATTCAAATGTAGTGTCAAAAGTAGTGTAATGAGGGGTTTAACTACTTTAAAACAGTTCAGTTTTTTAAGTGTAGTTTTCTTTGTTTCCTTGGCACAAAATAAACAACATAAAAACATCGGTATCAGCTATCAGCCAAATAGTTATTTAAAACTTGGGTATCAGCCCAAGACGTCAAAATAAGTGCATCCCTAAAAGCATTTGAAAATTTAGAACTAGAGAAGATTTGAAGATTTTTGCTTGAAAAAAGTTTAAAAACTGAGGAAATGGGCAGCAAAATGACACAATTAATATAAGTAAGTTAAGTAAAGAATATCACAAACACTGATTACTGGCCCAAACCAGATAGTCAAACCACAACTGAGAGTCTGAGAGCACCTTTAAGTGCCAATATTAGAATTAAAGATATAAATGTACACATTGAAATTTGCCAGAATTTGAACCGACATCACCAGACAAACACTTTAAGGATACAAAACTCTGAAGCTGCAGCTCGTCCTGCAAAAATCAGCTCTAACAGCAACCACAAAATCATGATGTCATCCTGCCCGGAGCCTGAGAGCAGCCCCACTAATCACACATCCATCCAGTGCCGCTGTAATCCAGCACCCCGACTACAGTCAACCCACAATCCAGTCTGAAGCAAACAAGGTCAAGTTGTGGAAACAGTGTGAGCAGAAGTGGAGCAGAGAGGGAAAGGTCCTGGAAAAAGAGGAAGTGGACAGCAGTGAGTCATTCATTCACAACACATGCGGAGGACGACGAGGAGAGGGGCCATCAGGGAAACTTTCCAAGCCGGCTTTGTCCGTGTCTAGACATAACGCAGAGAGGGAAAAAGGATCAGCACATTACTTTTTTTCCCTCGCAGACTTTAGTTTTTTAATTCTGCCTTTCAAATGTTGTGCCCGAGACTGTCAGCAACATTTGCAACTATTTACAAAAAGTTATTGTGTTTCCAGCTCAAATTTGAGCAGATGACAGTGGGCCATAATTATCTGTTCGGTTCAGGGATCATAAATCACCCCCTGGGGTTTTTACTTTGGGCAGTTTTACAAAAATATAACAATTTGAATTAATCTCAGAAATAACTTGTTATTATTAACTGTTTACTGTCCTTTATTGGCATGGGGGAGAATAAATTTGAGCATGGTTTCTCAAAGTGCAGCTCTCAGGCCAATGGCGGCCCTCACAAACATTCTGTATGGTCCCCTGAATGTGACATGAAATGCTGCATTATACTTTAATCATCCGCGGTCCATTTCAATACCTGACAACTTTTACGAAGCTACTGGGTGCATAGCAGCAAGTTATTTTTGTTCCTGTTCAACAAAGACCTGTGCAAATTTACCTGAGAATTTATATATCTGAAGTCTGCACATTTCTTTGTCATAACATGTGACAAACAGTTCGTCAATCGACATTAACAATCACATTTTCTGAAACTCTTTCTATTTCCTTACTAGGCCCACCAGGAGAAAGCAGGACAGGATCTCCAGGCCCTACAGGCTCTGCCGGGCCTCGCGGTCCCCCCGGACGTCAAGGATACGCTGGAGTCCGTGGGCCTCCTGGACCTCCTGGGATCTGTGACTCTTCTATGTGTGTTGGTATTCCTTACAACGGGCAGGGATACGGTACGTATCAGCAACTGCATGGGACGCATTAGCATGGTATTATAAAATAACATGTTGCTAAACGTTGCTTATGATTTCAATCAGCTGGTGGATTTTTTCAAATTGTGATGAAACTGTACAGGAGCACTCCAACATTTTAAAAGAGAGACACTTATTTTCTGTCTGTGAGTCAAATGAGAACATAGGTCCTGGAGGTGTTTAGCCTAGCTTAGCACAAAGTATGACAGCAGGGGAAAACTGCTACTGTAGCTCTAGAGGAAAAGTACGTCTTCCAACAAGCTGTCTGATATCTTCAAAGTTATAGAACAGCTGCTTTTGTCAAGACAGCGCTGTCTATTTGAGTGTCATATAGGTATTAATACCAGATCTCAGGTATTGGTACCTGTGTTGATAATTTCAACAACAACAAAAAACAACAACATTTACTTATATCTCTACACATTTTTAATAAACAAGATACAACATGTACACTTTCCTCTGGATGGAGCTAGGCTAGCAGTTTCCACCTGCTTCCAGTCTTTGGGCTTATCTAGGCTAAACATGGAATTATCCATTTCTGTATTGGACACACATATACAAGACTGTTAGCCACTGTTTCATCTGACACATTGAGTAAAATCTTGGTTATTATTAATTTTGAGGCACGTCAGACTGGGTGATGAAAGTTATGCTTACTATGGAAATATACCACTGTGGTATGTGTGTGTATATGTCTGTGGGCACCTATAATATTGATGTCAAGCTTTGGTGAAAAGTAACTAAGTACAATTTTGAGGTACTTACATTTCAGTCTGTTTTCTGCTACTTAATAATTATATTACCTTTTACTCCATTACATTTATTATTTATTCAAGTAAAATATCTGATTACTTCTCCCACTGCTCGCCCAGTACACTGTAATTTCATGTCATATTAAGATTGGTTAGTTTGTAGGTCAGAACAGCAAGCACATTTTTGATGCAGCTTTTTTTTTGGTCTCTAAAGCTCCATATCAGCAGTCAGTAAACGTGTCTCAGAGCGAGTCCAAAAACTTTACCTCATTCCTCTCACAATCATCAGCACAGTGTATCAGGGCCTTAAGGCAGCAAACAAGGATCTCTCAACATGTTGGAGTGCTTCTTCATTAGAGTTAATGCATGTGTGCAAAGTCACTAATCGTTACAGAAACTCAGAGTTATTTAGTTATTTATTCGCGGTCTTCTCTGCTTTGACCTAACTGACACCTTCCATCCTCTTTGGCCTGTTCTAGGTTCTTAGACTTTCTATGCCACCTGTGCTGCTTTCACTGACTTCCTGAAAAACAAAACTCAAAGTCCCGTAACTGAAACACTTGCTCACACGCTCTAGAGCTGTTTAAAAGGATAACCGCCGAAGGAAACCATTAACAAACTTTGCTGAAAAAACACCACAGCAACAAAGAGGGAAACTAACAACGACTCACAGCCAGTAGAACAAAACACCACCAGCAGCAGCGGTGATGGCATCGACCTGTTTAGTGGCCTGTTTGCATCTTGACGCCAAAGACCAAACAAAGAAACGTTGTGTTCAGTGGAGGAGCATGCACCAAACAACAACTACAAACAACCCAAACAAATACTAACAAAGGTGGAGACCTGTGCAGCATCACCAGCACCAACAGCAGCAGCAACTCTGTTAACAGCATTTCTTTCGAGGTGACATGTAAATAAACTAATTTGTGCCTTGTAAATGATGTTTGAATCAAGTCCACTAAATTTAGTTTTAACATCTGTAGTGTTAAAGCTTGTGCATTGCAAATCAACAACCTGCCTCTTGCTGAATGCCGACAAAAAAAAGCCTCTTTTTTTCCCACAATTTTATTTTTTTCCTGCCCATGTGTTTGTAGCTTTTTAAACTGCTCAGGGCCAAACTGAATCACTTCTGCACATGTGACCCCTGAGGTTAAGATTTGCCACTTCATGTTTACTTTTTTTTTCTTCTATTTTTTATTTTATTTTGTTTTGTTTACCTTTTTCCACCCAAACCAGCTATACTGTATGTGTATGTTATAAAATACTAACACTCCCAAAGAAGTTCCTCCAGGCTGGTGGAAGAAGAACTTGATTTTATGTAGAAACTGTTTTGTTTTATTTAGTACATTAGTGAGTTTTGGAAAAATTACAGTGTTGATATTTTTTGAGTGACTAACACCTGAACTTCTAACATCAATACACAGTGAAAACATGAAAGCACTAACATGTTTAGCAGGGGCGTGTCGACCTGACCTCCTCCCCCTAAATCACACAGTTGACTGGTTTATTAGCTGATATGAATTTAGTAGTATGTTGGCCAAAGATGAAATGCACTTCTTAAACAGTATACTGATATATTGTGAAGTCTTATGCTGACTTGTACTGTATGACTGTACTGTATAACGTGTAGGTTTTCATAATAACCTGCAGTCTGTTGCACCAATATCTGCTGCAATGTTTTTAGTCAGATTTACACAAAAAGTAGTTAGAGAAGTTCTTAAAATCTCTCAAAGCGACATTTAACAACAAGACAGAACAGTGACAGGAAGTAGAGATGTACAACAAACTCTTAAACTAAACATCAGCTGACAACAAATCCCATCTGAGGCAAACTGATGAGTTATTTAAATGACCATTTAATTTTCTGATTATTCATTGATCGTTTGGTCTGTAAAATGTAGGGCTGCAACTAGCAGCTATTTTGATAATTGATTAATCTGTCGATTATTAGTTTGTCTTTTTGTACAATGCCCTTTTCACAACTTCAACATAATAAAGAGCAAATGTACGCTACATCAAGAGGAAGTAGAGACAAGGCCACTGCAATAAAATAAATGAAATTAAATAAGTGGACATTGGGGATGCAGCCATGCACTGAGAATAAAAGGTTAATGTAACTTTTGATCAGATATTGCTTGTTTATATTGCCTATTTAGAAATAGGCTAATTATTAACTCTTGACTCTTACGGCATTAAATTTTCCAGAAGCACCAAATCATAACACTGTGTCCTAACTGAATGCGATACAAGTGAATGTTGGTGACAAAATCAGTTTGGCTGCATTAATTTCTGTTGGAATGTCAACCAGTGACACAGTGCTATGCAGCACACTGTTTGTATCTCAACTTTATTGATTTTTATCTATTTATACCTGTTGCTCACTTTGAAGGCACTGCAATAGACGAAGAACAGTTAATCCTGGGAAGCTGGAATGAAGAGATATCTACGTCCAAATTTCACTAAAACAATGTAAATAAGGTTGCAGCTGGCTAGAGAGAGATTGTCCCAAGTATGTGGTTTGTTTACATGAAATAACTTTTTTTTAAAATTAATCTTATCGATTAGTTGTTGCAATCGTAATAAAATGTATGACTGCAAAAGAACCGTCACAAATTGACAATTGAGAAAAAGAAGCCGGACAATGTTTGGCATGTTTGCATTAAAATTACTTAAACCAGTAACTAATTAGATTAGTTACTAAAAAGATTGTTGCTGATAAATTATCTTTTGATTGACTAGTTTGAACTAAAACAGCTGGTGCAACAGCATGCTGGTTAATTTTAGAAATGGCTTAAGATACACAAACAAATTGAACCTCCTGGTTCCTCCGCTAATTTTGAAAAAGTGAACTGAGCTGATCTGATGTTGTTAGCTTTGCTTGTTAGTTAATATTGGTTGCTTCTTCCTGTTTAAGCAGATAATCATAAACAAGCGAGAGATAAATGCAAACAAATGGTACTGTAACACCTGCTGTATGACATGAGACACTCCCCAAACATCCCTGAATATACAGTGGACACGCCCCTGCTATTTACTAACCATCTGTATCAGTGCTTTGTGGAGACAGTTAGAAAAACATTTTTAACAGATTATTTTTGTGCATGTTGAGACAAACTGAGAAACTCACGCTCTATTGGCCCAAACGCTATCTCCGAGCAGGCCAATTTCCACCTGAACCCGACAGCCGAGTAGTCCCAGAACCCGAGGAGGACGAGCTGTCACTAAACCGGCGTCGAAAGAGATCACTATCAAGAAAGGCATCCAACAGGCTAACACCATAAGACAAGCCATGTACTTTTTTTTTCCTTTATTTTTTTTCTTGTTCAACCTGTGTTTGTTGATTTATGCACATTATACACGCAAAACAAAAAAAAGGGGTTTGACACCTCGACTTTATTGGAAAATACCTTTAAATGCCTTAAAACGTATGTGAATATTCATTTTTGTGGCAGGTAAAGGGTGTGATGGAGGGAGGGAGTCTGGGCACGACTTAAAAAAAATGGAAGAAAAAAAAGTTTAGAATCCATTACAAAAAAAAAACAACCTGTGAGTTTTCTTTTTCCACTTATGTCTTTTGCTTGTAACATAATTGCATCCAGTTTATATTAACTAGCAGTGTTGAACAGTGCACTCATTGTAACAAAGCTAAAGAAAAAGACAGAAAGTGTTGGTTCACAGTTCATCCAGTACGTCAAATATAATCCTCGTTCATTGTCGTCTTCTAACGGAGGTTCAGTTTCATTATGGCAGTTAAACACAGCTTTCATTTTGTATCTCTAGACTTAATATTTATCAGTTTTCTTTTATTCCGTCACAGCTAACTTTAACAAAAGGTGGAATTGCATGTCTGTGGTGTATATTTAGTACATGTTTTTGTTACATTTCATTTTGTTTTAACCAGAATATAGTTGTTGTCATTCTTGTCATTTGCTCAGTATCGAATGCAGTCAAAACCTGCGTGCAAGACTATGGAAGTGGTATTGCTGCTTCATGTTTGAACTGCAGATTGTGAATTCCACAGCCTTATTTTCTTATTTATTTCTGAAAACAGAAGAGGCATTTTTCAATAAAACTACTGAAAATTTACACTTGTCTCCTGTTTTTTGTGAGTCTTTCATCAGGGGTCTGTATGGACTCTGTTAAGAATGGGTTGGGGGGGGTACTACAGGCAGGATAGGGGCTGACTGATTAGATGGGCATTTATATTTTTTTCTGGTACAGTATGTCAGAAAGAAAAAAACAATTAAAAAGTTCATAGTATGCAAAATATAATGAAAAAAGGGCGTCATAGTAAAGTATGCCACGAAGATTAAAATGATGGTATGCTATAAAATTTCATTAAAAGTCATATTACATCATGCCATAAAAAGTAATTTATAGTATGCCACAAAAAATGCAGAAAAAAAGTGATGGTATAGTATGGAAAAAAGTCATAAAAAGCCATAGTTTAGTATGTTTAATTTAAGAAAAAAAAAAAAAAAAAAAGTCAACGTGTAGTATGCCAAAAAAAAAAAACCTAAATAAAAAAATCACTATGGAAGAAACAAATAAAAACGTAATAGCATCGTCTGTCACAAAAGAGTCATCAAAAAATCATAACAGTATACCAGAAAAAAAATCATGAAAAAGTAATAGTATAGTAAGTCATAAAAGAGGCATAGTATGTCAAAAAGTCATAGTACTGTATGCAATAAAAATCATATGCCATGAAATTTCATTCAAAGTCATAGTATAGTCATCCAGTCACAGACATTCCAGATTAAAAAAAAAAGTTAGAGTTTGCCATGAAAGATTTTTATAAAATAAGTAAATAATAAATAGTTTAGTATGTCATAAGAAGTGATAGTATAGTATACCATAAAAATGCAATTTCCAAAAATTGTTAAAAAGCATGTCACAAAATAGTTATTTACTTGGCAAAACATGTTTTTCCCCTCTTTTTTAACTCATGTAGTGCAGGAACTGAAACATAACAAAAAATATCTAAGTTGAGGGACACTTATGGGGGGCAAAGGGTAACATTACTCAGGGGCCGACTACAGTGGAACCCGGGCAGCTCCTCTACTTCTATATTAGTAATAAAACTAAGATTGAGCAGGCACAGACAGACCAAGTAAGAGTTCAGCAGTCGGAGCAGAGCCTGCCCACTGGCTCACTGTGTTTGTCTCTGAGGGAAAGACCTCCATCCTGGCGTGGAAACTTGGAAAGGCAGGCATAAATAGGGCAGGAAATTGGGGAAAGTGTCTTAAAGTACAATTCTCCTCTTTGAATACTCACTTTTTATTTTTTTACAACCATGAACTCAGGAGCTGCAGAGGATTAGCTAACTTCACTGGCTCGATTCGCCCACTGCTATTTTCTCTTCAGATATTTTCCCCCTGAATCACTGCCACAAACATAAAGCTTAATAGCTGAGCACATGAGTGAGACGCACTAATCATCTTTAAGCTGTAAACATCACATCTCCACCATGGAAACAAATCATCATCGGCGTTCGGCTGCTCAGATGAGTTCATCTCTACTCAAGTGTGACTCATCTGTAGCTACCAGTTACAAGGCAATGATCCCATAAAGACAGTTTAGATTATTAGAGAGGAGAAATTATAAAATACCAGCTGGCTTCAACATCATGTGTTTATTAAATTATGCATTAATGTTGCTTCACTGCTTCTGCACTTACTGATTTACTCCTCTCAGGTAGTTCAGATTAACTGCTGAAAGATCAGAAAAATATTCTGTGAAAACAGACGGTATAGTTGTTGCTGAGTGATGTTTTCACAGACTGCAATGATTAATAAGTCAACTAATACAGAATGATGCTGCAATCTAAAGGCTAAACCTCCTACTAAATTAGTCCTAATCAGATTTTTGGTTCAGCTAATTGAAGGAGATTAAAACATACATTACAAAGATTCTCAACTTATTCTTACTAAAGCTGAAACAATTTATTGATTAGTCAGCGATGATCAAAAAAAATTCATTTGCACTTACTTGATAGGCTATAAATTTTAATTTTTCAAGCAAAAATGCCAGAAATTGTTGCAACCTAGTGGTGGGGACAGCAAATTGCCACCAGCTGAAATTTCTCTCATGTACCAAGACTAAACTCCCAGTTAAAATTCCTTTGGTGTTCATTCTTCAGAAGGTATTTACCGTGAGCTGAATGATCCACAGAGCTCTCTGCCTCTAACAAACAGACCCAATGATTAAAACCAGTATAAACATGGAATAAGACAGTTTCACGCTGTTTGGCATTAGCACAACCGAATGTTTTAGCTTTTTTTCTTATTACTTAAGATGCAGATGTTCAGGAAGTTTTCACTAGTAGCTGAATCATCTGCAGAGGTCTCCTTTCAAAAACAAAAAACCTGTAAAAACACTGCATTAAAAAGTTTCATATAAAAAAAGAACAAAGAACATTGTGTTTCCTAGGGCTGCCCCCTAATAGTTGACCAAACGTTAGTTGACCAGAAAGGTCATTAGTCCGCAAGATTTCATGGATGGCTTTGTCACAGAAAAAAAACATGTAACTCTATTAGGAGCTGCGTCTCGTCAAAATCAAATCCTATACAATTGGATCATGTGGGAATTTAATTTGAAAGGACAGACACAGGAAGTGGCCACCTTCAGCAGTCAGACAGGAGTCATGTTAATTTCCAGGGCTGGTACCTGCGGTTATTCCACAGGCTAGTTAATAACATGTCGGGCAGGAAATCCAATTTTTTGGGGGACCGATACTGATTTCCGATTTGCAGAGTGTTTGGACGGCCGATTCCGATTTTAGCCGATTCCGATTTCATTTTTTTTCAAACCACTTTACAGCACACAAGATATTGCAATATTTTCTCTTTGCTTTATTAGAACATTTTAACCAAGATACAACCAGCTTTTCAATAATCATCTCAAAAAAAAAAGTGACACAGGTTAAGAAAGATTTTCCTTTTTGCTCAAATATAACTTCAGGTACAGTATTAAAATAAATAAGTAAAAAAGGCATACATAAATAAAAACGGATTAAATAAAATAATATTTCTTGGTGTATAGCATTTGTGGGTAATTTCTTGAATAGACAAAAAAGTAAATTCACACAGGTCATAGGGACGCGCGGACACGTGCATCTTTGGCACGCGGACATGCGCCTCGTCAGTTTCAAGCGGCACAGTGCAGCAGTGAGAGCTCCGCAGTTAAGTTAAACACGGACAATTAACAACTTTCTCCTTCTCTCTTTTGATGAAGCGTCTTTGAGAGCTGTAAAAGCGCTATATAAATAAAATTTATTATTATTATTATTATTATTATTGTTGTGTGCGTGCATGAATGATTAAGGTGAGAAGCCGCCCATGTTTAACTTCCAAGTTGCACATGTGCATGTGTGTGCGCTGCTGATGTTACAGGATGTCAATCATGCAGTATGGCAGGAATTTGAGCGGCGCTTTATATCGGCATATAGACTGACCAGCCGGTCGCAGGTCATGGCCGATCATGTGAAAACTGGCCCAATTCCAAGCGCTGCCGATTAATTGGTGCAAGTCTAATGAAGGCCCATTAGTACAGTTTTGTATTTCTCTGTAATGTAGCACAGTGTTAACAATGTTACTGATACTATTCTCTCTCACACCTTGAACTCACACCATTGTGTTGCCCCACCCAAAATATATCATTTAATCATTAAATTAATATCGTAAACATGCGGGTGACTAGTCGAATAATGGCCCTAAATGATGACTATTGGATGACTAGGAAAATTCTTAGTCAGGGGCAGCCCTAGTTTTTCCAACACCCTTGTTGCAGAGCGGCTGCTGACCAGTGACCAATGCAAAAACGTGAAAATGCAAATGGCCCTATCTAAAAACACAAAGATTCTCATTTTCAGGTGATAATAAACTTAAGAAAATACACTTATTACATTATATTCCATTTCTGTCAACATATCCACCGAACTCCTACACACTGAGCCTTTAACACCTGGAGGAGACAACTCTTACAATGTTACCATGTCCAAAATCTAAGATGATATCTAGTTTTCAAACAACAATGCCAGAAATGAGCAGAGTCAAGCTTCTTAAATATGAAGATTTGCATCATATATGACAGTATGTAAAATATATAGTGGTTTATGGACTGTAGGTCGGCCAACAAGCAATTCATAGACATGACTTTGGGCTTTAGGAAGCTGTATGACTGTTTTCAACTTCTTTTTGATGTTTCACTATTCAAGAAAAAAATTGCAGATTAATCAATAACTTGGAGCCCTGCTTTAACAGTGTGAACCCCTTCCTGCTTTCTGAGGGATGAAAGTCAATGAGAAGGTTCCTGTATTCACGTCTAAACAAGCTTTTCCCTCACTTGTTAAGTTAAATAACACGGAGCAGGCTGGTGAAGCAAAAGCAGTATGTGGTGTTTTTAATCAGAAACCTCCTGCGGTCTAATTGGAACAGGATGAGGAGGGCGGAACAGCCTTGTTCCCCCTCGAGGGTCGAGCTTATCAGCAGCTTTGAACTTCCTCCCTGGGCCTTGCAAAAGAAAACAGACCGCGATACGATCTTTGATGGTGGCAAAATATAAAACATAACTGAGCATGATGAAATGTTTTGGGAGATTTTTCTCTCCAACTGTTGACGACTGAAGGTCATTAGGATAAACTGTGAGATGCACGCACATTACTGTGACCCTGCTGAGTGGAAATTTGATTAAGACCATGCAAGGACCAAAGGAGAGGACACCCTGCAGCACCCTGAGGACTTTTTCAGTCACCACCTGATCTCTATATCTGATCAATATAAGTTAAAGAACACTAGTAGTCTCTGTCAAACACCATCATGAGTCCACAAATCAACACCACATTTCCCATAAACCCTAGTGTTCCTGGTTGCAAGGAGGATCTCTGCTTCTTTGCTTCAAGGATTTCCTTTTGACTTTACTAAAGAGGATAAACATGTTAAAAAGGATTTCTTCACCATCTGCACAGACTCTGGATGCTTTAGCAGCAGTGCCTCTTCCCAGACTCATTTATAGTAATTATATCTCCAATTTCAATCTTTAAATGATTTACTCTTCGTCTCTTACAGAATATCTGTTGGATCAGCGTCCAGCATCTCTCACAGTCACAAGCAAGAGAAGCATAAAAGTAAATTAGCTCAATATATTTCATAATAAATACAGCATTTCAGTCTGATTACTAGGCTACAGAAGTTTCCCTAGTTGGTAAAAGGAAAACAACCTCTTAGAGCTTTGTAGAAAGGATTAAGAACATTACATCACCTTTATGAAAAATGGCCATAAGTGTCAGAAAGACTGATGCAGCTGAACAGATTGTTGTAAGTAGATTTATGAGTTGATTTGAACTGTAACTAACAATTATGTCAATTAAACCAGAGATGTCAACAGTCAGCCATTTAGCCACAGAGAATATTTTTGATTGGTTACGTATGTTGGTTTATAGATTATTTGGCTACTCTTCAGTTTGCTGCACTGTGCACCACCTGAGTCTGGTGGGAGACAAGCCAGCGGGCTAGCTGTGTTAACACGTACATAGTTCGCACTGCCCACCCTCTGGTAGCCACTTAGCCACTCCTTAGCTGCTCTGCACAGCACTAGCTTGCTAGGAATGCTGTCGCAACCCAACAGCGTTGCTATGGAAACATTGTGCCAACCGTCAGGTCTCCCCCCAGGTCACGCCAATGAATAAGGGGCTCAAATTTGAGCAGCAAACCCCCAAGGCATTGTTATCTATGTTAGCTGTTAGCACCATTAGCAATGTCAGCGTTGCTAGTGGTGCTACTGTAACAGTTAACAATGCTAAAGAGGTTTAGCTGCTCAAAATGAAGTTGCTTACTTACCGGTGTTACCCATGAAGTGGCTGCCATGTTTACGCAGCAATGTCACCCTGCACAGGGATGGCGTTACCAGTGGATACCACAAATAAACGGTGCAGCTAGCCACCAGACCTGGCTGGTTCACAAGAGTGGCCAAGGCTATCGTTAGCTAACCAGTGGAGACAAGAGGATGTGCAGATGGCATTATATTTCAGCATATAAACGCAACTAGCCAGCTGTCTGTCAGCAAAGCCAACAGAAGATAAAGTAATAAGTAAGACATTTACATTACACTGAAGCTCACAGAGTTAACTGAGCATGAGAACAAAAAGAAGGTGTCTCGTATTTAATGTCATTTTGCATCTTCTTCCTAAGAATTAAATGGTAAGTTACCAGTTAATGTGTGTCGGGCTACCAAGATCAAAATTAACCAAAACCAATATCCCTGAATTAAACAACTAATCATTCATTCATTTTCCGTAACCGCTTATCCTGTTTGGGGTCGCAGGCAGCTGGAGCCTATCCAGTTTTTATATTTGTTTGTATTCATGTGTGCTCGTCTGTTTTATACTATAGTGTTAGATTTCTGTCTTAACACTATATGTTTTCTGTTCCTGCTCAGGGACTACAGATGAAAATTAGCTAGCAGCTAACTCTGGTATGGCTGAGAGCTGTGCACTGTCCCTGTTAAATAAACAAATAAAATAAATAATAAAATCCCAGCTGACAATGGGCGAGAGGTGGGGTACACTCTAGACAGGTCGCCAGACTATCGCAGGGACAAACATTCACACTCACATTCACACCTATGGCCAATTTACAGTTTTTTGGACTGTGGAAGGAAGCCGGAGTACCCGGAGAAAATCCACGCTGACACGGGGAGAACATGCAAGCTCCACACAGAAGGGCTCCCCCACCCCGGGGTTCCAACCAGGAACCCTCTTCCTGTGAGATGACAGTGCTAACCACTGCACCACCGGGCCGCCTCAATTAATCATCGGATTTTTTTGTTTACTAATTGTTTCCTCTATAAAATTCAATTGCAACTTCTTAAGTCAAAGACAATTTTTTCAAATTGCTTGTTTTGTCAGACCAGTGAGTGGTGCAGAACCCAAACATGTGACTCATACATAAAAAGTGTTATGTATTATAACATAAGACAAAAACAAGCAGCAAATTGTCACATTTGAGAGACTCTAAGTTAGAGAGCAGCTGGTCTCTGTGTCTGTGTGCTTATTTGATGAAAACAGCTGCTGCCGGACGCACTAACACGGAACCAAAGCTAAACTAAAACTACAAGCTGAAAGATACTGTGAAGCTTTAAAGTGCTGCAGAGTTGAGCAGTGAGAAACCACTTTCACATTAATGGTCACTGGATCCACTGATTAGTGCAGCTTTATGTTTCTAGATTTGGAAGTGTTTGCTGCTCGGCGCCTGCAGGACAGAAGTGTTTGGTAGCTGCAGGTTGGAGCTTGCGTGCCTCGTTCTCACATTTGGCGAAAATAATCAAACTCTTTGGAGTGACGCCTCATTTGTCAGCAAGGCACTCTGTGATTGATGGAGCACAAACACTGAGTTTCTTTCCGTTTTCAGCTGCACAGAAGGAGCCCAAATGATCTGGAACACATGAAGTAACATTTTTATACAATCAGTCCAGATCCGTTTAATGACACCTTACTGGGGAGTTGATGTTGAGAGCAGACCAGTGTTTATATGTCGCTGTTAAGTGCAATAAAAACTCATCCTCCAGCTCAGCTTTTGAGGCTCTTAGCAGAACTATAAACTCAGAGGTTGGCTGGCCAGAGATGACCTCATGGAAAGTCTGGCAACAGAGTTGGTTTGCTCAGCTTGAGGTGTCCCACCAGCCGCCACTGTTCAGACACAAACCAGTGTCACTACAGTCCACAACTACAATATTTATGGAGGAAGTTTGTCACAGTGGGATTAATGCTGTCAGGTCTCACTGGCTGAGTTTTCACGTGTACAAATACTTTAATGATCGTAAATCTATGGCTCCATCCACTGAGGTTTAAAATCAACAACTGCTGTTAGTACTGCCTTGGCGCATATAATCTCTGTACGAATGGCAAAACATCTGCTTAAAAACGTCAGTTCAGTCATCCGCTATCAACACATAATACCTCTAAAACAGTCTCACATTAATGCTAAAGCATGCTAAAAATTAGCATGTTCAATAACATCCATGCAAACTGTATTAACATGACAAGACCTTATTATGTGCATATTAACAACTTCACAGCCTTCTCCATGATACACCTTTGGGCAATTTCCTTATATACAGACTCTACATTCAGTGAATGTAGAGTCATGATACTGACCAATCACGTTTGAGCCGGCTGCAGTTGTTGCCAGGTTAAACGGTCCGTGTGGTGAACTAACGAGGCGGAACATAATTGGCGTCACTGTAAACTCTGAATCCATCGCAATGGTTCAGCATATTTACTTATATATAAATGGAAGTCGGAAACGGAAATTCGCCTCCTCCGCCCAAATCAATCCGGAATGCCAAAAAAATCGGGGGTCTGCCCCCAGAGGCTGTATCGCCGTCTGCTGGAAGTCAGACAGCCGATGGGTTCCGAGAATGCACCAATACAGGCATGGTGGTAAGTACAAAATCAGCCGGTATCCCCCAGGTCACCCCAGTGAGAAGGTGATTCAATTTTAACAAACTGTTAGCACTGTTATCAGTGTCAGCACAGCTAGTGGTTTTAACAGATTTAACCAAGCTAAAGGGGTTTTGCGGCCCAAAAACAAAGCCGCTTATTCACCAGACCTACCTGGGGGGAGACTTGGGGTGGCTACTGTATTTCCAAAGCAATGCTATCCCACCTCAGGGGTGGCATAACCAGCTGTAACCACCAAATCAGTGGCACAGCTAACTGGCTCCCACCCGACCCACGTGTACAAAGGCCAAGGCTAACGTTAGCTTACCAGTGGATAACTGAAGGTGAGCAGTGGGCACTTTGTTTCCGCATGTTAATGCACCTGTCTGTCAGCAAAGCCAACAGAAAATAAAATAAGAGGCAAGAAGTTTACATCTCCAACCATTAAAATTTCACCACCTCTAAAAGGACAGTGCTTTGAAATGTGGTGCTAAAGCTTAAATGATTAAATGGAAAGGCCTCTTGTACGTCACATCATTTTGCATTTCTTTTCATATGAACTAAACAATTAGTGACCAGGTAATGGGTGTCGGACTATCAGAAGCAAAAGAGAAAACAAACAAAATTTGGCATCCTGAGACCACTTTGAAGGTCTCGGTCTTGTTTCAGACTCAGTCACAGAGGACTCGGGATGCTCCCCTTAAAGGGATAGTGCACCCAAAAATGAAAATTGAGCCATTATCTACTCACCCATATGCCGATGGAGGCCCTGGTGAAGTTTTAGAGTCCTCACATCCCTTGCGGAGATCGGCGGGGGGAGCGGCTAGCACACCTAATGGCAGACGGCGCCCCAGACTAACGTCCAAGAACACAAAATTGAATCCACAAAGTATCTCCATACTGCTCATCCGTAGTGATCCAAGTGTGCTGCAGCCCCGACATAAAAAGTTGTTTCGAAAAACGTCATATGAACTCTGTTTTTAGCCTCACTGTAGCCTGTAGCTCTGACTGCTTCTCTGTGCTCCGCGCTCACGTGTGCGCGCTCAGGGTGATCAGTGATCTCTGAAGAGCAGCAGTCTCGTCAGTACTGATGTCCAGATTCTCAAGTGCAGGCATCGACAATTCCCAGTCTGAGCAGCAAAGACTTTCCTCATCTGTTGGCACTGCTTTGCATTTGAAACAACTACACCACCAGGTTTCCAGTGCTCGACTCGGTATTCTGCGGCTGGCTGAGGGTTAGGCTCATGAGCTGCGGCGGCTGCTTCGTCCAGTAGCCTGAGTTCCGTCCGTATACTCGGGCTCAAACAAATACGGCTCAACAAAGAAATGCTGTTCCTCCGTGCATCATCGATCACCCTGAGCGCGCACACGTGAGCGCGGAGCACAGAGAAGCAGTCAGAGCTACAGGCTACAATGAGGCTAAAAACAGAATTCATATGACGTTTTTCGAAACAACTTTTTATGTTGCGGCTGCAGCATACTTGGGTCACTACGGATGAGCAGTATGGAGATACTTTGTGGATTCAATTTTATGTTCTTGGACGTTAGTCTGGGGCGCCGTCTGCCATTAGGTGTGCTAGCCCCTGCCCCCGCCGATCTCCGCAAGTGTTGTGAGGACTAAAACTTCACCAGGGCCTCCGTCGGCATATGGGTGAGTAGATAATGGCTGAATTTTCATTTTTGGGTGCACTATCCCTTTAAGTCACTTCCTCCGTCACTTTGGTTGTGTTTCATCATTGCTACACTGATGATACACAACTTCACCTCTTCATTAAGCCCAGTGACCTCTTATATCTACCCATTCTGCACAAGTATCTGGCCGGGATCAGTAACTGGATGTCTCAAAATGTTCTTCAATTTAATCCCAGTAAAACTGAAGTTCTGTTTTTTGTCCCAGATCAGGTCTCTAATAACATTTTCCAACAGCTCGGGTCATTGGCCGAAAATAGAAAATCTTTTGTTAAATACCCAGGAGTCATTTTTGACTGTCAGCTAAAATTCAATAAACACATCAGGACAGTTATTCAGTCCTATTTTCACCTCAGAATTATTGCAAAAATATGTTCACTGTTGACCTTTCAGCAGTTAGAAATGGTTATCCAGACTTTTCTGCCTCCCAGCTCAGACTACTGTAATGCTAATGTAATGTATTCCTGCCTAAGCCAAGACACTGTTACAAAGTTACAGTAAGTGACTAGTCTTGCCGCCGAGTTTTTAACTAAGACCTTCTTATATAGGTCTTACATGACCCTGGTTCTCATGTTGCTTTACTGGGCGCCGATTAAATCAAAGATTTAATTCAAAATCATCCTCCTCACGTATAAGGCTTTGAATAGTCTTGCTCCAGAGTATTCATGAACTACTAGTGCCGAATACCCCTGCTAGGTCCTCTGAACAGGGCCTGTTAGTTTTACCTCTCTCAAGACTGAAAAGACAAGGGGACTGTGGACTGTCCTGGGTCCCAAGTTGTGGAACAGTATACCTTGTTCTTTTAACCTCTTCCTTTTGTACAGCACTTTGTAACCTAAGTTTTCAAAGGTGCTATGTAACTAAATTTTTACTCATTACTTACACTCTTACATACACATATATACTGTATACAGCAGGACACTAAAATAAGTGAGTGAAGACAATTCCTCATTTGTTTTCTGTGGGTGTTTCTATGGAAATGTGGATCTTTTATATCAATTTGAGGAGTGCTTATGGTTTGCATATTCGACATTTTATCACAAGTGTGTCATGCAGTGTGGGACTCGCACTGGTCTGGTCTTGTCTCGGTCTCAGCACACTGGTCTTGGTCATGACGTGGGTTTGGTTTAGGTGGTCTTGACTACAACACTAAGCTGCACTTCATATTTTTACATTATTAATGTTTCAGATGACTACAAATAATGTGAAGCTCTTCAGATACTTTCCAACAACCTTTTCTCTATTGTTGATCCATCCAACAGTTTTATTCTCTGGTGTGTAACAAAGTATTACAGCCTGACGTAATGCTTCTTTATGTGTAGATCATCAATAATGTTTTATGTTTGTTTTGTCAAACACACACACACACAAAAAATGAATCAGTCGTTACCAGTAGGCGATTCGTTAATTTTTAACAGGGGAAACGCTCCTTCGTGTGCCCCATGTGTCAGGCTTTAATGAAGATACCAAGAACTGTGTTGAAGATACTCAGAATTGTCCTTTATAGCAGATCCAATAAAACCCTGAAGTTTATTAGACGGTTTATTAGACACTTTAATAGAATTAATTCAACATGGGATAAACAAACACTTTACCGCTCACCTCTCAGCAGTGTTTGTGTTGAAACAGCTTTTTCTTTATTTACTTCTCTATTTTTGGTACAGGTTCAGATCTTTATTTTAAATGCAGACCACTTTGGGAAAACTTCCTAGCCATCCAAAAAAACTTTAAACAAGAACATCTCGTCGTTGTTGACCACATGTGGGGTCCATATTTCGAATACATTATTTGTTTTGTGTCAGAGGTCAAGTAGGACAAGAATTAAATGAGCAAATATGATATTATTTGATGTTTCTAATTATTAGTCACATAGTTTTGGACTGTGTTGCCAACTTGTCGACTTTCTTGCTAGATTTAATGACTTTTCCTGACCCTCTTTAGTAGGGCTGGGCGATATGGACGAAAATTCATATCTTCTGTCTCTTCTATCTTCTGTCATATCTGTCTGTGAACAATAAAATGCAAAGACAGGGATTTTTTTCCCTGTTTGAAAATATACAGCTGCACAACATGTAAATGATATGAAATAAAAAGCAGGGCTGTACGTTAACTGATTGCACAGAGCACTGGAGCTACAGTGGTTTAAAGGTTTGCAGCACAGGCCACAAAACTATAACATGAGTATAGAAGTATCAAGTAGGCCTAAATCCATTGTAGTTTGAAACAGTTAAAAATCTTTGTGGAGGAGTTAAAGTCTTTTTTTTTTTTTATTTATTTATTTTATTTAGGCTATTCATCTTATTTATGCACATAGCATCACCAGAGAGGCCAATGGAGAGGAAGGAATGAGCAGCACTTTGTTTGCATTATATAGCATATGTCTTGTATATGAAATGTCTGTGTTGTCGCTGCATATCTTTAAACCCATCTGTCGCCTGCATCTAGGCGCTGTCTCCATGTCACACAATAGACTACAACTAACAACAAGAACAGCGACGTGCTATGATCCACCTCACACACAAACTAGCAGCGCAGCACTGTACTGCACGTGGGTTACTGCAGTATTTTCATTCATCTCACAGACTGATTTAGTGTAGCATGTACAACATATCCACTGATGTTGCAAACTAATTAACAGCCAGATTAAACAGAGTAGCAGCTCTGTGTCTCTCTGAGTGTTGCTAGAGAACTTGTGAGTGAATGAGTGAGTGGGGTGGAGCTGGGCAGAGAGGAGAGATGCACACTGGTATGCCTTATGCTTGACCCGTTATCGATATAAACAGTGTTGTCTAAATCTATATCTTGCATAAAAAAATGATATATCGTACCTTCGTTATATCGCCCAGCCCTACTCTTTAGCGACTTCATATCTTAAAAGCAACTAGCAACAAATTCTTATTCAGAAATCCAGACAAACACTGCTTGCTGTGGGAGTTCAACTCTAGTGAGTTTCTATGGTTACACCAATGCTCTTGCTCTCTGGATTGAAGTGTAAAAAAGTGGTGCACTATAGTATATGCACCATAGCTTATAATGCCATTAAAATGTTTTATTGAGGATTATTCTATTGAATCAATGCAGCAACATCTTAACGCTTCTACCAATATGCAAACGAGCGCATACATTATCTGGCAACTTTTGAAACTAGTGCTTGCTACTTTCGTTGGAAAAGAGCTGGCAACATGCTTTTGGATTTCCAGGTCTTGATGCAGATCAACTGTGTGATGACTTTATCAGATAAATCTGCAGAGTGGACTTTACTTTCCCCTCAGTTTTCCCTGGAGAATGTCTGTGCTTGTTTTACTGAGGCGACTCATGTCTGCATGTTAACGTTACGTTCCACTTACACATCATTACCCTCTGTCTTTCCTCTAACTGACCCTGTGATTTAGAGTTAGTCACAACTTATGCACAGATGGTTTCTTTTTGAAATAAGGGACAACTTGTTGTAGGATGCAGGTCAGCAGGTTGTCATTAGCTGACAGGACTAAACATCTTGTGTGGCTGTAAAGTCCATTACACAATGGAAAGGAAAACTGTTGAAAATCTTGGGACTTTTTCAATAGTGAATGAAACATTGCCCCCCTGGTGGACACATTTTCTTAATTACGTCTAACGTTAAGTTGAGGAGAGGTCTGTGGATTGGTCCCTGGTGTGGCAGCAGCCTGCAGCTCTCAGACATGCTGATGCTGACTCTGCATTTACTGGAAGATGTCGTCAGTGTCACTGGAATATCATGAAAACTCATCAAAAACAGTTCCATGAACAGAACTATCATTGCCGTCACGGTTTCCCTGGAAATGTCACATTGACAAGACTTTACAGGTCAATGTGATTTCTGCCTCTGACAAAAATGTGCCTCAGTATAATAAATCGGTTTAATGGCATCTGGTCACAAGCAATTTAGGATTAATGCATCTTATCAAACTATCATTAGGCATCCAAGTTATCTCACAAGCTTTTTTTAGAACTCTGTTGTCATGGAGAGAACTGAGCATGATCTCTGCGTGAGATGTCGGAGGAAGTTCTGGAAAATATACGCTATAGCATTTACTGGTATAAAAATTTACAACTTTTCTGTCCTTTTTTATCATTGTAACACAAATATCTCTGAGTTTTGGATCGTCAGTCGGACAAAACAAGCTATTTGAAGTTGTCACCAAAGTTGTAATCTGCATTTTTCTCCTATTTCCCACATTTGTACAGACTAAAGCCCTGTTTCCACCAAATGCTTTCGGTATTGTACCTTTGGAACCAAAAGAAATCCTTCAGACATGGTACCTAGCATTTCCACTGCAAACACTACTCTTAAAGGGCCAGTGTGTAATATTTGGCATGGTTTATTGTCAATCTGAATCTGAATCTGAATATTCTACCCATTATTATGTTTATATAAGTGTATAATCGCTATAAAATAAAATTCGTTTGGTTTTCGTAGCCTTATAATTGTGCTTTTATATATATATATATATATATAGC
>NC_065517.1:12520510-12552909 GCF_006386435.1 Epinephelus moara
ATGTCGTTCTATGTGCCTGTATTTTATATTAATTTTTATATCAATGAAAAAAACAAATCCGTGTGACTAAATTCTTACATTTTTACATGTATCTCACCATAGCAAGTTGGAAGTTGACATATTCTGCCATATCTGAAGAGGGGAGACTCTCTGGAATCTGGCAATAGATGGGGGGGGGGTGACTACGGCCCTGTCAGCATGCATAATTAGGCCTCAGTTGTCTATGTGCGCAAAGGTGAAGTGCGCTGGTCTTGTCATACAAAGTTTGATGGAGTGTCAACTGGACAATATGGAGATATTTGCATCTTGAAAGCTGGACTACAAATGTGGATAGACAGGGAGAAACACACGCAAGCCTAAGACGTGGTAAGATACAATATTCCTCACTATATGAAGTGACTGATAACAAGATCTGTATAATGGATTGTAAAGAAATTCATCAGGTTTTTATTTTGTAGGCAATTGATCTGGATTTATAGCATGATGGGATGACAGCACAATAATGTGTGTGGTATCACTGAAAGCTCTAGTCCTTCGCTTTCATGTGATATGCGTGGCATTTCTGTGCAAGCCTGCGAGTAATCCATCCAAGAGTAATGTGTGTGCAAAGCTGTATGAAAGCTCTGTTATACATAATTTTAGTGTAACTTTATCATTCTTTTCGCTGTGAAAACATTGGACTACCAACAAGTGCTTGATCTTGTCGGAAAGCTACAGTTCCGCTGTTTCACGTGATATGCGTGGCTTCTCGCTATGACACCGGCCCATAGGGTTAAATGCGGGCAGGACTGTTGTCACTCACTGCTCTGTCCAGCACTCACTGTATTTCCCCATTACCGTTGACACAGATGGAAGTCTGCACCTCATTTTTTATAGATATGTTTTGGGCATTTTGCCTTTAATGGACAGGACAGCCAAGTGTGAAGGGGGAGAGAGAGAGGGGATGACATGCAGCAAACGGCCACAGGCTGGACTCGAACCCGGGCCGCTGCGGCAACATCCTTGTACATGGGGCGCCTCCTCTATCCACTAAGACACCGACGCCCCAGGAAGTCTGCACCTCATCTATCGTCCACAGACCGAGGCTGCACGCCAAAATCTTCAGAACAAAATATAACAGGTTGCAGTGAGAGTCTCTCTCCATGGGATATTCAAAAATAATGGCTTTGTGCATTTAGTCCGTCTCAGGCAAACAAAGGGGTTTAGTGTTGCCCACAGAAACAGCGCCCCACAAGCTTTTTTTTTCTCCGAGTGAGGATTAGAATATATGTGGTTCACATAATCCAGCCGAAATTAGTATATATAAACGTTTGAAGATCAACTCATTAATAAAAGTGTATGTCATAAAAATGTAAAAAGTAATGATCATAGTTGTCATATGTTACATTTAATGTGTGTTGATTAATTCATGTCGTCACCGCCGACATTGAGTAACATTACAAGTTAATGTTCCATCTTAAAAGTTGCCGGCAGTCCAGTGAATTAAGTTATATTTTCTCTGACTCCAGCTGCTGCGAGAGGCAGCAAAACATGCTTTAATTTTATAGTTAGTTTATTAATAAAACTCTCCACAGTATGAACAGTGGTTACAAAGCCAGCCACAACTCAGCCCTGAGCAGAGTGACCGTCCACTACTGACCAATCAACGGACTGCAGTGTTCAACGGACTGCAGTGTTCACAGCTCCACCTTTTAGTACCAGATCTGTGTGCTAGGTACCCCAACACAGGGGTGACCAAAAATGGGGACGGTATGGAACGGTTCCATTGGTACCATCCACAACTATTGGCAGTGGAAACGGTAAAAAAAAGTACCAGTGGAAACGGGGCTTAAATGATTAATAAACAATCAATCAATAGTTGTAGGCCTAAAAATCATTTTTGAAATGAATGTTTTAATGCCATCTTTAAGTATTTATTTATTTAACATTAATTAGAAAATGGAATTACTACTTAGTAAATTAAATCAAATGTATTTATTTACTTTGAGTATATTGTTTATAATCAATTAATGCTAATTTAACTAACCTAGATAAAATATACCAAATATGTACTACAAAGACCAGTTGATAAAGGAGGTCTTGGACAAGACAAGATGCTGTTTTACTTCCAAACTTTAAGACACCTAGACACCTAATCACTTACTCCAGAAAGGGCCCCTCCCTGGTATTGTATTGAGCAATCTGCTCTTGCCCCATGTTACCTCTATTAAGTGTATGAAACTGACTAGAGAAGCAAATTTTTAATTAATGTGGACTGAAGTTTAATGTTGAAATTGGATCTGTGTCTAAATGTTTCTTTAAATATTTGGCTGAATCCAAAGTTATGTACTGGTTAATCCCCTTTTTGTTGGAAGGAATGGCTGGAAAAGGGCAGTTTTATATTGAAGGATCTATATCACAATGGTACATTGAAACCCTCTAAACACTTTGCAACACACTTTGTAAATAAGATATCTGCAACCTCTCCATTTATTATTTGGGACCTTTGGTTGAAGTACACCAGCTCTGAAAGCTGAAGAATCATTAAGTATGAAACTATAAAGGGTCATAATGCAACTGTGTGTATTATCCAATGATGATCCAGAGCCTGGGTAATGGGGTGTTATCAGTTCTCAAGAAGACTGAAATCATCTGAAGCAGACAATGAGTGATGAGGTGCGGGATAGGATTTCTAAGAACATTAAAACAATGTCAAGGGATGCGAAGTTACGCTGTATTCGATTTTAGATCATGCATTGTTTCTACTGGACTCTATCCAGATCTTTTAGACCTAGGTTAAGAGACACACCAAACTTGTCTTAGGTGATGGATCAGTCTAAATGGGAGGAGACATTGTGTGTATATTTTGTGATGCATATTATTTTATTTTGTCAAAATGCTTATTACTAATGCAATATATGTTGGATTAGGAGCCGTGACACTGTCAGCACAGGTTGCTGATGTAGACTACTTTTTGATTTGCCAGAACATGTCATAATGACAAATGGTATTTTAGCCAGTTTGCACAAAATCAAACCAGATTAAGCCTGTGCAATGGGCCGGACCAGCAAAACCAAAAGTCAATCCAACTCCATTAAAAAGGTAGCATAATCGATTCAGGACATTGTTATAATTCTAATTATTTAGAATAACTTACACTGTGATACCGGTAATATTTTTTATAAATTACAGTTCCCATTTTCATGGACACTTTTCAAACTTTAACACTTTTCAAGAACCCATAAAAATGTTTTGAGACCATTCAAAATGTATAACAATAAAAAACTGCATAGTGCACTTTTTTCCAAATGTTAATAATTGTATGAAAATTAATCAGCAACCTTTTCCAGTTTCTAATAGTTGGTTATGTTCATATTTACACACTTCAAATCCTTCAAACTACAGGCAGTCATACAAGTACTTAGAGTAAATCAGTCTCGTACTGATGATTATACTATCGGTGTATTCTTAATGCATTTGATTATAAATTCATATCTAGATGCAAGTCTGAAAACAATGCTGCAACATAAGAATGTAGACATACACTTTTTAAGCCTTGGAAGTGGATGTGGGAGGTCATCTACAAAAGAGTACTTTAACAATTAATTGTATAACACACTATAAAAGTCCATGACTTTTCTAAAACTTGAAAGTACTTTTACTAATTCCCCAATATTTTATGCCTGGAAAATGAGATTGTGAAATTCCATGACTCTTCCAGGTTTTCCATGACCTTGGGAACCCTGTTAAATGCAACATGTGCATTAACTGTATTATTTAGGAGAAGTTATTCTGTGTCAGCATTAAAACTTGGAATTTCACTGATCTCCATCATTTAGACTCTGACGTCATCTTTCTCTTTAATCTGCTGCTCATTAGCATCACATCTCAAACACACTTCACAGGGACGAGACGCAAACACAACCTCATCTTTTGGCAACAAACTCTGCATCTGTAATAAAGTGTGAACAGCGTGACGCCGTGTGGAAACAATCTAACAGCTGGAAGAATCTGCTTCACACTTTATACTTTATGTCACCCAGTTATTAAAAAATAAAGCTTTCATGTCAAAAACTGGACGATCCAAAAATGGACATCAGTGATTTTAAACCTCAACCTGTGAGATTTTATGTTTAGTAATAGATCAAAGTTGTTGTTTCAATAAAATAAAGTTGAGTTAACATTAAAAAAAGACGCTGATTTAATGACTATTTCAGTGTGTAATCTTTCCAATAAATCCACTTTACTCTTTCATTATTACGATGAGTTAGAGCTTTTCAGTAAAGATGAAACAGTTTTCCACACAAGCACGTATCCCGTGTTATTTATTTGGGAGTTAACGCTGCTGAAAGCTAATTTATCAGGGCAATAAAACTGCCTCAGGCCTGACCCAATGAAAATGTCCTCTGGCGTTTCTGCACTTTGATGACTGATAATCGTTAATGAACTTAACACTAAATGGGCCGAATCAGCAGCTGCAGCTTGTCCAAAGAAAAGTCAGACGATCTCCAGAGGAAATATAAAAAAGTTCAGCTCAATATTGAGATAAATTCTCAAGCAAAACCATGATCTCCTCCACATCTGATAACAAGGCATCGTTAACTATCACAACAGCCAGCTTCAAATACAATTCCTGTGTTCTCTCTCTGGCGGAGACGTTTGTATGTGACATGTTGAACAACTACACAGAAAATGAAGTTATTATTTGGCTGAAAAGATGCAGAGGAGCTGGATATGCGTGTCTGAAACAAAACTGATGGTTGTCAGATTGAAGAAATTATATGAACACATTTATGGCACTTGTCTCATTTTAGAGATCCACTAAAAATGTCTCATGTTTCATTTGTTGTTATAGTTGCAGGCCGGCTGGTCTTTACTGATTATTATTTCTGAAAAACACTGTAAAATTTTGATATATGTATTTTATGTACAATTTTTAAGGTACTCTTACCTCACTTCACTATATTTATTCCAAAAACTGCAGTAACTTTGCAATTTAAGATCTATCATAACATATGATCTTATAAAATCGGATGGATTGTTACTGATTACACTACCCAACAGTATAAAAAATAATGACTAAATGACAAGTGACATAAATTGGACCCATGTCAACAAGCTTGCATGTTAAAAGTCTGGTGGTATTAAAACATACTTTTTCATTGTTAACAAATTCCATGAAGAGACCGAAACTTCATTACCATGAACAAACACTGCAGTTTATTTTGCAGATGCAATGATTTGTAAATCCTTTTTTACCTATATTCAATTGAATACAGTACAAAGACAAGACATTCAATGTTCAAACTAATCAATTAATTTTCTCTTAATATATACACTCATTCTGAATCTAATGCCTAAAACAGGTTCCAAAAAAGTCAGGACAGGAGATGTTTACCACTGTGTTACATCACCTTTTCTTTTAACAACACTCAGTAAGCGATTGGGAACTGAGGTCATGGAAAATTAAATTCTTTCTCAGTCTTGCTTGATATACAACTATAGTTGCTCAACAGTCGGGGGTCTCCATTGTCATATGTTACGCTTCATAATGTGCCACACATGTTCAATGGGAGTCAGGTCTGGAATGCAGGTAGGCCAGTCTAGCGCCTGCGCTCTTTTTCTACGAAGCCACACTGTTGTACCACGGGCAGAATGTGGCTCAATGTCTTGCTGAAATAAACAGAGACGTCCCTGATAAAGACGTCATCTGGATGGCAGCATACATTGCTCCAGAACCTGTATGCTCCTTTTAGCTTTCATGGTGCTTTCACAGATGTGCTGTTACCCATAATGCCATGGGCACCAACATTCCCCCATACCATCACCGATTTTGGCTTTTGAACATTGCACTAGTCACAATGTGGATGGTCCTTTTCCTCTTTAGCCCGGAGAACACAACGTCCACGATTTCAAAAAACATTTTAAAATGTGGACACTTTTCCACTTTGTGTCAGTCTATCTCAGATGAGCTCAGGCTCAGAGGAGTGGGCAGTGTTTCTGGATGTTGTTGATATTTGGCTTTCGCTTTGCATAGTATTGTTTTAACTTGTATTTGTAGATACAGCGACACACTGTGTTAACTGACGATGGTTTTCCAAAGTGTTCCTGAGCCCATGTAGTTATATCCTTTATACAATCATGCCGATATTTAATGCAGCGCTGCCTGAGGGATCAATTGTAACGGTCATTTAGAGTTGGTTTTTATCTTTGCCCCAGTTAAGTGCATCAATTTCTCAGGATTCTCTGAATCTTTGGATGAATTGTAGATGGTGAAATCCCTAAATTACTTGCAGCTGTTCATTGAGAAACGTTCTCAAACTTGAACATAACATATATTGTCTGTATCCAACCGAATATAAGTCATTCTGTTTTTACTTTTTAATTTTTTTTTTTTTTTTTTTTTTTTTTTTTTTTTTTTTTTTTTGGAATAGGGGTTGTTAATAAAATCTGTCTATGAATCTTGACAATTATTGAGCTGAATTCAAAGCCTAATGCCACGTGAATGCCAAAGCCATGTTTCATGTGTAGTGAAGTGAGTTTTATTGATAATAATAATTGTGATGAAACTTGTGATTTTACACCATTATTAATTACTTGGATTAGCAATAATAACGGGCTAAAGTTGAACACTGAAATTTAAAATATAACTCTAATATGAAAAACAATAAGGAATGAAATTTAAGATGGATGATAGATGAAGCTCTACTGTCCTGGTGCCATACAGGGAGAGACCAAAAGTGGATTAATCCTCTGCTGAAAGTAGTCCTCAACAACTGCACTATTTCCTCCTGGTTGTTTGATAAAAACTACAGTGACCAGCTGTGTCTACAGGTATTTGTTTTGATCGATTTATCTGTATTACTAAAACAGATTTCACAGAGATGCATGATGATAAATATGTAAAACATCTGTGCAAGTTTTTTTTGTTTTTAAATGCACAACAAAAAAGGATCATTGTAAAAATCACTAGCCACAATAAGAAGGATTCCAGGATTTATCTTTTAACAATTCTGAAAACATCTTTGTTTTCAAATCTGATAAACCAAACTTAAAAGTATAAAATGGAAATTGCATTAATGCCACTGAATTAGATGTTCACCTCTACATTTTCCTTCAGGATCTTTATGAGTCAAAGTTCCTGAAAGTAATAGACGTCATATATTAAATTATAGTTTTAAAATTCATTTTTTTGTTGTTATTGGAATGTTGAGGGACTGGAAGCAAAAGCAGGTGTGAAGCAGCCCAAACTAATATTCGTCTGACATTGTGCCCGTGGAAATGTGGCATCAGATTGAGGAGCGGAGATCTGATCCGTGGTAGTGAGTTTGTCTTCAGTCTGAGAGGCGGAAGATGGTCTTCATTAATCTCTGGCTTCATCATACACAGACAGTATTCATTTTCAACAGGCAGGCCAGTAAAACATTTTTCGATTAAATTAATTGAAAGAGACTTTCAATTGATTTACATTAAATACGTTTCATTGGTTTGGCTGGTTAAATTGACTGTCTGTCCTGGTTCAAACATTAAAAAGAAGACTACAGCCATAAGTCTGAGGGTAAAAAGCTGCATTTAGTCAGGTTTTTTTTATATTCTACCAGTCAAATCAGTTCATTACTGTTTGGGTCATGGTTACATATGGAAAGAAAATATCTGGTTTTACCAAATAAATAAATAAATAAATGAAAAAAAAAAAAAAGATGCAAAAATGCAAGCACAAAGTCAAACTGGATGATGTCTTCTACTGTCAGTATTGTTCATGTATCTTTGTTTTAACAGGTATTAATAATATGGGATACAACCAAGATACAAAAGAACAGTCATGAATAAAACAATAAACGTCAGATTACTGTGTAAAACATTGTTCGAAATATTTACATTGCATTTGCAACCTTTAACAACATGCATGTGTATTCTATATTTCGCCAGTGGAATCAGAAACTGCTTGTTTAAAGTTGCAACACAGGGTGAGAAACACTGCCGTTAGCAGCTAATGTTACTTCTGTCTGGGCCCTAACTTGGGTTACTGAAGCCATGAGCTGTTTTCTATACGGTGACATAAGTCCACACAGTGTTACTGACAGTACCACATTCAGACGTATGACAGGGACGCAGGAACTGAGGTGAACAATACCTTGCAGAAGTATTTTAGTCAAAAACACATCTTGGGAACTGGCTGAAAAGTTATCCAGTGTATCACTGCCCATATTTGCTTTGCTTGTTTGTGTGTCAGAATACAACATTTTCTGGGGTATTTCTGATTCAATATGGAATAAAAAAAAAATCTTCAAAAAAAATATCAGACCTATATTGCAGCTGAATCAAATTGCATCATTACACTCAAAGTGTACCCTATCGTTGAGAGGAAGAGAGATAGTATGTCCTAAATCACCAAAATACTGCTAGAATTTGTTTTGAATGTGAACAGAGTTCAAATTTAAGTTTTGAAACGTGCAAAAATTACAAAACAAATCCTTCTTCGCATTGTACTGTGACTTAATACTCTGAACTGTACTTTCTGTCCACACTTGGAAACATACCAGACGACTCAGGACACTTTCGATTTGACTTACCGTTAAGTCACTTATGAGACTGTATGCATCATTTGGCCTCAAACCTCTGCTGTCTCTCCTGACCAAAGATGCCAAAGAAAATCATCATCACCTTCATCATTCTGTATCTCTAAAGTACAACAGTCCAGTGTGAGCTTCTGTTGACCAACGGAACAAAACTTCTTTAATCTACAGTTGTCTCCACTCAGACTCTAATGAAACTAGGAAGAAACACATGAACGTGCTGATAACATCAGATATTGAACATCTTATCCTATTACGGACAAAATGTTAGATTTGACCTTCTCTGTTCAACAAACAGAATTTTCCATCCCCAGGAGTCAACTGAGGGAAATCAAAGATCCTCTAATGATTGCCACATGTGACGCTGCTCTCCTCTCTTTGAAGAAGATGTTTATGTCCTGAAGTATCCATCTGCCTTACAGAGACTCTCTAAGTGTTTGAACCTAGGTCAGGTTGGTTTTTTAATGCAAAGAGTTGTGTACAGTAAAGGGTAAATGGCCAATAGTAAGGTCTGGGAAAGGGGATTTATCATACTTAACAACAGCCAGGGACATATATCGCTATACATCTTGCAGGGCAAGGCTGCAGCCAATCATGTTTATAGTCTATCATGTGATCTGCGGACAAGAGGCTTTTGTTCCCTGACTGTAGCCATAACGGAGGATTTTCCTCACAGGCAACATAAGTACCCCCATAAAACATATGTAGAGCAAACAATGCAAGGCACATTATTTAACTTTGTCAAGACACTAGAATTACTACCTCGTGGTTGTATTCCGCCGCTGACCAGTCAATTTGCAGTTTATATCCATGTCTGTCAGGATTCATATGTAGCCATGACAGCTGACGATGATTTATATATGGATGTTGCTGCAAAGAAGTTACAAATTACAAAACATGGCTGCTTCACACACATCTTTTACCCAGCAGCAAGAAGATCTATACAGTGACCACAGTGTCTAGATTACAGTCACCAATTCAGTATCCGAACAAATGTCTCCACTTATGTTCCTGAGTTAATGTGTTAAATAATGGCCAGAAAAAAAGTTTTTTCCAGGACATTATGACATCACAGTGAAGTTAAACTTTGACCCTTTGGATATAAAATATCACTGCTTTATCATTTTATCCTATGAGACATTTGTGTGAAATTTTGTCCAAAAAATCTAAATCACATCATCCTTTTAGTTCAAGTGGATGTTTGTGCCAAATTTAAATAAATTCCTGCAGATGTGTTCCTGAGATGGAGTGTTCATGAGCATTGGATGGATGTGAGATCACAGCGACCTTGACCTTCAACCACCAAAATCAAATTGATTCATCGAGTTCAAGTGAATGTCTGTGCCAAATTTGAGTTTGCTGCCTTAAGGGATTCTTGACATATGGAACTATCGAGATGCAACAGACAGAAGGACAGACGGACAACCCGAAAACATAATGCATCCAGCCACAGCTGTCGACGGTGTGTAGGCATAAAAATATCTTATTGGGTGACACCGATGACAGTACAAGCTGTAGGGAGAAGCCGATCAGTCTTTGAGAAAGTATTCAGATCATAGGGTTACAGCCAAGTAAAAGCAGCGATACTGCTATATACAAACACTCACTGACAACTAAAAGTCCTGCATTGAAAATAAAAATGAAAAGAATTATTAGTAAAATATACTAAAAGTATCAAAAGTAAAAGAACTCATAACTGGGGCATCGGTGGCTTGGTGGTGGAGCGGGCGCCCCATGTGCAGGGCTGTTGCCGTGACGGCCCAGGTTCGAGTCCAGCCTGTGGCCCTTTGCTGCATGTCTCTCCCTCTCTCTCTCTCTCTCTCTCTCCCCCCTTCACGCTTCACTGTCCTGTCAATTAAAAGGCAAAAAATGCCCTAAAAAATATCTTTAAAAAAAAGAACTCATAATTTAGAAAATGGTCCTGTGAGTGTTGTACTAGATATTATATTACTGGATTTACACCTACAATAATTAGTTGATAAGTTACAATAATTAACTGATTAACAGATTGATTTGACTTAAACTCTACAAAAAAGATTTGAAACGCTTTCTGTAGCACAATTTCACTTTTAGTTAATAGGTTTTAAATGTCCCCAGACAGCCAGCAATCCAATATAAAGACATTTAATGTTAAATGCTACTGCCTGCGGCAGGAAAGAGGAAAATATTCAACTTTTGTGAATTAAATCTTTAAGACTTTTTAATGCCTTTTCAAGACCTGCAGAAATCCTGCACTTTTATCTGTTTATTTTCAAAACTGCTTAACCTGCAAAAAGTTCAGAGTGAATCGTAAGCAATGCATACATAGATCTAAGGTGCATTAAAAGACATTAGGTGGAGAAATTTGTACAAATTCTATTATTGGTATATTAGACATTATGAAATAAATAATGTCAATCATGACATTACCAAGCTGCAAGCTAGCTTTTAAACAGGAATGATCCATTTCTTCCAGGTTTGGGGTCTTTGAGGTGAACAGCTGGCTTCTCTTCCTGCAGTTTACAGCTCATATAGGATAAACAGGGCAGCTCTAACAAATGTTGATATTAAACAAATAGGGAGCATTTAATGACTGTATTTTGTCCACACTCTGAGGGGGGCTGACAGACGCCTCACATTCCTGCCTGATCACAACACCCAGACTGTAAATGGATGTGACAAACTGCAGGTAAATACTCTGGGTTTTATATCCCAATAAAATGTGGTTAACGTGATTACAATAATGTTGTTTTTCTTTTTCTTTTCTTTTTTGTCAAAAGTTTTCCATCTACTTCCCATAAAGAGAAACTGGCAGATTGACTGCTCCTGCTGCAATGAGTTCACATGGATGTGTGTTATTGCCTCATGACAGATTCACTGAGAGGAAAAGCTTCTGAAACACCATGAGAAATAAATCAACCTCTAAACATAAAATATCAATACAAATATATGTTTACAATCAACATAAAATTATTTAAAGAGGCATTAAAGCTCATCTGGGTATCGCAATATTGATTTACTATCTCAAAAGCTACTAAATGTATAGACAAATTTTGGTCCAGATTTTCATGTTATCAAGAGGATGAATCCTGATGAGATTGGTGATCCTCAGACTTTTCATTTTGCATCGCCAGGAGATCAAAAATCTTTAGTTAATGAAACTAAAGGAGATATTTAACACTAACAAAGCCAGCTTTAGAATTAGGGCTGCAAATAACAAACTTTCAATTATCACTTAATCTAATGAATATTTTCTCAATCAAATAATTGTCTAGTCACTAAAATGTCAGAAAATACTACAAAATGCCAATACAAAAGGTGGCATCTTCCAATTAGAACCAACAGTCTAAAACCTAAAGGTATTAATTTTACAATAATATAAAACAGAGAAAAGCAGCAAATGCTAACATTTTAGAAACTGTGACCAGAGTGTTTGTAGATTATATTTGAAAATTTATCAAAATAATACATTTTTCTATTAAACAACTAATCATTACAGCTCTAATCAAACTCATGATGTGCCATATGTTAGTATGACACCAAGATAACGGCATACATGTTATTGATTCTGCTATGTCCTAACATGGCCACCATACCAAGCACAGAACCTTTGATTAAAGGGATAGTGCACCCAAAAATGAAAATTCAGCCATTATCTACTCACCCATATGCCGATGGAGGCCCTGGTGAAGTTTTAGAGTCCTCACATCCTTTGTGGAGATCAGCGGGGGGAGCGGCTAGCACACCTAATGGCAGATGGCGCCCCATACTAACGTCCAAGAACACAAAATTGAATCCACAAAGTATCTCCATACTGCTCATCTATAGTGATCCAAGTGTGCTGCAGCCCTGACATAAAAAGTTGTTTCGAAAAACGACATATGAACTCTGTTTTTAGCCTCACTGTAGCCTGTAGCTCTGACTGCTTCTCTGTGCTCTGCGCTCACGTGTGCGCGCCTGCGCAAGACCAGCGAAAGCATGAGCTTTGCTCACCCGTGTTTACATCACGTGACACATGCACCACAGGGGGAGACAACGTAACCACAGAGCTAAAAGATAATTTGCACTACAGTCTTTTAGCAAAGGACAGCCCAACATGTCTGAAGACTACGGACGGAACTCAGGCTACTGGACGAAGCAGCCGCCGCAGCTCATGAGCCTAACCCTCAGCCAGCAGCAGAATACCGGAGTCGAGCACTGGAAACCTGGTGGTGTAGTTGTTTCAAATGCAAAGCAATGCCAATGGATGAGGAAAGTCTTTGCTGCTCAGACTGGGAATTGGCGATGCCTGCACTTGAGAATCTGGACATCAGTACTGACGAGACTGCTGCTCTTCAGAGATCACCGATCACCCTGAGCGCGCACATGTGAACGTGGAGCACAGAGAAGCAGTCAGAGCTACAGGCTACAGTGAGGCTAAAAACAGAATTCATATGACGTTTTTCGAAACAACTTTTTATGTCGCGGCTGCAGCACACTAGGATCACTATGGATGAGCAGTATGGAGATACTTTGTGGATTCAATTTTGTGTTCTTGGACGTTAGTCTGGGGCGCCGTATGCCATTAGGTGTGCTGGCTGCTCCCCCCGCCGATCTCCGCAAGGGATGTGAGGACTCTAAAACTTCACCAGGGCCTCCATCGGCATATGGGTGAGTAGATAATGGCTGAATTTTCATTTTTGAGTACACTATCCTTTTAAGGTAGTAACATGATCTTTCCTCTAACGCCTATCACAGGTCAAACTAGAACTGACACAATAAATGGATAAATAAATTTGTTGAATGATGGAAATTTAACTTACTATTAAACCATTCTAATAACTGTTTAAGTGTTTTTTTCAAGCAAAACTGTAAATACTCACTGGTTCCATCTCTAATTTGAGGTTGTGCTGATTTTATTTATTTGTCCTTAGACACTGTAAAAAAGAATATTTTTGGATTTTGGACTGTTTGATAAAAATGTTTATGTAACCTTATCTCATTTTTTGTCCATTCAATAATGTTGTTTTCTGGTGTGTAATAAACACTACAGTCTACTGGAACTGCTATTATGGGCTTTTGATCATAAAACAAAGTACTGGACAATTCAAGATTTTAACTGCACTAGGTGAAAGACAGACGACAACCAAAAGTAGTTGGAAGACTGCATCACAATCACTGATTGATTTTCTCAGAGAAATGCAGAGCAGAATCACCAAAACAGTTAACTTTGACCAAAAACTAGGATCACAACCCCATCCCCACTGCTGTATGCCCCAGTGCACTATATGATGTCATACTGAAGTTGACCTTTGACCTTTTGAATATAAAACGTAATCACTTCATAATTATATTCTATTAGATATTTGTAAAAAGTTTTCTCATAACTAGTGTAGGAATTCTTGAGTTATGGCCAAAAACATGTTTTTTGAGGTCACAGTGACTTTGACCTTTGACCACTAAATTCTAATCAGTTTATTCTTCAGCCCAAGTGAACGTTTGTGCTAAATTTGAATAAAGTCTGTTAAGGTGTTCCTGAGATATCGCATTCACATGAATGAGACAGATGCAAGGTCACACTGACCATGACCTTTGACCACCAAAATCTGATCAATTCATCTTTGAGTCCAAGTGAATTTTTGTGCCAAATTTGAAGCAATTTCATTGCACTGTTCTTGAGATATCGCATTCACATGAATTAGACAGACAAGGTCACAATGACCTTGACCTATGACCACCAAAATGTAATCAGTTTATTGTTGAGTCCAAGGGGAGGTTTGTGCCAAATTTGAATAAAGTCTCTTAAGGCAAGGAGATACTGCGTTCGGACTGGCAACCTGAGAACACAACTCTTCTGGCCATGGCTTTCGCCACTATGGAGGCATATAAATGAGGACAAATTAAATATGGGAATACCTCTGTATTTTTTAAAAGTAAGACTGTATTGTACTCATTTCTGAATCGACCATAACTATCCTGTAAGATACTATCCTGATGGTTTATTCTGAATTAGTCTCGCTCACCAGACCTTTCTCAAGAAAAGAAAGGTCTGGCTGGGCCGACTCTCACTTTGAGATTGGAGAAAAAAACGCCCCAGCTGCGTTTACTTCTTTCAACCAATCACAATCGTTCTGGGCGGTGCCACAGCAACGGTGCGCTTGCAAAAATATTGCCGGGGGGAAACAGGTTTTGGTGTAACACGCCCACAAAAATATCGCCTACAGGACGCGAACCATGGCAGAAAAATGGCTACATCCCCGCAAGATCAAACACCGCAAAAGTTAGTAAAGGACATGTTGAAAACGGTTGAAAACTGCTACACAACCGGAGGTGGTAGGGCGGGACTTCAGCGGGTGACTCGTTCCGCCCAATGAGAGGCTGATCTATGCAGCGAACTTCCGCCCACTCAGACTAATTCTGAATAAACAAAAATGTTAACTATTAGTTCACAAGGTGAAGGGGCACTGACGACAGATGTCAGAGGTGGACTAAGCAAGCTGTCAGTAGCCTGTTATCCTGCTGCTGACTCTGCAGATGGGGTGAAAAATATCCAAGACACATGTTGACCATGACTAAGTGGGGGAGCCATTTCCCTTGTGATTAATGAGCAGTGGAAAATACCCTCCTTAAGCCAAAGATCATTAGTGAATCACCCGTCCAAAATAACAATAAAAAAAAGCACACTGAGGACGTTTGGTTCACAGCTCTGGCAGCTGGTTCCTGGAAAACTCAGATATCACAAAGTGTGAGCAACACGAGTCTGATCTGACAGGGAATTAGTCTTTAAGTATTAAGTATTGTATTGGCTCTTTCCACTTTGTTCACCAGCTAGACTCCAACTTTGTCTGCTAAAAACCTGCACTGAGCAATATTTTGGATTTTTAATTCAACACTTGTTGATAAATCAAAGCAGACATGACAGAGTCTAATAGGCTTGTGCCATTTGGCGATCGAAACATATATCTAAGACTGAAGGGATGATCAGTGATTGTTTTTTCCTACAGTAATATTAAGGTAATTGTAACTAATTTACTATCAGAGCAAAGCGTAATAAAAATCCCCAGAATCTGCACCTTGTTGTGTATGTAGACCTGCATCTGGGGGAGTGATATGTCTGCCTGCTGAGCCCTGTTAATCAACATGAGTGATGAGTGAATCACAAGTTTCCCGTCTCTTTTCCATAGATCTGATACTCTGCATCTCTGCTCTCCATGTGCCTGCTCACCAAACATTTTCTCTGTCCTGCATGAGAGTAGCTTACATTATGGATATGATTTGGATTGTGATATTGAAGATAATAATATTAAATGGAAGATGATGCTGTGATACTGTTGCACCACCCTGACTTTAAAAGGGAGAAATTGTTTGAATAGAGGAAACATTGCTATTAGATTTTTTTTCATGTTTAAATATTTTTGTTGACACGGTATAATGTTTTATTAACATCATTTAACTGTACTGTTCACAGAACACTTTGATTAATGAAAATCTTAAGTTCAAATTCTAACGTCAATAATAATTTAAAAAATGCTAAACAGAGAATTTATTAATTATTAAAAATGACTACATACACAACTAGTATTAAAATATTATAAAGGTAATAGAAATATTTTCCAGTACTTATGTGTTTATTCATTCATTACTTTGACACTAAGACTTAGTCACTGCTGTGCTGTGGCGTGCCTTCCCTACCCCCGCCTACTCTCATTGTCCCCTGAGATTGGATTGCTAATTGGCGATCTCGAATAACCATGACTGGACAATGAGGAAAATAGAAATGATTACCCAAAACTAGCTGCAGATGGTAGTGGCACATGCTGTAGCCAAGACTGCAGTTTAAAGTTTGTTAAAACACTTACAACTAAGTATCTTAAGGTTTTTGTAACAATAGTTATTGTGCATTTTGTAGCAAAGGAAGTAGCTTGACATTGTTATACTTTTGCAAAACATCTTAACTTGCCCATAATTGTGGCAGATAAGAAAACACGTGTAGTTTTGCAAGACAATGAAATGTGACGTATTTTGTCTTTAAATTGCAAACACTGCAAAGATAATTAATTTACCGATTGGTTCTCTGAATGCTGGAAGAAGTTTGTGAATAAGAGGAGTGGAGCTGCTTTGATTTGTTGATCAACAGAAAATGAATTTTGAAAATGAAAATTTTAGAGATAGACATGAAATGGGGAGAGACAGCGGGGGTGATGGACTTGAGACTCTGGGCCGCTGCTAAAGACTCAGGCTAAATGGGTTGCATTTTTTTAAGCAACAATTTTTTAAGCAACACTGTCATTTTGTCAACATTCACTGATTCCAGCTTCTTTAATGAAAGGGTTTTCTGTATTGTCTGTTTGAAATAATTGTTAAGTGCTCATCTTTTTATTTTGGACTGCTGGTTGTTCAAAACAAAATATTTGTAGAAACTACCTTGGAGTCTGGGGAAGTTGTAACATTTTTGTTTGTTTTTTTTACACAAAATTATTATTGAGAGAGAGAGAAAGAAGCTCCGGCAGCATGTGAAAGCCAAAATGATGCAGAGGCTGAACATTTATAAACCAAGACTGATGAAGGACGATGCCATAAAAGTTAACAAGTAGAGGATTAAAGGCAGACCAAAAAAGAAACTGACTTCTGCCAACGCTTCAGCTAGACATCAAATGAAAACACAGCATATGGCAAATCCTTACATTTATACTGATTTTAGTACTTTGAGTTCAGAAGTACAAACAGTGAAACACAGAGCCATGTTATTTCTGCTGGTTCCCAGATTCACAGACTATAAAATCTTGATGTTGTACGAGTCATGTGTTCATGCTGTGAGAAGTGGGTCAGTGGTGGGAGGTCAGTTTGAGTCAAACTTATTTACTGTTGTGGTTCAGGTCTGAAATGTCAAGGCGAGTATGTGGGTTTGGGGGCTGTGTGAAGGAGGTGTGTTTGGTTTCAGTCCAGCTCGTTATCTCACCCTGCAGCCACAGAGGGGCTGTGCTTCAGTTTCATCAATTTAGAACATTTTGTTTGGTAAACAGGGAAAAGCAGTAATATGTAACAGGAGGCTTTTATCCTTCAGTAACATTTCATTAATTTTGTGCATTTTGAAAATTCAAAACATATTGATTTGAAAGACCTCTCTATTATTGTGCAGAGCTTTGTGATTTAATTCAATATCTGTTATTCGTCCCCAGATCCCTGAACTGTGCTGTTCGTCTCTCATATCTGTTTCCAGTCTCCATGAGCACAAGTTGATTTGAATCAGTGTTGAGGCGTCTGTAGCTCTGTTTTCACTTATTTCGTTGCCTGATCACCACCTCTCTTCCTCTTGTGTGTCATTACACCCTTTCAGAGGAGCTATTTAGGTGATTAATGAGCCACTTCACTACAATTCGTGGGCTATTAGTGATGACTCACGCTCACTGGTGTCACACTAACAACTCAGTCCAGTGAGCTGGTAGGTATTACCTCAAATGATCAGGATGTGCTGGCTCATATCAGCTTGGACTTTGGAGTTACGTTCAAATAGTGTGAGGTCTGCTGTGGCTAACACAACCTAAAATTTCAGTGCTGGGATATAATACTTTAGAGTTTTATTGAATTATATTCTGAGCTCAAGAGCTCCCCCTCGGTGTCCTGTGTACATTTAGTTGCCATGCATAGTGTGAGAGCAAACAACAACAGTGTGGCTCCCTATCATCCCCATTTCCTCTCCTGAACCCACTGCCAAAAGGCAAAAAGCCGACCTCCCAGGAGGAGCCGGCTGCTGGATCCCTGCAGACAGAGAAGACGAAGTCCAGAGCAGCAGTCTGACGGGAGACAACACCTCATAACCCCCTGGTATTCCAGCTGCATCATGGACCTGCCATGGCTCTACTTGCTTTTAAGAGCACAATGCTCATTGATGTACCGTGTATCTACAGTTTGAGTTTTAACAAAACTAGTGTTCAAAGAATCAAATTTATCAAATAGTTGATCAGAAGAACTTTTAATATCTTTGGGTTCTGTACTGTTTGTTGGACAAAACAAGCCTTCTGAAAACATTATCTTCAGCTCTGGAAAATTGTGATAACTGTGATCAGTTACCACAATTCCTTACAATTTTCTCATGCTAAATCAAATTTAAATCTAAAATGAAAAGCGTTGTTAGTAGAAGCTCTAAACAAAATAAGTGGCCAATTTAGTGTAAGTCCAGTATGTCCAATTTTGCAGCAGCATACTGTAAGGTGGAAACTCTAGTTGAACATTAAACAGACACCCACAATTTAAACTTTATAGCTTTAAGCAAACTTTTTCAGATCTGCTAAAACTTTTTTTTGTTAAAGTACCATTAAGGTTTTGTGATTTTCAATCTTCCTTAAATTCCATCAACCACTAAAGCATTTGTATGTGGTTATCATGGTGTTCATGCCATGATAACCACATACAAATGCTTTAGCAACCACATGGTAACACCTTAGCAAATAATTAGCAATAAGCTATTGAGTTTTGGTAGCAAACACAAGAAGAAATAAGATAAATATGGCTTTAGAAAATGTTCAGATTGTGTTGCAGGTGATTTAAGACCTTTACTTTTTTTTTAATTTTTGATATATTTCAAAAATTAATAAATAAATTAATAATGAACAAAAGTGTGCCATGGTCATCTTCACAACGTGATCTCATCCCTGCTTATCATATTTTGCCACTTTGGCAGGAGCCCCATTGTAAGTAAGGGTGCATCAAAAGTCTTGAATTGAATCCATGTTTCTCTCACTTGCATCTTTTCCTTTCCTCCCTGGTGGGAGGAACTAAGACGCAAGGAGCATCACGTGAAGCTAAATCCATTTCTGATAACAGCAACAGCTGATCACAGCTGGATCAACTGTCAGTCAGCTTTATTAACAGCTGTAGAGACTTTTAATGGAGTCTATATCTGCACACGTGCACTGTGCTCATACTAATAAAGGCACAACACTCTCACTGCCAGAGCAGAATGCCTTTATATTATTTATTCGCATCTGTATTTATTGATATCCTGATTGTGAATTAATTATTTAACAACCCATTATATAATTATGGTGTCTTTTATAGACTGTAAATTATTAATTAGGCTAAATGTTTCAGGGAAAATTGAAATTCGGTAATTCATCAACCTGATGCTCAGGTATGATTAGCCTCACATGTGCTTGAATGGACATGATGGTCAGTGATGTAAAAAGTGTTTCTTGCTGACAGACAGCCTCTCTCTGCCTACATAATTTATGTTAATGTAGTGAAAAACAGGTTGTGAAAAGAAAAATCTAATAAATTCAGACCTACACTTTCCACAGCTAATTTTTTAAAATATGTTTTTTAACACTTCAGTTTAATCTCTTACCTGTTTTCACTACAGTGAAATTCCGGTATGATGTGATGTTTCAGATCAGTCCGATTAGTTGCAGTGTCCATTTGTGTATCCTCACTTATTGCTCCTCAGACATCTCTCCTCAATCCTCGTTCCTAAGAGCAGAAATAAGAGCTTTGAGACAGTCTTCAAAATGGCACACCAGAATGACTTCCAGTGCAAGTGAGGATCAAAGAGCAAGGAAATGACAATTAAGAGACTTGAGATGCACCTTGTAATGACACTGGAGGCAGCGTTTTGCATTTTGTCTTGATGCAGAAGGGGTTGGAGGTAAAAGGGGGTAGGCAACAAAACTACTTGGTTATGGTGAGGAAAAGGTGAGGATTGTAGATGTCGCTAAAAAACACCCTGCTTTAAGTGGCATGAACATGGCAGTAAGAAAGGGGTCAGCGGTTAGGTTAAGGCAACAGAACTACTTGTTTAGTGTTCGGAAAAGACTGCAAATGTTCCTATAAAAATACCTGGCTGTGATTAGCACAAACATGGTGGTAATGTCCAAGTGGCATATTTTGACGTCCTGGGAGTGAGACCAGGCTAAAATTCACATGACAGCTTCAAAAATCTGCAGCTGCCACTGCTTAAGGACTCATTTAAAATGTTCTTAAAATGTTGATTAACTAGTAATACTAAACTACTACTAAATTTCTACTATTTAACATTAAAAGTAGTTACAACAAACACATAAAGACTAACATATACAAGCACCTGTTGAACACGGCACAGACTACTTAAAGCAAGGGCGTAAAAAAACAAGTTATTTTGCAATCAGAGATTTAAAACGTTATGTAATGTATATGGTCTTTATCACACAATTACTTCCTGTACATCTCTGATATGTATCCTTTAGTGAAGTAGACAACCTCTATTTGCACACAAGCCCACTGTATACAAACTTGTTATCCACCCTGCTCCACAATAACAAAGTTAAACAAATGTATATCTGCAAGTTCATTGAGTTGCACCACATCTGCAACACTTTTCATCTTAATACAAGAAACAAACAGACGTTAACACTAAGGAAAAAGACATGTTCTGTTACAAATGTGGGTCATATCAGGTTCAACAGCAGTTATCTGTATTATTATCAGCATAAAATAATTCTGGCAATCAGCACTACATATGTACTTTACATGAAGATAGTCCACAAGGGCTAATAAGTGTCTACATGTCCAAACAGCAGGTGTATCAGTAAAGAAGACTGCAAAAATAATGTGAGAGACCAGACTGGAAGATTAAGTCAACTTGTGCCAAACCAAGTATCAAATTTAAAGAAAACCAAACTACGGGCTGAGCGTTTTATCATCATTCAGTTTACACTGACTCAAAACTTCGTTAATGTCTTTCCCAAGATTTTATAGATTTTATTTGTTTCTGTTTATCTTGCTCATAGAGGAGACACCTGGAATTGAGTCTGTGCTTTCTGTGAGCTATAAATAAAGACTCCCGCCCACCGTCTGATTAAAGAGTGGTCGCATGCAGATATAAAATCTCCTGGGGAGATTTCTGTAGCACATTTCTCCTCTAGTTATACTTTCAGTCTGACAGCCTTCAGTGCTGTTCACTCCTCATACCAGTGGACAAAAACAGCTGTTAAAGCAGTACAGGATAGTAATTTGGAGCGATGCAGGAGTCGCAGTAAATGCCAGATGTTGCACTTTCCTACCCAACATGTATTGATTAGTGTCTCCGTGATGATGGGCCGTTTTCAGACGTCTCCTATTACATATTTATTCTGCACACTCAGCATAAATCTGAACAAGGGAGCATCGCGTTAACATGTCACTGACACAATAGATTCACCCTCACAGGTTTATGCGACCTTTTGTTTGACCCCGTCTGAAGGCAAAGTGTTTGTAGCTGTTCTGCAGAGTCACAGTGGAACGCAGAGTAAAGGACAGCCACTAAAGGGGAGGGCAACATGGTTAATATCCTGGGAGGCATTCATTGTGCAGCTGCACTCATTTGCACATACAAAACACTATGGAAGTATTTGTGGAAAGAATGACAATGACAGCAAGAGACAAGCTCAAACAATGCAATAGCTGCATGAAGTGGGTGACTGTGAGATTGTCGGTTTCTGAAAGTTACAAAAATTGCCACACACAACCCTGCCAATTCAGACACATCAGAAAGGTTAAGAGAACGGGGGTTTGAGACGCTGTTCAAAAAAATGATAAACACTTTTTTGGGTTTTGTGATGTATGTTTATAATCTATCATCCTAAATGTTTATACAGTAGTTTTCCTTGTTGGTCTATCCCAACTGTTTTTACGTTAAGTGCCATTTTCAAATGTTCTTGTTTATCAGTGTGCCATAGCAATATAATGTCAAACCCTCACTCCTCAAAATGCTCCATTACACTTTGGCTATGTCCTCCCAGAGAAACATTTTACTGCTCACAATAATCTTTTCTTTGTCTCATCAGAAATAAATACACTTCTTATTTGGAGATTACTAAATTCTGATCTGGTCTTTTTTGTACTTACCAGCTTTTAAGAGGTTGTGACCAGAGTACACACGCAGTGAATAACCTAACTGTTCTGTATAAAATGTAGTAACTGTTTATAAAGTATTAGTTTACATTACTTAAGCATCAATAATTAAGATTATATAGATTCTAGGGATGTCAGTTTCAGTTAATTTTGAGCCAATCACAAATATTCTTGGCAGTAAACCAATTAACTAATTGATACCACTGATTTACCACCAGCTCTCATTTAAAGTCTGGACTCTGTGACTCCACATCTAAAGTGGAGATTTATTAGTCTTTATATTTAGTATATTATTACATTTCCTCCACATCCTCACAGACTTTCAATGTTTCACAATTCCTATACTGTACCTGTTGTGACTTCCTGGACACACATGGTCTGACTGATCAGATCAGCATGTTCACACTGCCGAAATAAATTCTGCTCTGCTTTTATTTACACGGCAGATAAACATGTTCACTCTGCACCATGTGTGGAGCGTTGGCTCTGAGTGCTGGCTCACATGACCTGTGTTGATATGGACTCCTTCAAACACTGTGTGAACACCTGTGTGATACTAAACACACACACATATATACAAAGACACATAATAACATGTCTAGTTTAGACAAATAGAGACAAATGAACAAACCACACACACATTTGTACCACAGTGCTTGTAAATATATTCAATCAACTTGTCTGATGTTTCATTTAGTTAATTCCTACATCTCCCAGAAGGCCCACAGCAACCCTCTGAGTCATACAGTATGTTGCCTCAACGTGGTTTAGGGTTTACCAGAAGAACCCATTTGGGTGACCCACGCATGGTATACACAGCTTTGTAAGAGAAAAGCCTAAGAGGAAAAATATGTCCGTACTTATTTAAAGTTTTTTTTTTAATTAAATTCAGTTGCTAACCTTTTTTTGCTCCTACCATGCCACTAAAATGCAGAATTAAATACCAAACAAGACAACATATGTTTTGTTTGTCTCATTACCGAAAACACTTAAAAACTAGCATAACAAGCATATTTGGACTGAATTTCCCAAAAAAATGCAACTCAACAAGTTCAGTTGAAAGGTAGCAATGTGGTGCATTCAAGCCACATCAGAAAATGGGAAGAAACATGGGAGTGTTCATACACTCCTTCTCTACCACTGCTAAAATAGCTCTGTATTTACACAAATTTAATGGAGATGTTACCTTAATTTGTCATTTTTATTTCGTTGCATATTAATAAACTATGAAGGCTGTAGGCTGCATTGATTGTTAATATATTAGATTTTATTTATGGTCAGCCATGGTGGTTGTTTGTTGATGCTAGGGGTGGGAATCAGCAGAAGACACGAGACAATATTATGATTATTATTATATATTATGATACGATATTGGGATATGCTTATTAGTATTGTGATACAATATGTTGCAATATTTATTGTGATTTATTACCTTTTTACCAACTGCAAATTATTTCCCCAAAGGAAAACTTTGCCAAAATCAATTTTACCTTTTCAGTCTTTTCATCTGACTTTATTCATTTTTATTGCAGCAAAATGTGATGTAAAGCAGACAGACTGGCCAACACCATCATAAAACAAACACCTGACAAACTGAACTGTTGGCAGATTTAACATCCTCTGGGCGGCCAAATTAAGCCAGTGAATGAAACACAAACACAATCCCAAATTCTTGTGCTGCATTTTGCAAAAGGTCTGCAATATTTGCTCTGACGTGACTTTTGTGTACTGCTCTACATTGGAAAACATGAGACAGTGAGATAATGTGCCGTTACAGTCACATACTGTATGAGTGCACTGACCGTGAGGTCCACGTGTCACAAGTTAATGCCACGCTTCCTGCTGTATTCAAAGATTCCTTAGCTTGTGCTTCATTTCTCTGTAGAGGTTGGGTACAGATGTGTCAAAGAAAAAGTGTCGGGACAGAGTCTCCTATTGACGGAGTGTTTCTAGCATGTAACAAAAGCCTTTGCTTTCAACAACGCTGTATGGACGCAGATCTTTGCACATGAAGTAAGAGATGGACTGTGTTATTTTCTAAGTGTGCCCAGTGTGTTTTTCGGCGGAGCGGGTTTAGTGTTAGCTTGGCTGTCAGTGGCTAATGCTATCTCTGGATGGTGGAGTATGAGGTGAGCCCTAATGTTCATAGTATTCTCTGAATATTCTCATATGACACTGCTTTTAAATCACATGTAATAACCAAGTCCTCCTTTCCATCTGTGCTGTTGTTCTCTGGAAAGTGTCTGAGTGTCGTGAAAAGCACTATATAAATCCAATGTAGTATTATTATTATCAAAAAATCCAAAAGACATCCAGACGTTTCATGCTTCCCATGTCTCCTTCTTTAAATTACAACCAGAAGGCTGATGTGAAATTGTTTCTTTCATTTAGGTGCCCATATTTATGGTGAGAACTGCAATTTGAGCATCATGGTGGAAGGAACATCAACAAGATGAAGCTTTTTTTTTTCCAGTTGAGCTGTCTGACACTGATATTCACATTTTAATGTGATAAAATCTTTAGCCATACTGCCCAGCCATTTCTGATTGACTGCGTGCTTCTCCAACCAGCACAAACAGCTGTCACTGAGAACAACACCAGACTGATCTGAATTGCTAAAAAATCTGCGATTTATATGTCTGGACACCCTAAACTAGCCCTAACCCTAAATAAGTGCAGTGCAGCTAGTTCACAAGCCATAGATCTCTACCGAGCCCTTAAGTTTGTCACTACAACAGCAAGCTTTTAGTGCCATCTGTGCAAAAGAACTTTGCTGTTCATTTTCCTGATGAACAGGCACAAAAACCACAATCTTTTATTGCCAAACACAAGAATAAGAGTAGTAAACTGACCTCACTTTGAATTCCTGACTTTGGTCCATTATGTGATTAACATCCTTCAGAAACTATTACTGTTAAAGTAGACGATGTGCGAACATCCTGTTCGGCCTTTTATAAACATTGGTCTCAGGGTGACAGTTGTGAGGCTGCATGCTGTTTTACTAGCTACATGCTGCATTTTTGATTTTTATTGGCCAAAATGGGCAGCAAAAAGATTAACTTTCACTCCACCCAAAAAGGACTTCAGCCAAGTGCATGTGCATGTATGTACTGTAAATATGTGAGCCTTAAACTCGTGTCCAACTCTGATTCAAGAAGTCATTTATTTGCTTTCAGCATCAGGAAGACCAAGTTGGGTGGAGTTTACCACAATGCACAGTGTTAGGTGAAGTGACAATTGCAGAAAAGTGGGTTAAATTGACTGTGAAATACTTTGCTGTGGTTGGCTGAATCCTTTTTTTCTCGAGCTGTTATGGAGACATAAACTGAAGTGTGGCTGCACCACAGAAAAGCAGCAGTGAGAGAAAAAATTCACTCAGTTTAAAATAAACCAGCAAGTCTCTTTGTAAAAGTTACAATGAAGCTGGACTTAAAGAATTTTAGTTAACTGCTTTCGCTGTATGAGGCTTGTTATTTACGTGACAACACATGAATACACAAAGGCCACTTCAGATGGTAAATATTCATGTAAGTTAGCTAGCTAACACTGGAGGACGTCAAACAAAATATGTCATCGCATAACATGACCCAAGGCTTGATGGACTTGCTCGGGACATTCTGGCCTTTACAGTTAGTGGCAGCTGTAAACAGAACTTTAGCACTGCTGGAAGACTGATCCAACAGAGGAGGACAGCTCTGAAGCCATCGACAGTGGATGCTAAATTATCCACTTCCTCCAAATTAACTCTACATAAACCATGATTCCGATTATCTAAATCAGAGGTCTTCAACGTTTTTCAGGCCAAGGACCCCCAAACTGACGCAGAGATGGAGCAGGGAACCCCTACTATATTGTATACTAAATTGTGTTTTATATTAAACTGGGCCTAGTACCATGTATAAACGTACCTTGATATTGTGCATTCAATACTAAGCTATTCAGATAATACACAGGTTCATATATTCATGTTTTTATTTTAAACATGTGCAAGGTACAGTCAGTAGGGTGGCCTTGCCACTGCCATTTATAAACATATCTTGTCAACTGATACCAATTGCATGATAATCTAGCATGCAAGCTACTCAAATTGATGTTTCTATTTTAAACATAAACGTGGAAACAAAAATGAGTGATGGCCTATTAGTGCTAATGTTGACACGATACTAAAATATCAAACTCGATACCGATACTATTTTCGAGAAAGAGAGAGAAACAGAAATACCAAAATTACAGGCATATGTTGCTTTTTTTTTAACTAAAAGTCAGAACATCACAAAAATAACAACAACTAGTCCATACCCATTGAGTGCACAGTTGCCCACGTACAGTGTGTGTTTGGGACACAGGTCATAGGAAACTGCAGATTAAATAGTCAAGTGAACCCATTAAGAAGAGCAATGTATTCAGACAGAGTTTTTGTGAATTTGATAGTACGATTGCTTTATTGAAAGTACAGTAGTACCATTGCCAATAGTGGGATAGTTAGTGGGCTAAAACTGTACATTAGTAGTTGAGGTAGCATGTTGAAAGGCAGATAGCTAAAGTGTTTATATGTGGGGGCGCACTGGTAGTTCACATGGGAAAGGTGCGGCTAGACCTTGTTGCGGCGGTGGGGGTTGGAATCTGGCCTTCGTTCATTTTTCTGTTGTTATAGCGCAACCCAGTTGCCAATTAGAGTTAAATTTCTCCAGTCATCTTGAGGCGTCCTGTTCTACATATCTACCAAGTTTAGTAAAAATCGATATAGCGGTTAGGCCTAGATAAGAAATTAGCTCTCTAGCGCCCCCATTTTGTTTGATGGGGTCAATAATGGAGGGGTCCCCTCAGATTATGTGAGGTCATGTGTCTACAAAGTTGCGTGGTGATCGGTGAAACTCTTGAGATGTTATATACCTTTATGTGATAGGCCACGCCCTCTGCAATATTCATTTCCTTATAGAAGCTCAATTTTAGTAAGTTTTCCAACTTTTGCCAAGAGGGAACTTAAGATATTGGTCCCTAGATTGTGTTCACCCAGTTTCATGCAGATTGGTCAAACTTCCTAGGAAGAGATCGATTTTGGCTGGCTGGCTGGCTGGCCTCCTCAACATAATGCAGAAACAGAATAAAAAAGAGCCATCAATGCACAGAAGCATAATAAGTGACATTAACAGTATCTAATAACACACACTATCTCTCTACCAGCATCTCCCTCTCCATTTATCCTGCTCTCTGTCCCTCCTCTACTTAGGAGACTCACTGTCTGCAGGTCGGCTGCCTCAGGTACATGTTCAGATAAAGTGTTAGCCTACATACAGACAGCTTTCATTTTAGTTTGTCTTTAACAGTTTGCTGTTAGCACCGCGCGCGCGATGTGCTTGTGTAAACTGTGATCATAAACCATAATAGCGGTCAATGAGAGACTGCGGACAGAGCAGATTGAAATATGGCTTTCTACATGCTGATCACATGTATTGATAAAGTATTGACTTGGCTGGCAGAAGTTTTATTGCACTTACTTACAGTAACAAGCATTGTAATCTAGAGTAATCTTGAGATTACTCTAGATTACTATGCTTGTTACTAGAGTAATCTTGAAGTTATATTCCCTTCATCTGCACCGCGGCCTCTCTGCTGTTGTCTGATACTCTGTTGTGTGTGTGTGTGTGTGTGTGTGTGTGTGTGTGTGTGTGTGTGTGTGTATGTGTGTGTGCGCGCACGCTGTGAGGAGGAGGTCAGCCCTGACATGCAGAGAGCAGGAGAGAGGCTGCAGAATGATACATACATGAAACCAAAACTTNGTTATAAAGTTTGCGAATGGACCACACTTACCACGCAACAGGAGAGAATGAACCTAAACCGTCATCCGCGAGGAAAAGAAGACGCAACTTCACTCCTTGTGATGCACTCTCTGCTGCGCTTTTCCTCCTGATGATATATCTCCCAAGCGATGGTAGCAGTAGCACCGAATCCCATTCTGTGCATTCAGCCTCTCTTCTCGCCCGCTCAGCATCAAACACATGGAGTTCCTCATCTGTATGCTCCGGCTCAAACAGGTATGGCTCTGGATCTGTGTCCGCTACAAGAAACTCTTCAAAATCGCGTTCAAAGTCGTCCACTGCAGCTACTATAGTCCGGAGATATTGCTAGGCTAAATAAACAGCTGAGCTCTGTTTACCGGCTACAATGTCAGTCAGTGTGCGGGCTGGAGATGGGTGGAGCAGGGGGGGAGGGGGTCCCCACTCGGTATGGTAAACAAGTATGTGTGTATGAAGTGTGTCTGTCCACTACTGGGGACTGAATAGGCTCTCGGCCAATCACGATCACAAGTAACCTGACAGAGCCAGCATGTAACATGCGTCCGCGTGTGTGTGTAGCTGAATGTGTGCATTTCTGACTTAAAGACAACATCTTCTGCTTCCATTTATCCATTTGCTACAATATGTTGGATTAATGTTAATGTGTATTTAAAGACATTATAATTTGTGGAAAAAAATTGGGTGAAAAAAAATGTAAAAAATTGTCTAATCAACCAGAAATGTCACGACCCCTCTGCAGTACCTCCGTGGACCCCCTAGGGGTCGCAGACCCCCTGTTGAAGACCTCTGATCTAAATAATAGAACCCACAGGCAAGCTGTAACTATGATGACAACAACAGCGTTACAGGGACAAACTCAGTGCTTCTGTTCAATGTCTGCGTCCTGCTCAAGTTGGGTTTGGATATAATAAAAAGAATGTGGGTGGGGTTCGATTATTAGTCTCAGGCTACAGAAATCTGCAGCCGAAGCCCCACTGTATCCACATCACAAAATACCAATTCATGCATCAAATACATGACTTACTCCCCTTATATAAATGATAGTCATAAGAAATAACAGAGCTCAAACAATGAGTCAGTTAGTTGATTCATAGTGAGTATCTTTGGATTTTCTGCTGATCAGACAAAACAAAACTTTTTTTTGCCTGCAAGGTCTAAAGGTTCCAGTTAATCATATCATACAGGCCAGCTTGAAAAAAAAAAAAAAAAAACTAGGATGAAAATGTATCACAACCCTCAACCGGGCTCTCTGCAGAAACTTCAAAACAACTTAACAAGTGACCTCCCAAAGCAGAAATACAAAACTGGAAAATTTCAAATTAATTCAATTAAGCTCCTGTCTCTGATTACTGTTTGTGTAGACAGCAGCAACACCACAATGGAGGGGTGCACCACGAAGTAAGATTAGTGGCTCAGCGAGGTATGTTGAGCCTAAAGGCAGAGTTTTCCATCCTACGAACGTGGCTCTCTTTAAACCTAGCTAGATCGTCATGGTAAATGAAACAGCAGACCTAACCCAATCAGAACCAGTTTATGTACTGAATTTTGGCTTGGAATCAGCTAAAAAGTTCCTTTCATCACTCCTTTGAGTAGTGTCACGCCATTGTCAATATTGATTCATTACATGAGCGATACAGACTGTAACCTCGTTTCCATCTAAAAGTGATTCGAATCTTTGGGAAATGTGCATTTTTAGAAATGCGAAACATGTGTGTTTCCATTAAATGTTTGGAGCCTGAAACCTACACCAAGAACTCGCGCGAGTTGCGAGATTACCTGGACGCAGAGCTGGAAACAAAACAAATCTCACATGCTGTTGCCGGCAGGTCACGAACATGTGCATGTAAGAGGGAGCAGGGCAGGAGAGGACAGAGGGAGGAGGAGGAGAGGAAGAGCAGCGTCCCTGGAGATAGACTTCTGTGTGTGTGTGTGTGTGTGTGTGTGTGTGTGTGTGTGTGTGTGTGTGTAAACACACACACACACACACACACACACACACACCATGGTTACTGTTGCCATGGTAACAAACACCATAGTTACTGTTTCCATGGTCACACACACAATGGTTACTGTTGCCATGGCCACACACCATGGCTACTGTTGCCATGGTCACACACACACACACACCATAGTTACTGTTGCCATGGTCACACACCGTAGTTACTGTTGCTATGGTCACACACACCATGGTTACTGTTGCCATGGTCACAAACACCATAGTTACTGTTGCCATGGTCACACACAATGTAGTTACTGTTGCCATGGTCACATACACCGTAGTTACTGTTGCCATGGTCACACACACCATGGTAACTGTTGCCATGGTCACACACACACCATGGTTACTGTTGCCATGGTCACACACCATGGTTACTGTTGCCATTGTCACACACACCATAGTTACTGTTGCCATGGTCACACACCGCAGTTACTGTTGCCATGGTAACAAACACCATAGTTACTGTTGCCATGGTCACACACACACGATGGTTACTGTTGCCATGGCTACACACCATGGCTACTGTTGCCATGGTCACACACACCACAGTTACTGTTGCCATGGTCACACACCATGGTTACTGTTGCCATGGTCACACACACCATAGTTACTGTTGCCATGGTCACACACCATAGTTACTGTTGCTATAGTCACACACACCATAGTTACTGTTGCCAGGGTCACACACCCCATAGTTACTGTTGCTATAGTCACACACACCATAGTTACTGTTGCCAGGGTCACACACCATGGTTACTGTTGCCATGGTCACAAACACCATAGTTACTGTTGCCATGGTCACACACACATGATGGTTACTGTTGCCATGGCTACACACCATGGTTACTGTTGCCATGGTCACACACACCATAGTTACTGTTGCCATGGTCACAAACACCATATTTACTGTTGCCATGGTCACACACACCATAGTTACTGTTGCCATGGTCACACACACCACGGTTACTGTTGCCATGGTCACACACCATAGTTACTGTTGCTATAGTCACACACACCATAGGGACTGCTGCCATGGTCACACACACCATAGTTAGTGTTGCCATGGTCGCACACACCATATCCCTCAATTGGGACCCACGGTACAATACCAGTGAAAGTATCATGGTTCTGAGTAGTATCAGCAGACGGTACAATACCAGTGAAAGTATCATGGTTCTGAGTAGTATCAGCAGGGGCAAAAATCCCATTTCATAGTTGGGGGGGACAATAAACAGTAAAATTTTAGAGAATAATTCCAGGGGGGAACAAGGAAAAAAAGTTGTAGCCTGTCTTTTATACAACATCTTTTACCGCAATTTGACGCTTTAATCTTTTCTCTATCTCCAACAGGCAGGCATAGGACCTTTCTTAGCACTGGCTGAGTCCACCTGCACATGTCCAGATTTAAAACAAAATGATTGAAATCAAATTAACATGTACACAACGACAACAGTCAGGTCCGCCGTGCTGTCCAAGGTGCTGAGTGTGTCTGGAGCAGAGCAGGTCTCTGTCTCCCCGTGCGCAGTAGTGTGAATATTTATGCTATTAAGTAAACTGAAAAAACATGTCTCTCATTGTTTAATAGCAGCAAAACAATAAGGCTTCATTCATCAAGGCTTGTTGTAACAGTAAATGGGATGTGTTGTAACTTGTGTAAGTTAAACTGTATCTGCGAGTGTACATCTTACCACGCGCGATGTGGGCAGCCGGGTCCAGCCACACGCTGCAACTGCTGCCAAGTACTAACGGCTGCTAGCCCCGCCCGTGTGGGATATACCACTACTAGGAATGGGAGGGGGGGACTAAATCTTTTAGGATTTAAATAGCACATTATTGCGCTTTTATAATGAGCACCGCTTACATTGTGCTTTTAATAAATACTACTGCATTGTTCAAAAATTATTAATTGTGTCTCAAATTATTCTAGGGGGGTACAGCCTTATTGAAGGGGGAGTCATGTCCCCCCTGTCCCCTGATTTCCGCCCCTGAATCAGGATACCACAGCGAAATGAGGCAAATGTGCCTTTTGTCATTTATAAAAAGATAAATCACTTTTCTATAATACATCAATGATATTTCAATGGAATAAATTACTTACTGACTTATTCATACTTCAAAAACAGCATCAATAAGTGATTAACATAGGGGGGAATCAAAATAAAATAAATAAATGAAATAAAAATCAACCAGCCATCCTCCTCCCCTGACAAGTCCCTTCAGTCCCTT
>NC_065517.1:12553039-12557536 GCF_006386435.1 Epinephelus moara
GGCGGCTGGAGTTCCTCCAACATTTGCGGTTAGATTATCATATTTTTTTATTGACAAAAATACAGACTGCTTCGGCTGATTTTTTTATGCGCACATGTGCCCCTAAATATTTTTTACAGTTCGCACACACCTATTTTTAGTCGCAAATGCGAGTGAAACACTCGCACTGTCGAGCCCTGTGTTGCCTTGGTCACACACACACACACACACACACACACACACACACACACTTACATACACATATACATTAGGCCCGTTTCCACCGCAGGAACTTCGGGGTAATTTTACGGGGCTGGGGCCGTTGGTGCGTGTCTCCACCGCAGGAACCACCCCCGAAGGACAGAGTTATGGAACTTTTACAGGGGCTAAACAAGTCCCTGCCTCGGAGTAGGTACTCAAAACGGCCCCGAGAAACTCCTGGCTGGGGCTTGGGGGTTACTTGGTGCTGATTGGATATACTCAAGGCGGAATGTGACGTCAACAATAGCCGGCATTTTTAAAACTCAGCAGACGAGGGTTAGCTCGTTCATAGCTTCTACCGCCATGTAAACAAACTCAATAACCGGTCCGTGAAAAACATATTTTTTCCAGCGGATATCTTAGTTACAACATGATAGAGCTAGCAAAGCAGTTTTGTGTTGCTATGTGTGGTATTTATTCAGTTTTGGGAAATCACGATGTCTAGAAAGCATCAGTGGCTGCAGCTGACAGGGACAGCTAACAGCTAAAGCAGCAAAGTTAACATCAGGACGTCATCTGTTAAAAGCCTCCCGTTGTCGGATACAACATGAAACTACTCCAGTTAGCCCAATCATGTTGTAACCAAGACATCCGCTGGAAAAAATATTTTTTTCACGGGCCACTTTGTGACTTTAGTGAGTTCTTACAGACACCGCTATCGGCTAACAGCTAACAGCGTCCCTACGCCACTACGTTGCTCTGGTCAAAATGGTCGCGCAACGATTACATCACATACAGAGCCCGATAACTTTACAGGAACCTTCCTCCTACTCCGCTCTCTCAGTAGAGACACGGCGGTTGAGAGGGCCGAGCGAGAGGACGTTCCTGTAGTAGTTCCTGCCCCCCAGATAGTACCAGGAACTTCTTCAGTGTAAACGGGCCTATTGAAACACACAGTATTTGCCCCTAGTGTATCTATGTGTGTACATATGTAGACAATTATGTTGCAGTAGTTTAATAGTAGGCTTTTAGGGGTTAATCTATCCTCTATTTGACTTATCCCTCATATCTCTGAAAATCTGGTGAATCTTAATTCACATACAATATTACATTGTTGTTTCTAGGCAGCATTTCTACTTGCAGACAGTGGAAGATCATCTGTGACAAAAAAAATTCATATCCATTGCAGGTAAAACTTGCAGTAATCACCACTCATTTATGTGAAAGGTGGATGGAGACCATACACATTTTCCAATTCACTGAGAGGTTTACAAGTAGTGGAAGTGTTACAGCGACTGAAGTGAAATAGTTCTTATATAAATTAAATTCTAATATAAATTCTTATATTGACAGTTGACAATTCCTCATCCATTGTATTATACACTGTTATCAAAAAACATCATTTCAGAAGCAACTGTATTTCTACCATTAGAGTTTAATTTCATTAAAGAGTGTGACCTAGGTTTTCAGGTTAATATTTGGACAAACATGTCACCAAAGCCTACATGGCTTAGGTGACATTGTTTTGCATGCCTTTCTGTCTTAAAACATTAGTTTTAATTTCTCATGACTTGTGTATCAGTCTGAATTGGATATAGCATCTTGGCTATGAGAAGTTAGTAACCCTGAAGCCCAGTGTTGAAAGGCTCAGTGATCATCGTCAACTACCATCCCCCACAGTGCAGACAATCATGGGCAGATAGATTCATTAGCACACATTCACACCCATTACTTGCTCCAGGTCACTCGCAGAGGTAGCACTCTCCACAATTCAACCTTAAAAAGTTAGGATCTGTGAAGCACATGGGTGCTGGTCAGTTGACTATTTCAATGTAGAGGGCATTTTTTCAGTCCACATCATGAACTGTAGACCCATAAAAGATGTGTAACTCTTCCTAAAAAGCTGTATGTGAATGTAATGAAGTCGCATTGCTTTTTACAGTAACACAAAGTTATTGTATGAAATGTTTGTATTTAAAAAAAAAACTCTACATGTATGCAGCTATATATTGTGTACAGCAATGTACCCAACCATTAAAAAAAACATCAGAAAGCAACCAAAATGTATACAAAATCAATTATCAAATCATATTGTTATCCTGCCGATCATTCTCAAAACAAGTCCATAAAGATCTTGTGCCATATTCTGAACATGAATAGTCAAATTAGTTGAAAAAGGGAAGAGGTTCTTTTTCTGGCTGTGTCGTGCATATTTTCGCTCATGACTTATACCTTACGTCAGCAGAGACGCTCAGCCAATGGAGGCAGCAGCACATAAAAAAGCAGCACACTGCAACTGGCCCCTCCGAGGACAGAAACAGGAGAGGAAATACATGATTACAGGCCTGGAATTAAGAAATTTTTAGGGCTAACCCACTTTGGCCTTTGATAAATACAAATTTATTGGGGCACCAAGGCCAAAACCAATGGCGCAATAACAATATGTGCTAATTACATTGAATGAAGACAAAACAATATGTGTTGAAAAACAGTATTGAGTTTATTAAAACTGGGTGTGCATGACTGGGGATATATCTCGTTTCTTGTTATTTTGATTCATGTCCCTTATTTTTTAAGTCTTTGAAATCTCTTTATTCTTTTGTTATCTCCTAGTTATTAAGAAATTATCAGAAGAAGAAGATTCTTTATTGTCCTTTCTCAGCACATTACATACATTTGACCTCTGCATTTGACCCATCCTGCTGTATACACTAGGAGCAGTGGACAGCCGCAGTGCAGCGTCCGGGGACCAACTCCAGTTCTTTTGCCAATGCCAGTGGTCAGGGTCACTGACAGGAGTATTCATCTAACATAGCCTACATATCTTTAATTATATAATTATTTATATGTCTCTATATATATTTTTACATAAATCCCCAATATTTTATTTGACTTTAAAAAAATCCTCTTCCTTCATTTAATTTGACAGTGTTTATTGTATTGTATTATATGTATTAATTCTCTACAGGATCTTGTATGTTCTTTAATGTGTGTTCAATTTATTAAAAGAAAAAAAACAAAAAAATGTTTTGGTGAACTCTGCAGCAAAGTGAACCCTCTTCCTCAGAGAGGATCTTTGCCTCTCAGTTTGTTTCTGGCGGCAGAGCAGAGTGAACCGTCTTCCTTCTCAGAGGATCTTTGTCCCATGAGAGCAGGCAGTGTAAACAACTTTCGCTGGCGATTTGACAGTCACTAGAAGCACATTATGACCCTTTGTAAAACTGCCTGTGTGGTACCTGTGTTGTACATGAGCTAACGTTAGCGACTAAGGACTGAGAGGCTGTTCGGTGTCTGTCTGTCTGTCTGTCTGTCTGAGGAGCGTCAGTACGTTAACTTGTTAGACATAGCCTTGCTGTTTGTCATGTTAATGTTAAAAAAACAGGGCATGCTACACTGGCCATATAGGTAGGAGGGGCATTATGGCACTGGCCGTTTGGCCGTGGAATAATTCCTGCCCTGTGATTAGAAAAAATAAATAAAATAAATCCGAGTCGGTGCTGCTTGCCCGATCGGGCATGTCTGCGCAGGGTCTGCTGGCCCACCGGCTATTTTTACTTGCCCCGGGCATTCAGGCAACTGTTAATGTCGGACCCTGGGTTGTTCCCTTTTGTGTCAAGTATTTGCAATGGTGCATTTTTGTTTGGATTTTATTTGGATCTGATTTAGCACTTTGTGGAATCCACATTAAAAATATTTAAAAATACAATAAAATATGACAGTCACTTTCTTTCTCTGGCTCTGTACGAAGCTGTGCAATTACCATAGCGTAGGGCTGGGCGATAAATCAATTTTATCGATTAATTCGAATTTGTAGTTTAGGTCGATTTGTTTTAATGAAAATCTAGTTTCTCTTTAACATCCGCCACCGACGCTCCCTGCTGGGCTCCTGTAGTTCAGAGTGGGCTCACCCCTCCCCCCGCGCGCTGGATACACAAACATGGCAGCGAGCGGGGAAGAACTCATTCCCAAGAAAGGGAATGTGTCTTCAGTTATTTGGAATTGGTTCGGTTTTGTGGCATCAGACACAGAACTAGTCTCGCCACCAGACAGTCAGAGATCTCCGCCTTCTGATAGTCTGGGGACACTCCTTTCTAAAGTTAGTTTAACACACCGGCGAAAACGGCCGGCAACAAAGCAACGCCTCTTGCATTTTTGAAAAGGTCACGACAAAGCAACGCCTCTTGCATTTTTGAAAAGGTCACGCCTTCTCGGAAATGTGCGCTCCTCCTTTTCTAGTCCGCAAGGAAACAAACACACAGAGAGCTTGAAAATGGATGCCGAGAGATTTAACTCCGTTTTATCAAACGTGTGCTCATC
>NC_065517.1:12558085-12574866 GCF_006386435.1 Epinephelus moara
TTTTTTAAACTCTGAAATTGTATCCACCCATCTAAACACAAAATCAGGGAGAAAGTCATCAGTCTTCAGTTAAGCAAAGCGTCTAAAGACTGACTTGTGAGTCTAACACAGAACAAACTGCACACCACTGCAAAGTGTGTTGGAAGGCTGTTGCTACCAAAGGTAGCAGTACTGCCAATTTACTGCAGCACCTCAAACAGAGGCATGCTGCCGAGTGGGAGAGGTGTTGCTCCCTACGAAATGAACAAGACCGCGGCAGCCCCAGCACCGCTGGCAAAAAACAACCTCAATTGAAATCGTGAATCGGATTCGGAGATTTTTTTTAGGCCACATCGCCCAGCCCTACCATAGTGCTTACTATATACATGACATCATGTTTTTTTCGTTTGTTTGTTTTTTTTACCCAGGAACCTACAGTACATCTGTGTCCCGGAGGAGGGATCCCTCCTTTGTTGTTCTTGCTGAGGTTTCTTTGATTTTTTTTTGCATGAACGCATTAAAGGAGCTATATTTAAGAAATCTAAAGCAAATAGTCATAAAATCCTCCTAATATGTCACAAAGACTAAGGAATAATGTTCATATAACATACTGATCTCACCGACAACAATAGTACGGCCAGAATGTTCGCGTTTAAAAAAAATTTTTACAGTCCGCAAATCATATTTATGTTTTGAATTTGTGTTTTGGCCTGTTGCGCCACCCACCGCTGTCTACCAGTCACACAGTCAGTAGAGTCTCAGCATCAGTTACAGTTACGACTGAGCTACAGCAGCACGGCAAGCAGCATTAGCAGTGTCCCAGTACATAGCATTAACAGTCTCCTCCACTGTATCCCGGCAGCAGCGTTAGCAGCAGAGAAGCCGGACTTGCTCGAACGGTCCACTGGAAAACCGCAGATCACGGACGTGGCGACGCGGCCCTGCCACGGCAGCCGCCCGTGGGCAAACAAATCAGTCTCCAGCGTGCCGCTGTCCAGCAACCTCGAATCTGTAGGGGAGGGGGGGAGGTCACGACTCGCGGCAGTATTTTGAATTTGAGTGCAGTAACCGTTTTGGCCACATTCTTACATACAGCACCTTTAAGAGATCTGGATACAGCATTGAAGGTGGGACCCCATGCATTCCTATTAAAGTTGCTCAATGGCCCCTGAAGCCAAAAAAAGCTCTTTGTCCATGGTATGAAATTACCCAGATGATCAATGCTGCTTCCACATCAATTGGACTATAGAGCAAGTACACTAGGGACTTGCGCTGGCAAAGATGGCAACTTTCAGTTTAGCGTTCTGCTAAGAATCGGAATAAAATGATTTCATCTTGCAGCTCTTCTGGACTTTCCAAATGTTATTGGACCAAATGGATTAAATCCTGATAATGAAAAGAGTCATTTAGCTGACATTTTGTTGCTCAAGGCGTCTCTTTCCGACTTTAAGTCAGGAGAAACTCTTTTTGGGCCACAGGGCATCACATTACGGACAACGGAAATTGCAGTACTACTGTCTGGCCACTACAAAAACTGGCCTCAAAGACCAGCGCACTAGTGATGCGCGGGCCGTCCCGTTACCTGCGGGTCTCGCGGGTTACCCGCGGGTCGGGTCAAGAAATGTTCACTTTATTGGCGGGGCGGGTGGGGCCGGTCATTAAAGATTAAATATGTTGGATATAGCCTACTTGTTAACAACACTGTTGTAGGTTAGGTAAATGCATGTTATGTAACGTAACCTGCAACCTGACGTCACAAAAGCGCCAAGCAGCAGCCACAACAAAACAGAATCAATGAAGCAGTGAAGATGGAAGAAGTGAGGGAAAGATTATAGCTGCTGCGCAGCGATGGGTCTGGTCTGGGCATTTTTAAGCAATTCTGAGCAACAAGCAGAAGAATTGGAAGACATTTAGGAATTTAGCAACACAATCTGCCTTTTGCATCAGCTGAGGCTTGAACTCACAACCTCTGAGACTAAGAATCAATTTCTATCTCACTGAGCAAATTAGTCAGTGACAAATTGACTAAGCCAGATGTGCAGGTTTAGCAGCTGTCCATNTTCAGCAAGAATTTGCATGTATATGTTTACAGTACCGTTTACAGTCAAACATTTTGATGCACTGTAGGCTCAATTTTTGATAAATCAAATCTGAGAAACGTAGTTTTTGTAGGACACTTGCTGTAGCGCCACCATCAGGACTACTGGCTTGAGTTTACAGCTGAGGATATCTGGCATGAGACTGGACCTTTGTGCAAAGTTTGGTGAGTTTTCACCCATGGGAAGCATGATTTCCTCGGAAGAAGAAAGAAAAAAGAAGAAGAATACCTAGGATTGCAATAGTGTCCTGGCAGCTTAGCTGCCCGGACCCTAATTACGGTCGGGACAGTACAGAGTTAAAAGAAAAGAAGGCCAAGCTGCTAAATCTCATGTTTGGGACAATTTCTGTGAGGTAGTTAGTGCAGCAGACGACAGCAGCATTGGCTACGTGAAGTGCAATTCCTGTGATAAGCTATACAAGCATGAGAGCCACAAGACGGATACGTTAATAGTGGCGGGGGCGGGGCGGGGTGGGGCGGGGTGTGAAAATAGATGCGGTTGTGTGGGCGGGATGGAGCGGGTCAAATTATTTCATAAATGCAGGACCTGCGGGTTGGAAAAAACCCCGACCTGCGCATCACTACAGCGCACTTCATGAGTGCCTGAAGAATGGGTTAAAAGAGCAAGTTGATAGTCACCATTGTGGCACCAGTTATATCTGACTGAAGCTTTAAGATTTGTCCATCCCTCAGCTTCAGTGGGCAGGAAAACAAAACCCTGTGCAGTGTCATAACCCCATAAAATCAAGACATATATAATCTCAACCGACATAAATGCATTAAAGCAATATAACCTTCATAACTTGCAGACACAGTAAACTGAAACTATTAAACCCCATAGCATCCAAATGCAATCCATGTAATTCAAGCAATTTAACCTTTAAATTGATTTTAGACACATGAACAAACGTCAAAACAATGCATTTAAGCAATATAACCCCCATGACATTAAAACACATAAGACAACATGAAGTCTACCCTGTCAATACATTTAAACAATTCATGATCCATAATATCAAAGCGCAGAGCATGTAATTTAAGTTATATAACTTCCATGACACCAAGACACAGTTAATTCAAGCAATTCAACTTCCATGACATCCAACCACAGTATATTTAAGCAGTTTAATCTCCATAAAGTCAAGACAGAGAATTTAAGCGTCTCCATTACACCAACAACTAGCATAAAGAGCAAGTGAATACAAAACACATCCATTTAAACATAAGTTCAGGGGCAGAGCTAACAGGGACAGACAGATACACTATACTATTATTTGACTCACGGTATTTGAAGAGGCTCTTCTGTTTTCCGTCATAGAGGTGAAATGGTCCACATGTCCCAGTCTTCACTTGTTTGCTGCGACGAGAGTTATATTCAATCCGGCCTCCGCTGCTAGCTTAACAAGCTAACGGTACCTACCGCGATAACGGTTATTAGCAACATAGAAGACTAGCTATTTTACTTGAATGTTTTCACTAACTTGGTGCAGTTTGTAGCAAAATGCGCCTCGTTTAACTTCACAGTTATTTTCCAAAGTTTACCGTTTCGATAAGACACTGAAGTGACCGTATCTGTTTGTCTCAAACTATTCTTTAATCAAAGGATATCAGTCTCACCTGTCCTCCTCTTCAGGTAGACGCAACATGGTTTCCTCCACTATAGGAGTGCAATACAACGTCCCACCACTACAGTCCATTACCAATCAGAGGGGCGCTGTTTCACCAATATGGACAGACACAATAAACACCGAAGAAGAGGTTTGTTTTGGTTTCTGAATGCTCAGTATTCAAACTACGGTGTTCTTCATAATAATTACACTCTAGCAAAAATAATTAGGAATGCTACATTGATGTACATTTTGGTGTTTTATTAATTCAATAACTTGTTTAATGTCATTGATAGAGACCTGATATAAAATGACAAATAATGTAATAATAATAATAATGTATTTGCTTTTTTTGGTTTGGCTTTCTGTGATTGCTGATCATTTCTTGAGGTCTTTTTGAGCATGTTTTTATAATCGGAATAAGAAATTTTAATCAGGTTATTTGCCAAGTAGGTTTTCACATACAAGGGATTTGCTTTGTTGTTTTGGTGCATCAGGACCACAATAAATATAGTAAAAGAAAAGGAAAAGAAACAAGAGCTGAAAAGTCAAGACTCATAAATATAAAATAGATATTTAAACTAAAAATAAAAAGTCAAATATTTCTGCTCTAAAATGAGAAGAGTTGAACAGGGTATTTAACAAGGAGGACAGAATGTGCAAAATGTTGATTAAAAGACCTCAGTGTGCAATGTACTGGAATAATTACCCAAGAATTGAAAAAAAGCGCATTAATGTAACTCTGTGAGTCTGATTTGTGTGTCAGTGGGGTGGATGAGGGTCAGTGTCAGTGAGGGTCCTGGGCCTTGTTGACGAGGCCAGCTGCAGTCGGGAAGAAACTGCTTTGGTCCAGTTTTGGTCCTAATGGGCCGCAGCCTCATACCAGAGGGGAGTGTTTCAAAAAGTTGCTGTCCAGGGTGTAATTTGAAGTACACCATCACTGACTTCGGCCGTAAATTAAAATACAGTTTTTTAGTCCAGTAAAGACTGCATATTTTCCACTCAAGCTGCCTCCACAAACTCCACCAATCAGATGGTAGGAGTCACTTAAGGGGTGAAAGCCAGGGCAGAAGTTTACACACTGCTTCCTGCTGCTCTTAAAGCTTTTTGATCTGGCTGTAAGGCCATATTTGAAGGTGAACAAGATGAGTGCATGAGAATTTATGTATGCTGTCTGAGTATCTGGATTGCGGGGTCGGACAGTAAGACAACACTGAGATTTCAGCCAGTAAATCAAATGTGTAAAAGTGTTTCCTCTTTCTCAGTGGAAATTACACCCTTGCTTTTATGTGACAAAGACAAACATTAAATTGTTTTATTAAGATGACACTTACTGCCAGTTTGAATGATGGCAGCATCCTGGGGCCATATTCACAAAACATCCCATGACTAAAATAAGCCCAGAGCTAAGACAAAAATGAGGAGCCTGTCAGTCCTAATTTTAAGACTCCTGTTTTTGGTCTGAAATTATTTTACAATGCGTTTTAGTGCTGAAAGTAGCTCCTAAGTCTGAAAGAAATAAAGGTCTCACACAGTAATGTGCTACAGCCTCTCATCACATCAGTGTTTTTTAAAAATAAAATGATAAGGAGCTTTATTAAAACCATGTTTTTGATGACAGTCACTTGATAAGGATTCAGCAATAAAATAAAAAGAAGATGAGGGTTTGCACTCAGGTTTGATGCTGGAAAAATGCTGTTTTACTTGGAATATCTCAGCCGTCAGTTAGAGTCACTCATCAAACCAAAAATGCTCTTCAGACTTCCTTTGGTTTTTTACTTCCCACAACTTAACTGTCCTGGTTCACTCTCAGCTCTTCAGATGCAGCACACTGCTGTATTCAGCCAATAAGCCACTGTACAGCAGACAGACAGAATAAGATGGCCAGTGAACATAGTGGAGCATTTTGCAGCTAAAACAGATATTTCCCTCAGGAATTGGTGGAGACCAAAAGCAGAGCTAAAAAGAGTGAATATCTGACACTGACATGGCAACTGTTTTGCCATATTAACTTTATAAGGTGATTATGTGTCAGTCTTGTTGTAACAGCTTTTGAAAAATCAGTTATTGCAGTCTTTTTAAATCAGTCCATAAAGCACCATTCGCTTAACTTGCATGTGCAGTGTACTCAGTGCTCCCACAGTGTGCGAGTTCAATATATAATGCAGTAAAGTTTCACTCAACATATGTATTATCTGTAAACCCGAGCAGTATATCACACAGTCCAGTTGTGGTGATGATTTATGATCTCTGTGCATATAGCAGGCATCTCAGCCAGGGAAATGAGCTCATTGTGCTTAAATTTAAGCCTCCTTGGCTCCTGTACAACGATGTTGTTATGCTGACGACACGTTAAAGGAGGAAGTATGGCAAAGGTAGCCTGCTACAGCGTGCCAACGAGCCAACAGCTGCTTCAGATTGAGCCGGTAAGTGACGCTGATCAAACGAGATGGCCGTGCCACAGAGATCCTCTAACTTTACACTTTGTGCTTCCAAAATGGATGATGATGATGTCAGTGGAAACATTTAGTTGTTTAATGAATGGGTCTTTCTGAGAGGCGAGCCCTCCTCCCCTCAGCTGGTGAAATGGAGGCAAAGTCCCAGATTTCTGATCATCTGTGTGCAGTTGTGTCTTGATTTTTCATCCTTTCTAAAAAGAAAGAATGTTCGGAAACCTTGAGAAGGTGTTTGCATGCCACTTGCTTCTTGATTGCATTTACTGTTGGCCTTTTTGATATCCAAAAGCTATCCTATCCGTCCAAAAAGAGTGAGGTGAGTATGTGTAAGGTTATTACAAAAACTGGAATACCCGGATGGGTTTCTTTACAATAAGACTACATGTCCCATAAACCCCACTGTTTCTTGTGTTGTGCTTTAAACTAATATTTAGAGCCACATATAATCCTTTATAATAGTAGTTACTAATATAATATTAATGACAACTTTCAGCATCTTTTGCCTTCATCATGTGTGTACAGTAAGTGCGTAGCAATCCAGCCCGCTAAACGCCCTTCCATTAAAGGTTGAAGGCAGCAGTTGGCCTTTGTAGTTTTTACTGGAAGCAAGTGTCAAACTGTGAAATCAGATTTAATGACAGTAATTATCTGGTGGCAGAATAAACTACTTTTGCACCTCGAAAGTTACAATAGAGATTATGTGGTTTCTAACAAGCCGAGCTGTGTTGGTGAGACGTTTTTGTGTTGCTGTGAATGTATTAAATCATCATTTATTCTCCATTTTTGTAGCAAATCTCTCTGTATTTTTAGGAGCGACAGTGACTGACAGGCAAGCAGCTCTTTGTTACCACTGCAAGAGGTCAGAGGTCAGGTGTCTGCATGTATTTAACCTTAATGTAAACTGGCTTTGTCATGACACTGTCTTTAATATATATATATATATATATGTATGTACAGTTACACCTATGAACTTAGATAGTGTCATTGATACACTTTCACTTCCCCACTTAGCAGCATTTCTCTGCTGCACATGTACAGAATGTGAGATGGTTTTGTTTTGGGATCAATAAAATTTCAGCTGACATATAAAAACAAAACTGTCTAAGATAATTAGACAAATATGGCTTTTATTGGAGGGATATTATGGACATTTTTTTACCAAGTGTCTCATTGTTACATAATACTGTAAACAGATGGTTGTGATTATGACTTCTTTTTTTTTAAGCAAAATTAAGTACACATTCAAAACACATGCTTATTTAGAAACAAACAGTATTACGCCTGATTTATTTGTTTTATTATATCATATGACATCAGCTGGCCCAAACATTTTTGAGGAAAAAAAAACAATTGAAAAGTGATTGTCATAAATGATTAATTCACCGGGTTAATTTCTTTATGGCAGGGATTTTAAAAAGTATGAATTAACAAAATAAAAGAATAATATATAATATTAAATAATAATAAAAATACTGAAAAACTCAAAACTTCACATTGTGTCGCAGTCCCATAATCTCCCAAATGTTATCTTTTAGCGAACTAAGACAAATGTTCTTGTTTTGAATGGATAACACTGCAGTTTTGGCATTATTATCACAAAGGGTTTTGAGTGTTATCAGCTAAATGTAATAAAGGTATCAAACGGAAAAGTACTCGTTTTGCAGAAAAGTGACCGACTTTTCATTAGTATCAAATCGTATCTGACATTATAAGATGTTGTTACTGTGGTATTAATGTTAGAGCAGCATTTTCCTATTGCAGCTGCTCGAGGTGGAGCTACTTTTAACCACTAAATAAACAGTTAGTTAGTTTAATCCAAGAGGCAACCGCCAGGGCTAGAAAATGAAGGTTGGTATGTGTGTGTGTGTGTGTGTGTGTGTGTGTGTGTGTGTGTGTGTGTGTGTGTGTGTGTTTAAATTGTTTTATAACTCACTCATTAAAATAAATTTAATTAAGGCTTAGTTAAGCATAATTAAGGGTGTTGCTGCTTTGACTTAATGTTGTGTGCTGTCCGTTGACAAGTGGTTAACACAGTGACAAGGTTGGTTAGGTAACGTACCACATTGAAACCCCAGATTTACAGAGATGGCTATAGCTGTAGCTGTGACTGTTTTATTGTGTTTTCAGTTCATGAAAGTTAATTGCTAAGTTTTGGTCTAAAAAAATCCTACTCAGTGTCTGGTTGTACTAAAAGACCCTCTAAGCAGTCCGATGTTTAATTTTTTTGGTAAGAACATTTTGTCTTAATGGTTTTAAGCCTGTTTTTCATTTGCAAAAATTAGCATTAGTATTGCCATATTTAACCATAGACTGTAATGCACCATGCTAAGCAAGCTAGCAGCCCGTTTCAGGGTTAGCCCCACCCATTTGTCCAAATACGGCCACCTCTCATCACCTCTCATCACTTCAAAAGTCCAAAATGGCAACGGTCAAAATGCCCAACTCCAGGCCTCAGAACAGGAAGTCATGGTGGTAACATCCCTTATTTCATACAGTCTATGGTGTAGTCCAGTGGTTCCCAGCCTATAAAGTTGGGCCCTTGCAAAGCATCACTAGCCAAGGGTCGTGAGATGATCAAGTGATCAAGAGGAATGGAGGAGAAACTAAGTTCATTTTCTTCTTCTTCTTCTTCTTGTTTTTTTTGTTTTTTTTTTTACTTTTCTTTGATCAACTGAGAGTTTAGAGGGGAAATATCTTTTTGATTAAATTGCTTACAATTCATAAACATCTGAAACATGATGAGAAGCCACAGCCAGGGTTTTGGGTATCACTGGTTTGATGTAGAACAATGTATTGTATTTCATAAGCTGATCATGTGTTTGTTTATGTAAACTAAAGTAACAAATTAGTAACTACACCTGTCAAAAATTATAATGGAGTTAAAAAAAAAACAATATTTAGTACAATAAGAAATGAGAGATGTTGAGGTGGGATATATAAATAGCTCAGATGCCCTTTTTTAAGTTTTAAGAATGAAGAAATGTTAGAGGTAAAACTGAAAAGTCAGGCTCAAAGAGGTTAACAGCCTCATTATACAGAGCCTTTGAGCAAGGCACTCACCCCTCCAGCTCTGACTGTACTGAGCAGCTCCTCCTTGTCAATGCATAAATGTAAATGTGAGTGCTCATGGAAAGATCTCTTACAGACTCAGCAGTCGTCCTCTGGAAAATGCATAAAACAACCCCACAATACAGATTAAAGGATATTTCTGACCACTCACAACTCACTGTTTCACTGTCAGCATCATTACCCATAAAAATACTGCCCCTGCATCCCTCTCCTGGTCTTACACCACAGAGATGTACATCCATTTCTAGAGATTAACTGGAAAGACTGATGTTACTTTTATACTTTGTTTTATTAGATTCAGAAGATGGGGGAGCTGCACTCCTGCAGGAAAGTCCTGAAAAAAAGTCCCAAAAGACCCCAAAACAAAACAAAACAAACACAAGATGACCTAGTTTTAAAAAGCCAGAGCTCTTTTAACAAATAGCTTCTTTTTATATGTGTAATTATATGTAAATTACTTTATATTTGTTCTTTTAAAACACCATAAACAACTGCTAAGTCAATTTTTTCCTTCACGTTTTATTTTTGACAACAAATTAGTGAAATTCCCTAACAGTTTAAAAGTGTGAATATAACACTGAAGGAAAATCTATTTACTTTTTATTAAGCGCACATAGTGTCTTAACTAGATGTTTTTTCCATCTTTGCAAGACTGGTACTTTTAACCTTTTAATCTACTGTGAAAACTTTGTGATAAATACCTATCACAAAATCAGTGTTAAATTGTGGACACATGCACAATAAACCCACGTGATAGCTAAACATGTGATCCCAAAACTATGGGTAATAATCTACTACTCTAACAGCCTCCACTCTCCTGGTTTTGGGGTTTAATCCAGATGTTGAACCTGGCTGCAGGATCTGTGTATGCTTTATGTTAAGTTGTCCCCTCATTGGAACTAAAAGACCCAGGAAAAACATCCCCAGACTGTAAGGTCATGACCTCAGACTTTAGGTCATGCGTTGATTTGCTGCACTGTCACTTAATTTTTACAGTTAATGTGTCGAGAACAAAGAATTTACAACAAACTGCTCAGCATACCAAGAACTCTCTATCCAAATGTGTTTTTAATTGTGCTGTGAAAAACAAATAAATCGACCAAGTTCCTTTGAAATAAAGAGGATGCAGCTGGTGAAAGAATTTCATCCATCAAGGACACGCCGCGGTGGCATCAATATATCATCATAAAATTAGAGCAGAAATAAGACATCATCATTTTTCTGTTCAAACATTAAAACACTGTTTCCAAGAGTGGGTTGGTGTCTTAGTAGATCCATTGTTAGAGACTTTAAAGACAGGTTACATTTTAGTTTTATTTTGCCTATTCAAAATGTAAAATATATACATAACGTGACACATTTGAAAAGTACAAAAACACCTTAAGTAACTAAGGTAGACAAACAAGGGAAATATCAAAATGAACATCAAAACAAATCATAAATAATGATTGACAGGACAGGACAGCACAAAAATATTAATATTAAATTATCCGTAAAAAAAATTCTGCATTCAAATCTGGTTTTATAAGCAAAATGCACTGAAAGTACGAAAAGTAAAAGTACACATTCTGCAGAAAGATTGCCCCTGTACTGATGTGTTATAATATTTACATAAGATAGTTAATACCGACGCATCAGTGTTAGAGTAACATGTTGCTGCTTTAGGTGGAGCTAGTTTTAACTATCCTGCTACAAAAAAATGAAGGGAACACTTAATGGTCACAGTATAACACCAAGTCAGTTAAATTTCAGGGATATCAATCTGTCCATTTAAGAAGCACAAGTGATTGTGAATCAGTTTCAGCTGCTTTGGTGCAAATCAAAATGACAATAGGTGCAATGGAGAGGCAAAAGCAAGACAACCCCCAAAAAGACAATGGTTTTACATGTGGTGGCCACAGACAGTTGCTCTCTCCTTATCCTTCCTGACTGATTCTTCTCTAGTTTTGTGTTCTGCTAGTGTCCTTGTCACTACTGGGAGCATGAGGTGGCACCTGCAGCCAAATCAGGTTGCACAGGTAGTCCAGCTCCAGGATGGCACATCCATATGTGTGGTCACAAGAAGGTTTGCTGTGTCTCCCAGCACAGTCTCAACAGCATGAGACCGGCTGTTACATGAGGAGAGCTGGACAGGGCTGTAGAAGAGCTTCAATCCAGCAGCAGGACCAGTATCTGCTCCTTTGTGTGAGGAGGAATAGGAGGAGCACTGCCAGAGCCCTACAAAATGACCTCCAGCAGGCTACTGGTGTGCATGTTTCTGACTTAACTGTCAGAAACAGACTCCATGAGGGTGGCTCGAGGGCCTGACGCCCCCTAATGGGACCATGCAGCTCTATTTGCATTGACCAGATAACACCAGAATTGGCAGGTCCACCATTGGCGCCCTGTTCTCTACACAGATGAGAGCAGGTTGACAGAGTCTGGAGACGCCGTGGTGAATGTTTTGCTGCCTGTAACATCATCCAGCATGACCTGTTTGGCAGTGGGTCAGTGATTGTCAGGGGAGGCATATCCTTGGTAGGTCGCACAGACCTCCATGTCATAGCCAGCTGTACCCTGACTGCTGTTAGGTACCAGGATGAAATCCTCAGAGCCACTGTCAGACCTTACACTGGTGCAGTAGGCCTTGGGTTCTTCCTGATGCAGGACAATGCCCAGCCTCGTAGTACCAAGTACCGCAACAGACTGTCGAGGAGCTCACTGATGCCCTGATCCAGGTCTGGGAGGAGATCCACCAGGACACCATCCGTCGTCTCATCAGGAGCATGCCCAGATGTTGTTGGGAGTGCATACAGGCACATAGACGTCATACACACTACTGAGTCACATTGTGAGTTGCTGTGATTAAATTTACGCAAGTTGGATCAGCCTGTGATTTCAATTTTTTACTTTGATTTTCGGTGTGATTTTTGAGTTTGGTTCCCATTGACAGTTGTTATGTCATTTTGTTCTCAACGAATAAGATAATGTACATCGAAGTACATTGTGATTACACCATTTCCTTAATTTTTTTGAGCAGTGTACTTTAAAAACAGCTGGCCAGTATAGTCCAGTGGTTCCCAACCTAGGAGCCAGACCTCTCCAAAGGGTCATAAGATAAATCAGAGTGGTCATGAGATGATTAATGGGAAAAAGAAGGCACATCAAATTAAATTCTGACACACCAATTGATGATTTTCTGGACTTTCTCTAATATTTGGATTATTTTTGGTGATGTATTTAAGAGTTCCGACACCATAGAGAACAACTAAACAACTAGACATATTTTTATCTTAATCTGAGAAATAACTTGTAACCATAGTTGTCAGTTTACTGTAGTGGAATAAAATGTGGAGTTTTTTTCCTGTGAAATGTGATGGAATAACAGCAACATAAAATGGAAACACTTGAATAAATACTTATTACTTTCCACCACTGCTGAGATGCATTAGTGGGACCATTCATAGGGAATTTAATTTCACTGTTTCTACAACGTATTAAAGCTTAATTCAACAATAAGATTAGATTTACACAGAGGCACAGTCACAGGGGGTCTCCTGATTTTAGTCCCTCGTGCAGTCTGTCTGTTGTAATTTAAACAGTGACCTGCTGAGTAAACCTTTCCCAGGGACAGAGTCAGGTCATGTTTTAAACAGCAGGACATAAACCAACACTCTGAGTCGCTCTCTCCTCCTGCTTCTGAACACTTTCAATAAAAGCTAAATTTCCATGGAAACCAAACCTCCAAAACAACCTCAGAAACACACTACCTGTTCAGAAACATATGGTGTGACTCATGGTTTGCACTGGAAGATTATTTAGTATTTGACCACACTTGCCACAAATGGCTTTACTGGACTGTTTAAAAACACAGTCTGAGTTTCAGGTTAATGCTCAGCTGTCATTGTGGACAAATTCTTATTAAAGGCCAGGACAAGATCCTCAGAACACCTAATTAACTTACATAATTTATGGTAAAGTATTGTGCCTCATGGTTTTGTGGATTTTAAAATGAACCCCAACAAGAGCATTAATACTAAAGTCTTGGTGAACAATACAAAATGTTCACTTTTTTAAAACATTGTTTTAATTACTTTGAGAGCTCATAAGAAGCAGACTTAAAAAACAACCTGTTTACTTTTTGTTACCATATAAGAATTATCATAGCTGTGGTGATTACAGGAGGACCGTCTTTACTGTAAAGGCCATGACACACCAAGCTGATGGTCGGCAGTTGTTTAATGTTGTTGGTGAGCATCTGTCGGCTTATTGGACCCAGTGTGTCCCACACCATTGCCATTTGTCTGCTTTCTTTTGGCTGATTCAGCATGTTGAATTGGCATCAGTGATGGCGGAGCTTGTTAGTGAGTGAAATCACTCTGATTGGCAGGTCAGCTTAGCACTCAAGAAGAGAAACAGCAGTGAGGAAAGTAAACAAATAGCTTAAGTTAAGATGGAGTGAGACCAAAAAATACTTGTTACATAAGGTAAGATTATTTTTCTTTAGCGACTGAGCTCTTTAGCAGAAACATCTCATAATGGTTTGTGTTATAGTTCACTGGCGCAATAAATATGCTCTTGTTATTTTAACATTGGATTGGTTTTTCATGTGCTAACTGGCTAACTAACATCAAGACGGTCTTATGGTTTCCATTTTTGAATGACAGTTACAGACGACTGCTGTCTGCTGGTGTGGAGAGTTATTTCCTCTCAGACAGGTGCAGAACATACACGCCGGTTGGCTGTTGGCTCTAGTCTTTGCAGTGTATTCATACGTAACTTTTTTGGCTGAGACACAACGTCCTCAGGCAACGCAGCAGGGGGACCTTCGTTGAATTCACCTACCTGAATTCAGGTTCGATGTATTTGGGCCTTAAAGTTTCAGGTTCTTTATTGCATGTGCACATGAGTTGCAGAGTAGCAGCAGTTGGCAAAAAAATCTTAGATATCCCATGATGCTATATACACCTGGGTGCAAATCTGCCAAAAATAATTGCTAATGTAACTAACGGTTCAGAACACCTGTAGAGCAGAGTGATACATGCATAGTTAAAAGTCCCACAGCTGCTATCAACACTAATTTGATTGGCCTCTTGTCCAATCAAATTGCTTGATTGGAACTAACTGTTATATATACGCTACATATATTACTTCTTATTATGCATATAGATTCACTACATTCCTGCTTACATTTAGTTTATCCATACAGTTCATTTTTTAGCAATTACTGTACACTTGTCTGCCAAAAATGTATATTATTTGATATATTATATATATCCCTGTATTTTAACATTAACGTGCACTATTTCATATTTCATAGATTCTCTTTTTTTTGACACGTTTTTTTCTCATTATACATATCATGGCAGAGGCAAGCACCCAAGTGTAGGCAGCCAACAATACTGTTTCATAGTGTGTGCTAATATTGAAATATGACATGGACACGGATGGGATTTATTTATCTATTCTACTAAAGTTTATATACACAGTGTTGCTTTATGCATTAAGTCTTCTCTTCAGACTGTGTCGCTCTATACTATACTATACTATACTATACTATACTATACTATACTATACTATGCTACTATACTACTATACTATATTACACTGATGGACTCCCCCCTGTGGTGCCGCCTCGGTTGAAAACGCTGCGCTAAAGTGCCCTCTTGAGTGGCGAAAATGAGAGGATGTGCCCTATCAGCTGCCCTCTTGAATGATGAAAATGAGCGGATGTGACCTTTTGGCTGCCCTCTTGATTAACAAAAACGAGAGAATGTGCCCTTTCGGCTGCCCTCTTGAGTGATCAAAACAAGACGATGTGCTCTATTGGATGAAAATGAGCGGATGTCTACATAATCTTAATTAAGAATCAAGGACGAAGACTATTTCGCCATACATGACACACTAGCTTCTTGCGCACCAATGGGGCCCCATGTCATGCAGTAGGTGCCCTTTTTTCCTTTTCACCCCTGCCCTTCAAACATCCTGAGTCTGTCACTGCTATACTATGTCACTTAACTTTCTGGTAGTACATTTGTGAGTTTCTTAATCCTAACTGCTTCTTACCTCAACATGTCAATGTGACAAGTACTTCACGGCATACAGTGGGATCCATAACAATACATTGTAGGGATGGGTGTAAATAGACAAATAAACTACAGTGTGTGTTAATGATAGTGAAGGAACATGTTACTCAGCACAGCAGTATGACTCACTTATGTGTCTTTTAATAATAATGGAAGGCACAGAGGAAGAGGATATATCAGGCTTTGATACACACACAGTTCTTCTTAGTGGACGCATTACTGTTGGTTTTGATCTTTTTCATGAGATTTGTTGACAATAAGAGACATACTGAACGTCACCAGTCAGAGACCAGACTTGTAACTTGTTTATGAAGATTTCCTGGTGACCCAAACAACTTGTACAGTCTGGTTTCTGTCATGTTCAACCTGGAGAATTTAACCCATTGATCATCTACAGTATTTTACATACAGTCTATATCTCAAATATTAGCTGTCAATCTCAGAAACCATCTTTTCCTTTCAGAGAATGAACCTTAGTTCAACCAGCTTTTTCCAGGCTGCATTGTTTGTCTCCAGGAACCCCTTCAAGCTTTTTACTTCTGACAAAAAAATGCAGGAAAAGAGAAGAAAAAAAATTAGCTGCTGGGAAATTCTGTTATGAAACTCAACAATGTCCCCATGACTAAACTATGTTATACAACAACATGATGACCACATTTGCATCAGTTCAATCCAAGAACTTATCCTCACCATTTGACACTCAAGTTACTCAGATGAAAAAAAAGGCACATGGTGGTTGGCTTTAAAAAATCTGTGAAATTTCAAGACATCCGCTCACTGCATAGTATTGTTTTTGATGACAGAAGTACCAGTTTGGGGGGAATTCACTGGAAGAGAATTTCCAAATCCGATAAATTAAACAAACTGTCATCATAACTTCTTCTCACAAACAAACAAAGCACACATTCTCTTCTGAAACCTGTCGTCGCTGGATGAGTAAACCTCCGTCTGGGATTTCCAAGCTCGCTAATTTAGTGCACATGTGACACACAGGTGCTGCTGCAGCACACAGACTCTACAGTAATGAACAAGATCATGCTCACGTGGGATGAGTTTTCACAACTCAAGCGAGGAAAGCTTGTGTGTTTGAAATTAGATTTAAGATTAGATAAGAGAGATCTGAGGCTGGTGAAACACTTAAATTAATAAAATGAGAAAAGGAAATTGCAGCTACGTGTTTGTTGTTTTTCCCCCCACAACATGTGTGTGAAGGAGGATCAAAGGAAGATAAAAATGCTTTGGTCATTGTTTCTCATGTTTTGACTTAATCTGTCAATTAGTCACTGTGCTGCCAGTCTGTCCACATTAACCCTTTCATGCATGGAGGTCACTACAGTGTACGGCTGTTTAAAAGTGTTCTTTCTCTACATATAGTCCACTCTAGTGGAAGCTATTGCATCATCCCATACAAAAAATCCCATTGGCTGGTCATTGCAATGAGAAAAAGTAGTCAGTGAAACCAAGATGGCCGACAGACAGGGAGAAAGACCAACCACCTCAGCTATTT
>NC_065517.1:12576737-12664499 GCF_006386435.1 Epinephelus moara
GTCTGCGAAACTAGAGCCCTATGTCTTTATTTTGTAACCTTGTTTTACATCCCTAAAGATAAATAAAAACGCTTAGTGAAAAAAAAGACTGAGTCAATCAATAGAGCTCAAATAGAGAGGCCTACAGGGTAGTGGAGGAACCACTATTCCAACATATTACCATATTACAACTGTATAACTAAATTACAACTATACCTACATAACTACCATGTTATTACATTGATGTTTTTTTACAGTACAAAATGCATGAAGTACACTTGAGTGGACAGATAAATATATCTTTATAGAATAATACACTTGAGTGGACAGATAAATATATCTTTATAGAATAAAGATAGAAATTTTTTTTTTTTCAAACCTTGTTTTACATCCCTAAGGATGTATAAAAACACTTAGTAAAAAAATCCTGACTGAGCTTATCATAATTCATGCATGAGAGGGTTAAGAACCAGTAACCAGATGGCATATTGCAGTGGGAACATCCTCTGAATACTATACTGGAGATACATGGCCTGGTAAACGGCCTATTCTGTCAATGGAGTTGTGAAGTGGGTGTCCAGTTTTCTGGAGGTAGACAATGGGAAATGGATTAGCAGTTGAAGCTGTCTAAGTCTGGGATGGACATGAAACTCTCCAAGTTGAATCATCAGTAGAAAAGAAGCACAACAGAGTAGGAAAAGCCCTGCCTCTTTGATTTAAAAACTAGACATTTCCACCTCATGGTTGTATGCCTCTGCAAAGCAGGCAAGTTGCAGTTACAGTTTACATCTGTGTCTGTGAAAACATGTATGCTTTGCACACATCTTCCCTCCCGGCAGCACAGAAGATCTATACAATCAGCACAGTTTTAAGGTTAGCACTCAAGATTAGTGTCACCCATTCAGTATCTGACCAAATGCCCCCCCCGCCCTCCCCCCTCCCAAGTCATGACATTGAATAAGGCCAGAAAAGTGTTTTTGTAGAACATTATGATGTCACAGTGAAGCTGACCTTTGACCTTTGGGATATAAAATGTCATGCATCAGTTTATCCTAGTAGACATTTGTGCAAACTTGTCATAATTAGCACATGAATTCTTGTGTTATGGCCAAAAACATGTTTTGTGTGGTCACAGTGACCTTGATTTTTGACCTTTGACTGTCAAATTCTAATCATGTCATTCTTGAGTTCTAGTGGACGTCAGTGCCAAATTTGAAGAAATCCCCTCACTTGAGATATCACATTCACAAGAATGAGACAAATGCAAGGTCACTGTGACCTTGACCTCCGGCCACGGCTATTGCTGGCGTGGAAGCATTAAAAAAGAAAGAAAAGTCAAAGCTACAAGTCTGTGGACATTAAAATGTAAATGGGGAAGAAAACATGACTAAGTGTATTTACTCGAGTATTGTACTCAAATACAGTTTAAGGGGTACTTATACTTTGTATTTTAATTTGATGCTACTTTATACTCGGAGAGAATATTGTACTTTTGACTTAACAACATTTGTTTGAGAACTCAACATGTCGTTACTTTTCAAATTAAGATCGCAAAACATTCGATCAGTTTAAGTTTGACCTGTTGGTGGCGCCAAATGAAAAATCAGGAGAATATCAAAATCAGTAGGAGTCATCCTCTAAGGATTATAAATATTGGTACCAAGTTTCATAAGAATCCATCCAATAGTGTCACACATGCCATTAGTCAAACCCTGCTGCTACACAGCTAAAGTAAACATGTCATTATATGCCTGCTCAGTTAAAAGACAAATAGATTTTATCGCTTACAAAATCGTATACCCTCCAGTTCAGCGCTTCAAAACTCTTCCTGGTATTAAGGAGGAATTGAGTGGAGACCATGTCAGCAGTTAGATGTCACCCTGACTTTAAATATCAGTTTGTGATCTTATCTCACTTTTATCTACTTTTACTGAAGCAGAAGCTCTGTGTACTTCCTCTGCCCCTGCAAATTACAGATATAGAAATATGGATTATGAATAGATAAAGAATAATAAAAACATCTTTGCACCTGCGTTTCTTCAAAGTTTAAACATTTCCCTTTGTCCATAATAAAATGAACTGCCTTTATGGCTGCAAATGTTAACAATGTTGAGTTCTCTTTATGTTGTGTTTAAGTTGTTAACTTTAATGGTGTAATAAAGTCATGTGATATCCTCCACAGTATGGACTAGACTGATGAGCATATTAAAATGCACAACTTTGGTTTGGTAATTGATTCATTAAATGCTGATTTTTTATGTAGACTACACTACATAAGCTTTAAGTAACTTTGTTGTGCTGCCAAGAAAGTGGTCATGAAAACCTGTTTTCACTAAACTTTGCACAGTTTAAATGATCTCTGTTAAAAACATGACTGAATTATGGTAGGTTACAATGTGTTTACTGACTTTTTTTCATTTATTGCTTATTTATACTTGCACTTGACCACATCTCAGAGGGAAATGTGCATTTTCTTTTCAGTCTGCTACATTTGTCTGACAGCTTTTACTAGTTACTTTGCACATTCTGATAATTAGTACAAAAATCTAAACAAACTAATGAATCATGGCATATTATTATGCATTAAATTATATCAACAGTATAACTTAATATTAAACTTAGGTCCACTTTTACCAGCTGTGACATTAAATCGATGATCATGTTATTGCTTCAATAAATCTAATGTTACTCTAAAATGTGCCCTTCTGCATGATGATCCTTTTAGTTTTGGTACTTTAAGTATGCTAAAACTTTTGAACTTTTACCAAATAAAATGTTCCTTTTTACACTTTAGTATTACAAGGCTACCTTAACTTATGTAAAAGATCTGGGGCTGTATTCACAAACATTCTCAGACTAGAGCTCCTAACTTAGCCTAAAAGTTTGTCCTAGCCTAGGAGTGATTTAAGAAAGGTCTCAGAGCAGCTCAAAGCAAAGAAGAGACAGAAACTTTTACCTTGGTGTCAAGGTGTGGTTGACCCTGTTGCTGGATGTGATGCATTATTTTAACAGGTGCAATTGGTTGTCACAGACATGCCCATTTGTGAGACTGAAGGGTGGACACCCAGTGGAAATGAAATGAACTGCTGACTGTGAAAGTGTTGTCATTGTTAGTGTGATCACTCTGCTGATGGAAGATTGAGGCAGATCCAAGTCATCACTGCTGCATGGTTGCATTTTTCAAGTTTTTTCAAATATCTTCATATTGTGATTATTTTATTTCTGGCATTATAGTGTTATTATGTTGGGTGGAAAATATGTGCATATTCCTGATGAGATTGACCACAAATATTATCCCTGTATGATCTAATGTGTAGCATTTCATTAACTCACTGTCATCCAGTGTTTGGACTATATTTCTCCGACCTCTTTGTCTTTCTGGCTTTGTTTAAGAAACTCTTAAGCCTCTTAAAAGTCCTCCTCTCTATTCCTAAGAGTTTTTCACCTTAAGAGCTCTTTTAAGGTCTAAGATGCTTTGTGACTAACTTTTGTAAGGACCTAGTCTTAACTTTAAGGGACAATTCTAAGAAAACGTCACAATTCTAAGAATTTTCTCAGAATTTCCTGACTAGGAGCAACTCTTAGCACTAGGAAGCTTTGTGAATACGGCCCCTGAATACTTCTTCCACAGCTGGGAAGTTAACACTGGAAATGTTTTCTAAAGGTTAAATTTTAAAATATGTCTCAGGGATTACTGACAGTCCCAGTCTCTAACAAATTAAATGGTAATTAAGTGACATTTACCCTCTGTGAATGCTGCTACATCTGCAAAATCCAGTGCAGCTCCTGGTTACATAATACTCTGAAGTATTACTGGACATCATTGTGCTTGTAGTCAGACAGAGCTGCAACACTTCTGTTTTGGTCATTTTAAAGCACCAAGTTAAGTTTTTTTCTTCCCAGAGGGTCATTTGAGGTTGGTGATTTTTTCCCCATTTCAAGGCTCCAGAAATCTGCAGACAGAGTTTATCAGCTGCATCACCAGTGAGGAGAGATAAGCTTACGCTGATCAGCCACTGTGACTTTTGGCTCAAGCTTTTAAATCCCCGAATCTGAAACATTAAGATCGTGAGCTGGGAACAGTGTTTAGACTGTGACGAGCAATAAAGATAAAGATAAAGTTTAGTTTGGCTTGGAAATGGTAGCTGAACAGAGAGCAGTCTGCTGTTAGAGGTCCAGTGTGTAGGTTTTAGGGGGACAGCAGATATGGGATATAATATTTCTGCCTTTGTTTTCATTAGTTTATAATCACCTGAAACTAAGAACTGTTGTGTTTTCTTTACCTTAGAAGGAGCAATTTGTATCTGCATCCTGAGCTGGTCGTCTTCCACAGAGTCTGCCATGTTGCTCTACAGTAGCCCACAACAGACAAACCAAACTCTGGCTCCATGGTCACAGCCACTTGTATTTTTGCGTCAGTATAGTTCTCCTACATGCTTGGCACATTAGACAAGTTTTGGACGCCACTAAATCCTACACTCTGGACCTTTAAAGGAAAAGTCTGGTAATCTAGATTTTTCTTGTTGTCAACAAATCCCACAAAGACCAAAACCAACAGTGAATGTATCCACCAACAAGTATTGTGTGTGAATCACAACCCAATGTATCATCTTCCTCTGCCACATAGAGCTCCATTGTTATGCCAAAACTATTAAAAACACATCAGTGAGTCACACTGTTGCACTGGGTGACATGTTCCTTCATTACCATGAACACACACACACTGTAGTTTATTTTGACTCTGTCCCACATACACTGTACTTCTGCCACAAATACTCAGTAGAGCACCAAATGTGGATTAATTCGCCACTGAAAATAGTCCCCAAAAGATCACCTCCTGTTTGTTTGATTAAAGCTTAGCTAGCTTTTTTTTTTTTTTTTTTAATAAAACTATATGTCTGAGTTCGTAAACATTTACATCTTCAGTTGGAACCAATAGAGACAGAGCGCAACGCGTCATAATCTGAAAGCCACGCCCCCAAAGGGGAAACGAGGCCCGCTTTCCCCTCCGCTTCTTCGCTCGTTTGCTGTCATTCTGCCTCCGCAGTCGCGCCTTCAAGTCTCCATGACCTAATTGCTAGCTAGCTAGCTAAAATTATTAGCTATAGCTAGCTAATAATTAGTTAATAATAAGATGGCAAAGGATTACATAGGTAGGATTTTAGCACGCTATGCCTACCAGAGAGGCAACGGTATATTGATAAGCTTAATATTGCCGGTCTACCTCAGTGTCCCTTCTTCTTACCTTGCTCATCTTGGAAAAAACATGATGTGGAGATTCTTTTTTAAGAAGATGAGCATTTTGGCATGCTCAGCCGTCAGCCTGCTCCTACTACCGGCACCCATTGTTATTTTGAGACATGCCTCTACACGCTGGTAGATTCATAGAAGTGCTAGAGCAGACTGCTGGAATGGACTGCTTGAATCGTTGAGCGCTGGGCACAATTATAACGGAAGTTGCATTCATACTGTCAATGCATCAGCTTAACATACATAAATACAGTTAACTGTTACTCTAAAAAATACATTTGGAGGGTCTGACAAAGTGTTTGCTGCACACATAGGCATACCGAGTGTCAGGATCCCACAATTTCTTCCCTGTTGAAGCCTCATGTTTTATTGCCTGTATCCACTTTTGTCTTCTACAAGGTTCCGTTTTTCTGCTCGACAGCTGATAAAAGCTAAGCTCTGGGTTTTTATTTGCTGTCCAATCCACCACACAGCAACTTTTCGGCATTTGGACTTTGGGAAAACTCAACAGGCTGGAAACGGAGGGGGAAAGTGTGAGGGGAAAGCGAGCCTCGTTTCCCCTTTGGGGGCGTGGCTTTCAGATTATGACGTGTTGCGCTCTGTCTCTATGGCTAAAGTCAGGAAGTACTGAGATACAGACGAACACATTGTTGGTTTGGTCTTTCCATGGGATTTTTTGACGACAAGAAAACAATATTTCCAGCCTCATCTTTTAAACAACTGGTGCAGGCTTTTGTATTAAAGGATAAGGGTGGAAATATTGTTTACTTTTCTTGTTGTCGAAAAATCCCATGACCAAAACCAACAATGTGTTAGTCTGTATTTAAATACTTCCTGACTTCCTGTCTTTAGCCATTCTATTCTTTGGAGAGTAGAATCTTACACATATTTTTTATAGAGTTTAAACTCAAAGCCTGAAAACAGGTTGTAAAAGAAAATACAAATTTTTAGATTTCCCATTGCAAAAACATTTAAAAACAATATTACACATTATAGAAACCACACCAAAGTGAAAACTTTTGTGCACGCTGCTGTATGTTTATTGATGTGCAACACATTCTCACTTCAACCTCGTCACATATCAGCGCTTGATCACGGACTTTTTCTACATTGAAATATGACATGCAAGGTACCCTGGGTGTGTTTTCTCATTCTGAGACACCGTGTCAACTTTTGTCTGTTACATGCATTGTCTTCTGTCAAAATCCACTTCTGTTATCACAGGGAATTTAACGTTTACATACAGTTTCTTTTAAAATAAACGCACTACCTCAGTACAACGTTGTGAAATTGGAAGCAAACACCAGCTTCCTGGGTGAAAGTCGGTGGTTGTTGGACAAATTCATCACCCACCCTGCCCACCCTGCTGGGACTTTTTGCTGCTGGGCGCCGTTAAACAATATTGGTGACCAGCAGTGTATTATGGATGGCTTTTTTTGTCGGTGTCTGACACTGGAAGTCACTACCCAAATGGCGGTATTCAACGATGAGACAGGGTTGTTATGTGACTGCACATTTAGAAAAGCCTGTTTTTTATATTTCTGTTAATAGAAATCTATGAATCCAGAAAGGGACCACCTAATAAACTGTCACCGTGGCCTTAATTCTCTGCTGTATGAAGCATTTGTACATGGATTGTTTCGTTGAAAGTGCACAGCTGCAAAGATTTTACTGTATTTCTCCAAATCTACAAACAGTAAGAATAAGCTTGGGCTTCCTATACAACGATTACATAACAGTATAGTCATATGCCACATAGTAGTCTGACCTTTAGGAGGAAATAAGTTAAATCAGTGGGAAACAGCAGCATGGGGCTTTTATTTCCCCAAATCTGAAAAGAAATCCTACTTTCAAAGAGAAATCTAATGAGGTAGTAAAAGCTGACATCTGGTATCAAAATGGCCTGTTCTTTAAATTCGGAGAAAGCGGCCGCACCAGACCTGGATCCCACTGAGAGCAGAATTCAGCCTGAGTGTGCAAAGCATAACATTAGTTTAACTTCTGACAGCCTCCAGTGAAATATTTTAAAAAGGAATTCTGAAAACGACATATTCTAACAATGTGTTTTGCTGACATGACATAATCAAAAACATTTTTACATTTTGTTTCAATCTTCTGCCTTTAATACTCCAGCCAACTGGCTCACTATCTGTCTCATGTCACGTTAGTCTGCCTTTGCATTTTTAAAGCAAAAAAAAACAAACAACTTGTGTTGACTGACAGCTGTATCAAACACAGCTGTGATGTTTGATTCTTTGAGGGTCACCGACCACGAGATTTCCCTCTGTCAAAACAAGTTACAGACATTATCCCATTACTGCACAGCAGCCATACTGAACCTCTGGGGGAGATAATATACAGAACAGCTATGCTGACGTTTTGTACTGTCGGGACAGTTGCACTGCGACATAACGGTCAGAGCCTTGGATGCAGAAAAGGCACAGAGGTACAAGATACCTTATCATAACCATATGTATTAGCACGTACACCAGTACAATTTCTACCTCACAATGCATCACAATTAGAGCTTTCCAGTAGCTTTGTTGTGGAAAGCTTTTAATATGAAGCAGCAGCAGGAAGTGTTCAGCTCACATTAACAGATTAAGAAACAGACTTCATTACAGAGGCTGCTTCTGCTAATGCAGAAGTGCCTCAAACCTGAATTCACTCCAATGGCAAGCAGGGGGCAACTGCAATGGTTGCACAAATATGTCTGATTTTATTACTGTAAAGTCTATGAGCTAATGACTCAACTTCTAACTTGATTTATTATCTCTGTAAAACCTTTCCCAATGAAGTCTCAATCCTAGTTTCAAGTCTTCTTTAATACAGCATGATGTTCATTTTGTAAATTGTGGTCTCATTTAGATTAAAATAGACGATAAAATAGGGTATGCTTTAGGGCGTGGCCACATTGTGTTTGACAAGTCACTACCATGGCTGTGTGCTCGGGTTCTCAGTCGAATCAACCCTCACTCTTTCGCACCTCCACTCTCTGGTCTAAGTCAGGGCTTCAAAATGGTAATCCACAAATCTGTGACGTCACACTGGCTCCGTCCACTTCTTCTATGTTTGTCTATAGCCCCTTTTACACTGCCAGATTTTCGGCGAGCGTTTAGACACACAGAGCCGGATTGGCGAGTTGATCCGAGGTGCCCAATTTTCCGCCACGTAGAGGTAAACATATTGGCGAAACCTTTTTGGTTTAAAAAGAACGAGGCGCCCTTCCACCACGGGAGGGGTTGTTGATGACTTGTGGGAGGAGCTGTTGATGACGCGACACGTGTGACCCACTGGCGATGGACTAACAGGAAACAGCTGATAGCAGGAATTAGCAAGCAGCTAGTAGCAAGAGAGAAACACAAACCTGACAGACACTGTACAGATGAGCAACTGGGGACAAGGAATTGCATGCCCTCCTTGCCATCACAAACGAAGAGGCCATTAACTGTCAAATGACAGGAACGGTGAAGGACAGGCCAACTGATGAGAGAATAGCCAAAGGACTGACCAGCCGCGGCTTCCCTTGGAGCACGTCACTGTTTATGCCACACACTGAGCTACACGTTTTGTTACTTGCTCACGCCCCCCATTGCCCTGAAAAAGGCGCATTCTGCATGAACAAAAGTAGGTAGGTGGCATTTCGCTGCACTCCCCGATTTTGTTTTTATACTGCCAATGCTGAACGAAAACTGATTGGGCTTTCCTGCAAATTTGCACAATTCCTATTTAAAAAGGGCTTATGTTAACCATAACCCTAGTCTTTCCTTAACCTTAAACATACAGTAGCCTTGCGCAGATATTGTAGAAAGCAAGGAGTTGTATGCACAATTCAGAGCATAGCTATGATTCAGAGTCAGAGCTGATTCTCTGCACATGGCTCTCAACATAGAGGTGGCTACGAAGCTGGCTAGTAGCTCACAGCGCTAACAGTGTGAACAGTGCTAAAAACAGCAACAGAACTGATAGAGCTAACAGTGTTAACTTCCACGACAACTGTTTGTAACTTCCGTATGAGTGCAGTGCAGAGTGGTGGCGATTAGCTAGCCAGTGGGATACACACAAAAGGACTCACCTGCACTAACATGAACGTGTGGCTGGACCACCTACCACAATAAAAAACAGAGAAGCTTGGATTGCAGCACACACAGAGGGACAAGAGCTTCATTTTCTGCTCAGGATGCCATTACTTACTGCTATATCTATACATAGCAAATAGCCTAGTTGTTTGCTGCTATATCAATGCTCTGAATATCATATACAGAATCTTTGAGAATATTATCCAGAGTTTTGTATCATCGTCCAGTACCGATGTTGTTTCAAACTTAACTTGAATGGTGATAATATCAGTTACTGTAACAAAAACTATACAAACGAAGTCATTTTTTTTTTCTTTGAACTGAACAAAACCATTTGAACCAGCAAATTTATCTGCTGTTTGTACCTCTATCTCCTACATGAAGTTTGGGCATGGTCCCTGCACTAATTGTCCACTTTGCTAGAAAGGACACTATTTCCTGTATTGGCACTGTTGGCTTTGGACGTAAATCACAAGGTGCGAACATGTCAAATATAATGCAGCTTGGCTAGGCTAGATTTTAAGCAGTATTCTTATCGTCCAGATGTTGGGAACTGGACGATTGTTTGCGGTTTCCTGACTGAAAATTGTCTTTAAAACAAGCAGATCTGAAGGGATTCAGGCTTATGTTTACCCTTGAATACAATTTTACACTGTTTTCTATGGCATCTGCTTTCAGAATGTAAATATAACTGTTCAGCTTTACGCATCTCAGACCACAAAGCCCCTAGTTCTTGATTCCAGTATAGCTTATGTGACCTATATGGTTTGTGTGGTCTATCTGTTTTGCTTTTATCCATGCTCCCTAATTCTGTGTGAATTCATTTGTATAATTCATCGTACCATTTATCCAATTCATCCTGCTTTTGGGCAGCAACTTCTAGTTTACTAATCAATTTCTCCATTGCTGCATGAGCCATGTTGGAGTTTAGAAAGGCCTCAGGCACATTTAGCCATGTTGGAGTTTAGAAAGGCCTCAGGCACATTTCTCCTAATCCTTTTTTGAGTAGGTTGCATATGTGAAGAGCTATTGTCAGGGTCTAGCTTTACGAGGTCAACATAAAACTTCATAAACAACAGAGAGTGATCTGGCAAATGGCAACAGTCATCTCCTATTAAATCAAAACATGCAGCATTTTCAGCCATTTCAGTTGCCATTAAAGCTTTAAACTCAAAACAATTTTCCAAACAGTCAAAAGGGGTAATTGTATAATCAACAATCGCCTTACCCTTTGTAGATACTGATGTAAAATTGTCATCCAATGGGGAGATTCTACCATTGATCAAACACATTTAAGAGTCCCTTAAAAATTCAAGCAATGATTCACCATGCTTATTCACATAATCATCCAAAGCGATTCGTGGTGGAATGCTATCAATATCAGGAATGAAATCATTTAGTCCTCCTATTCGAGCATTCAAGTCTCCACAAACATAGATAGCATCCATTTCTGTGTATAAATAAAGTTGACTTAACAAATGACAAAAAAATAAGGATGCATCTCTACCCCAAGGGGATAATTCTGGAGGTAAGTAACATGAAAAAATAGCAAAACAGTATTCAGATGTCCTATGTTCAAAAGACAGACCAATAATGCCATCCAAAGATTTGTCAGTTATTTCAATTTTATATTCAGGAAATAGTGATGATCTTACAAAAATCCCCACTCCACCCGACGCTTTGGGAGCTATCTCTCCTCTGCTGATTTACATTCCACCCTAACAGCAGCAGGCGCGTCTCCTCTTTTTTCATCCTCTCCGCCTCCTTTGCCAGGATGTCACTGGCAAGACCCTCGGAGAACATCATATTAATTTTCTCCAATTTGTTCTCGTTGATTTCTTGGTGCAGGCCATAAACTATGAGAGACACTGCAGACTCAAACCGTGGTGGGTGTTTCCCCCCGGTATCTTCTGCTTCAGTGCCTCCATGCGCGCTTGCAGGCGACCAATCTCCAAGTCCAGTCCCTCTTTCATTTCTTTCCGGCATCTCTCCATTTCCACCATTAGTCAGGTTCACTATATAATTTTGTGGGATTTTTTTGGGGATTTGCAAAACTATACATTTTTGGAAAGGTTATTGTATAAGGATTCAGAAAATCAATGTTNCTGGGAAAATGCAAACATTGATTTTCTGAATCCTTATACAATAACCATTCCAAAAATGTATAGTTTTGCAAATCCCCAAAAAAATCCCACAAAAGTTGAAATCTAAACATAATGAACCTGACTACATTAACAGCTTCTGGTTTTCTGTCATCATCTTGTCCAGTGATTTCTCCAAACTGTCAACCTTACTATTAAGCCTCTTGTCAAAGCTTATCTTCAGGTCATCAATTTTGCAGTTTACTTTTTTTAACTCTTCCAGTAGCTACGCATTCGCCATTTCAGCGGTTGTACTGATCTTGCTCCGTAAACCTCCCGACATTCAACACAGCTGGTGGCTGATTTGTTTGCCTATGGTTGAGACGTTTCAGACAATTTCAACTTTTCTTCTTACCCCTCCAGGATCGATTCATGGCGGTAAAGCACCCTTGAGTCAATTTCTCAGTGTAGGTGGAGTATATACTTCGATAAAAGTCCTTTAAACTCCTTATTTTAACTTTTATTACCAGCGTTGTTCAGCAGCGGTGTGTCTGCGTGTCAGCACCGGAAGTACTCTCCCAGCTACTGGGAGCTTATATTGAAATGTTACATTACATTCATCAAGTACATAGAGGTTAAAATAGGCTAAGCTACAAATCTGTGATAAAAATTTCTAAACTCCTGACATGTGACCTAAGTTTGAAAGTTTGGTCATGGGTAAGTCGTAGCACACATGGCCCGCTGACTCAAAATGATTGAATATGTGATTTAATTAATTCATGGAACCGAAGAAAATGATGTGTTCCTTGACTATGAAGCAGCATAACATCACACGTTTTAACTTAACGGTGAGAGCTGAATCTTTTTCTGATGGTCTGAATTTTATGGAAGATCACAGTCTTTCCTGAAACCAAGAGTGTGATCCACCATGGAAACGAATAATTGTTTACACAGTAACCGTCAAACGTGCACTTTAAAGCTGAATGGAATGTGTGTCTCCTGTATATCCTGCACGATTTGATAATAAGCTGAAAGTGGGGCATTAATATTCATGACACATCACGTGTTATTTTTAATCAGTGAATCTGAGTCATATGAAAACAATCACTGAATAATTGTTTCTTAAACTCCAAAGAAAATATCTGGTTCATTTCAAAATCAGGATGAGATGTGACAGACGTGTGTTCTGAGGGGTGAGGTAACAGGGCCGGGCCGGCACAAGACATGCTAGGTTTTAATATCAACTTTACTGTGCGCTGTGTCAATAAATGGGTTAATTAGTTGAGAACAGTAAACTAGGTAGCAAACAAACAAACAAACAAACAAGCAAAGCTGGGATGACTGAATCAAGGTGTCTGATGTGTTTTGAGTTTTGCTGCTGGCATCAAATGAAAGAGCTGCTGCGAGCTGTTAAAAAGGAGAATTCTTTCTTTTATTGGATGCAAAGAATTAATGCTGTTTGTCAGATTTAAGCTGTTTAATCTCACGTGGAAACAATCCAGCATGAATGTGATAACTATTGACAACAGACCGCAACAAAGACACAAAGGCGAAGAGGCTTTAAAATTCATGACACTGCTCTTTGTTGACTGTTAAACATTAATGTAGATCATACAATCAGCCGGACAGGTCATACTTTGGCATTGTTTAAGAAATAAAAAATATTTTTTAAATGTTCTGGTTCTTGATAGAAAGAAAAGAATTGATGCACATTACAATGACACATGTTCCCTTCACACAGGTGTGGAGCATCAGGGCTTTGTTCAGCCCCATCAAAAATGTAGTATAACGTTTAACAAAACAGAAATGGTGGTGTGTTATGCAAAACTGAACATCATGCCTTTGATAGATATGGATGTTAAGGCAGGGCTTTTTGTATTGACTGTATTAGATTGTACAGGTGTACCTAATAAAGTGGCCAGTGAGTGTATTTCACATGGGGACACATGATATTTGTCTTCATTTAAGTTTAACAGAAATAAAAGAAATTTCAATTTCAGACCAACACATCCACATACAACAGTTTGTATGATATCTTACGAATAAACGCTGGATATATTGCGAATCCCACTGCTCAGGTGAGGTTTAGGAAAAGAGTCATGGTTGGGCGTCGTCACTACACCTAACATGATGCAAAATGAGACAGGAAATTGCGTACATAACCTAAAATACCTTTGGTTTCACATGGGACACAAACCCCAGTCTCCTGGGTCAAAGTCCTGTGTTTGTTTTACTCATCTATCACCCTAAACTCCCTCCCTCTGTGGATTTTGTCACACATATTCTTGCCTTACTCAACTGTCATGGAAATGATTTGGGTGCCTGATGTGCAACAGCAAGGCAACAATATATAATCAGTCATGTTTATTTTTCTGTCTTCTTCTGTACAAACTTTGGCACGCTACTCCTCCCACAGTGTTGCCACCACATAGGCAGAAGATACATCAAAATGTGCGGAAAATTTGGGAATGGTGTGCTGTGACTTGGGATTATGGATGTTAGATACATGTTGTCATGTACTGTAAATACATACAATATAAAACACACAAAGTGCTCAGTGCCTGTAGTACATGTAATATGCAAGACATGTAGTATGCAGTACATTACAATATACAATATGTACATTGGTACTCAGCAGCAGTAAGAGGCCCCCATCAAAATTTCTTTGGAAATTTTATAGTTTAATTTGTTGTAACATGGCCTATCTGTGAAAGTTAATTATTACCTGTTTCTTTGAGTCCCTGTTCATATCTGATGACCGATATATCCTGAAAATGACGATACATAATCATCATCCAATCATGATTTCACATTGCTGCCAGCTGATCACCAACACAACAAGATCAGTTCATTCAGTAACAGTGTATGTTACTGCAGCTGTAAGAAAATCAATCCTCCGTGTTGATAATGACATCACAGATAAAAATATTTGAACACATGTGAACAATGCAAGGTGCATGCGTCACAGTGAAGCACATTTGAGGATTGGAAGAATTTCTTTTATCTGTTCCCTTTTGAAATGAAATAAAACACATAAAGTTTAATGGTTCCCTCGTGCCGTCATCTGAGGACACGTTCTTCAGCCGTCCTCCTGAAACTGGCTTTGTTTTCCATTACCTCTTCAGCCCACGAGGCAGCACGGCGGGCCGATCATACCAGCCGGATCCCACTGTGAGTCTGTACTCGGGCACATCTGACCAAAGCCACGTGTACATTTAAAACCATCAACAACAGGGTCCGTGAAAAACTGAGCTGTTTCTCTTAACTGGAACACAGTGAGGAGTCTGTGGTGAATCAAAGAGCTTTTTGACCTTAGACAAACTCTGAGTGGCAGTTCTGTAGCTGAAGCAGAAACATATTAGCATTTCTTTTCTCTAATGGGTACTTTTTTTACTGTAGGGGCTGCACTTATTACTGCTACTTCCTCCCCTTTACCAGAAATGGTAGCATTTTTGGGTTGTTGGGTGTGACTCTGCATTGTGTTGTGTCAACCCAATAGCCAGAATAAATACTGTCGTTGTACATTTCTGCAAACCACGGACATGTAACATTTGCATGTTATTATGCATATTACACTGTGTTTAATGTGTGGTTATGTTTAGGCACAAAACCTATTTGGTTATGGTTAGGAAAAGATCATGTTATGGTTTCAAATACCTGCTTTTGGTGGCACAATCACGGCAGGAAATGCCACTGCTAAAAAACACCTGGTTTTGTCTTTTGTTGGTCTTGAACAGCTTAGCAGCCGTCATATCAAGGTGTCCCACCATCAACCGCCCCCTTCATCTCCCAATAGCAAACTCAGCTCACGTACATGTAATCAGCGCTATGTCTCTTTAGGAACATTGATATGAAATGCATTAACTATGTATTAAGTTTGTAGAAATGTACAATGCCAACACTGTCATCTGGTGTCTGGGTTGGTTGTAAGGTGGACAATGAACACACTCCCCAGAGCTGTTTTACAGCAATTTATTTCAAGGTACCAGCAATGGCATCGGCATACCTTCCTGGAGAATCAAAGCCTCCACAGGGTCTGTCTTGCATCAGTGCTCTCTGAGCCTGCTCACCATGAACAGAGTCACTAAATGCTTTGTGCAAGACACCATGTCCTCAAACGTCTCTTCTAATGAATAAAACTTAATAACAATGCTTTCCCTTTACACTTGTTTAAAGTAACTTAAAGGTCTAGTGAGTAGAATTTAGTGGCATCTAGTGGTGAGGTTGCTGATTGCAACCAACTGAAACTTCTCCTCTTCTTCTGTGTGCCAGGTGTGTGGGAGAATTACCGTGGCCTATGTAAAAATACAGGATGAGAATGGCCCTACTTAGAGCCCGTGTTTGAGTTGTCCATTCTGGGCTACTGTAGAAACAACACGGCTGACTTTGTGGACGAGGACCCGCTCACTATGTATATACACTGATGAAAACATAGTTATGAATATTATATTCCATTTCTGCTTACATATCCCCCTAAATTCTACATGCTGGACCTTTAAAATCTCATAGATTACAAAACACCAATAAGTATAAGAAGTAAAGAGCCAAGAAACAAAAGAAGAAGTAAAGTGCAGCAAGTATGATCTGTAAAATAAAACAATCATTAAACTTGCTGTTAAAACACACAGATCATCCCCTTTCATAGGAAAGGGTACAACTTGTTTCATGTATAATACACCTGAGGGGCTGTAGAACCCTTCAAAATAAAAGTCTCTGCTCAATAACCATTGGAATTTTAAAATGGCCTGTTCATAATTTGGTGAAACTGCTCTCAATCATAGACATCTGACACATGACAAGGAGAAACAAATAGAGAAGGCTTTTTTGAAGAAGAAGAAGGAGAAGAAGAAGAAGAAGAAGAAGAAGAAGAAGTCATGAGCTAAATAGTTTGGAAATCACAGGTTTAATCTTTAAAAATATATTGTATTTATATAAGCTTATTTTATGTTTTCTTTATGTAATTTTTAAACATTTCTTAAAATGTTATAGTGGTGGTGTAGTGGAGTAAAAACTACAACATCTCCCTCTAAAATGTAATGGATCAGAAGACAAAGGCAGCATAAAATGGAAATACTCAAGAAATATTGTGCTTAAGTAAATAAACTAATGACTTCTTACTTTCCACCACTGTACAGGAGTACAGAGGGTGAAGGTGACGTCTCTGCTAAGTCCTCTGCTACTTTCACATTGTTATTAGGGGGACGAATGCACATGTTCTAAATACTGAGGAGGACGCGTCCCCTACTTCCTCCCGAAAAACTGCACTTTATGGTTGCAGTCTAAACCCTCTCCAGTTTGTCAGAGTGTGTTACATCTGTGTGACACATGAACAGCTGGTACAGTAACATAACTCATCAGACTGACAGAGAAGACAGGTCTGTCCAAACAAACCTCCTCTGACTCACTTATAACACGACAGTCTGTATAACTGTCACTCTGACCTGTCAGCCACCAAACCACAGTACTCGTCTCATCCTGACAGTCACAGTGACACATTAAAGACATGTAAAATGTGCAATTTAAACAACTGTGACAAATAAAAGAAAATTGAACACACCCTGGGTTTCCCCCGAGAGTTTCTTTGTCCGGCAGACGGACCAAACTCATAAGAATCAGGTCTGCAAACCATTGTATAAAGCCTTCATATAAAGATGGAAATATCCTCAGTTATTTGAAAGTATACGGACATAAATGCCCTTTCTCATACAAAAAATAATCAGTATTATTCACAATATAAAAATACACAAGCTTTTCTAACATGAAACACATGTAAAGTACAAAAAAAGAACTATATGTGACATTTATTTCATTTTTTTTCATTAAAAGTATTTTTATTTTGTACAACATCATTTTTCAGTTTCATATCAACCCTGAAGCTTTATTATTAAAATAATTCTCTGTCCTCCATCACTGAAAAAGACAAGATTTATAACTTGAGTTATGCAACATTTTTAGACATCTGCTAACAAAATAGTCACATTTTAAAAGCCCATTGTCCTCTCTTGAATCCTTTAAAAATCTAAACTGATCAATGTCATTAAACACGTCATATTTATCTTTTCCAAAACAGATTTATAGTGTTTTGGAATAAAATCTGTCAGCGAACACCTGCTGCTACATTTGTTCTTTATCTGAGTGTTTACAGACGATCATCAGATGGATCACTGCGATGGTCTACGCTGCGTGAAAGCTCTTTAAATTTTATCTTTTATCTCATCTTTATGATAATCTGTTATTGTGCAGAAATACCTCTGCTGTATCTGCAGGTGCTCTCTGATGTAAAAGCTCCGGAGCTGATAACGTGTCCTCTTGTTTCCCTCCGCTGAACATGCTCCTCACACATCTGTGAGAGCAGGACGACTCAGAAGACGGCGGCATCATGCTGGGGAGCAGCATTACAGAGGTCATCATTCCTCACTTTACAGTACCCTCATTTAGTCCTTTTCTGTGTCTATAATAGTCTAAGTGATGAAAGCTGACGTCTAAACAGCTCTTTCATGGTGATGCCCTCTGGGGAGCGGCTGCCTGGTGCACAGCTGCAGACGCCCACAGAGCAAGGACGACACGAAGGAGGGAGGGCCAGCCGCCCTGCCTCCATCTTAAAGTAATATATCACTTTGTTTCAATTCTGTTGTCGTTTTAAAAGAGCACTTGTACAGAGAACTTGTAAAGTATACATTACAGAACAGTTAGCTAAATATTTCTCCAGAGGTCAATGGCTCTGGAGACCCGGGCCTCTAGGAAGAGCGTCAACTTTACTGTGTGTCAGCTGGTTTGTGATCATCTGACTTTGTGTGAAGAGGTTTTGGAACAGCAGTGTAAACCCAAATAATGAGGGCCTTGGAGTGATAATCTCTGTCTTGTTGTTGAAATATTGTTTGGAGACTTTCATTATTCCTAGATATTTTGATTTGTAATATATCTTTGAATTGAGTCAAAAGGTATTTGTCTTGAGTTTTGACAAAATTGCTGTACTTGTATTGTGTGGAACTGGATCCAAAGATGATGATGAACATTAGAAAGCGCCTACTTTTTACTTTGCAAACAAAACTAACACCACAAATTAATACAACCACCTGGAATGTCACATAAAACTTAATCTGAGTAAACTGTCAAGGTCAGCAAAACTTCAGAGGAAAATTCTGATGCCTGACACTAAAATTATCTTACAAATACCCTTTGTCCAACAAAACTTGCACATGCATGCAAGTTTTTTAAATCCAGATAAACCCCAATAAAAATAGCTGATAGGCTGCTTTTCCCATTGCCAGTAAACCAGAGCTGTGTAGACAGAAGACAAGTATGCCTATCTGTTTGTTTTGTTTTTCTTTTGGGTGTGTTACATTCAATGTCACAGATGGGCCAGCAAATAGGTTAGCAAACAGTAGAAAGCAGCACCTCCTATTTATTCAGTCTCTTTTTCAAACTTGATGCAAACCACAGTTTGAATAATGTTTGAGCGCTTCTTGGAAGGAGACAGACAGCATTTCGTCATGGTGTGTCATTGCATCAGGTTGGCAAAGGGGCTAAAGACACTGTGTCCTGTGGATGCTGTATTTCCATCACTGCCAATTGAAACCAAATGGAGCTAGAGCCCATAAATACCTGTATCTGCTAACTTTGGTATATTTTAACCTGGATCCTATCTATTATACATACACACTCACACTATATTGAGCAAGAGGGCTTCAGCTGGCAACAGTATAACAGGTTGCAGGGCAACCACTTGGGGCATGTTCACACTGTCAATGTACGTCCATTGAGAGTGCTTGTGTTTGCCACTGACAGGCTCAAATTGTATTACAGGTGTCTGACAACATTATGGAATGGATCCCTATAGAGATAGACCTTTTTGTTGAAGAGTAAAATCCTTTTTGTTAACCAGAAACAACCCCAAAATCACCAACCCCATTTAGTTAAACATTAATTCTGACATGTATAGAGTCAGCATATCTATACATCTATTTGGGTTTGAATTAAGGGTTTAATTCAGCTAAACCACAGCTGGTGATTGTTAGAACAGTGAATCAATGAACCAAGGCCATTTTGTGACTTTTGTTTTGTTTCTGTCGACTTTGAATGAAGTGTTTTTTGTGATGGAGTCTGGCGGCTTTGGCGATAATGACTTCAGCGCTGCTCCTGGGTAATCAAAAATGATCTTACTCTTCAGCAAAAAGGTGTATCTCTGTAGGGATCTTTTCCTTAATGTGGTCAGACACTAAGAAAAACAATCTGCCCCTGACAGTCGCAAAAACAAGAATTTTTAGCAGATGTAAACTGACGGTGCGAACATGCCCTGAGTGGTTACATTGCAGCCTGTTTTGCTGTTGCTAGCTGCAGCACTCTCGCTCAATAATAGACTCAAGAAAAATACAGTCCAGGTTGTAAATTACCAAAGTTATTTATGTTTTGATTAGCAGTTGAGGCAGAAATGCGGAAAATGAGCCATGGAATCACAGCCTGACAGTTCATCTATATCAGTAATGACTTGGGTTCAGTTTTTCCAAATTAATGTATTCATGTGCTTTTAAGTAATATGGCTGTTGGAAAAAAAGTCTCCATTTAATTAAAGTTAAGAAACAGCAACTGCCTGTAGAACCATACAGCAGCTAGAACAGCTACTAAAATCCCGAAGATAGAGCAGTAAAAATGACGTGTCTGCAAATTACAGGCTACATATATCTCCATTATCTCTCTGTTGACATGTTATGTAATATCCAGGAGAACATTTTGACATCTTATGGTTAATATGTCAGCCTGACCCAGTGAAAACAGAACAAAATTGGCCATATTTTACCTGCATACCTCCGCTAATATCGCTGGGTTTAAACTTTGGTTTAAATGTTTCCAAAGTTGTCATATTATTCATATTTTACCTTTCAACCATAATATGCTGTAATTATGACAATTTTGTGCTTATTTCTATTAATGTGGAAGTGACCATCCATCAGCAGCTCGCTGAGCTTTCATCATTAATCCTTTGGTCTGCAAACAGAAACGCAAACACAGTGTCTCTAAGATAAACTAAGTTAAATATATTGCTACAGCTCAATCCAGGGTACATGTGAGTCAGAGTAATCAGGAGAGATAGTTTTGTTCCAAACAGACAAGACGGGATGAGAAGTACTGTGGAAACCTGACCTGAAGCGTACCTCTCTGTGTGTCGAGTCTTAGGTAAGCTGTCAGTCAAACAGACAGACTCCACTGAACACAGATTATAAATTTAAGCTCCTAAAACATTTTATGTGATAGATTGTCAATCATGTGTCCAGGTTGTCATCTATGAGAGATTATCTCATCAAAAGTCCTGACAGCTACATGCCAGCAGAGCAGCCATGAAATATTTTCTCTTCTGCTCTGGAAGCTACAAACTCTCATAAAGATACAGAATAATACAAATACAGTGAATACTAAACATTCATGTCAAGTCGCAAAACCTGAAATAAGGCATCTGGACAGTTTAATACTTTTAGTAGTGAGTGCATACTTAAAATTTTGTATTAAGCTGCTGTCAGGTAAAGTCTGGAGATACAAGGAGCCTAGTTTCTAAAGTGATGACAGCAAAGATTCAGTTGTTTATTTACCGGAGCATTAATGGGTATTTATAACCAGGACTTTAAAGGTCATATTGCTCTTCTGAAACACCTGCTAATTACACTAAATTTCTGTTTAAATAAAATTTGCCCAGTTTTATTTTGGTGTTTCACTTAGGATTAAAAACTCACCTGTGGACCAAAGGCTTTTTTTAAAGGAATCTCCCACTTTGCAGCCCTAAGAGTTGACCTTCAAATCCCCCTGTGCACTAAAATCATGAGGATCTTCTATAAAAAGCTGTTTGCTGCTTTGTGGAAAAAACAAAACAAACATTATTAACACTAAAAAATGGCTTCATCAGTCATCAGTGAGGGATTGACTTTACTAACAACAAGCTATTAGTCTGTTAGAACTGTAATTTGATAGATAATTAAAAAGTGCACAAATAGATGGTCTAAAATCTTTGATTAAAGGTCGGGATCTTTTTCCATTGGATTTTGACTTTGTTACTTCTTCCCTGTGATGCATGTATTAGACTTCTGCAAGGATTAGAGTTCAACTCCCAAAGCTAGGTCCATTTTAGATGTGGTTCCTGGTCAGCAAGGGCATCTTCACATAAATTAAAATTAAAAATAATAATAAAAAGGTTTATAAACGTAACGTTTCATAGGTTAGGTATAGGAAAACATCATTACATGATGTACTTAATGTAAAGTTGGGTAACTTAAGTAAAGTGATGATGTACCTCAAAATAACTAAAAATTTCACTTGGTTTGGAAGACCGGTCTCCTGGGGGAAAGTCCTGTGTTTGTTTGCCTATTCATTTTCAGTTTTTATACTACTTCCTTCTTTATTCCTTTCAGTGCATTTGTCATGTGACTGCAGTCCTCCCAAAAATGTAGGATATACACAAATAAATGTTTTACTTTTATATCTTTAGCTACCTGATGTTGAACGTTAAACCCGTAATTGGATTCAATGATGGATTTGAAGGAATTTGGCTTTAATAAGACTTCTTCATGATGAAGAGAGAGCTGAGCTGGAGGGCGAAGCTTTCGATTTACTGGTCCATCTACGTACCAACCCTCACCTGGTAATGAGTTTGGACACCTGGAGGGAGCTTGAAGTAGAGCTGCTGCTCCTTTGTGTCGAAAGGGGCCAGTTGAGGTGGTTTGGGCATCTGATCAGGATGCCTCCTGGGCGCCTCCTGTTAGAGGTGTTCGAGGCATGTCCCACTGGCATGAGGCCCTGGGGTAGACCCAGAACACGCTGGAGGGATTACATATCTCATCTGGCCCGGGAATGCCTTGGGGTCCCCCAGGAGGAGCTGGAAAGTGTTGCTGGGGATAGGGACGTCTGGGGTGCTTTGCTTGGCCTGTTGCCCCTGTGACCAGGTCCAGGATAAGTAGATGAAATGGATGGATTAGATACTGTATTCAGATGCAATAAAATATAATCTCAAACTTCTCCAAGATGCTGAGAGATTGTATAAATCATTACAAGCATAAAAGAAACGACCCCTCAAATGTCTCAAAACAACACTTGAGCATAGTCATGTGCAGTCAGAGAAGCAAGTTAGGTGTAATACTGAGCAGTCTGTAGAAGTATGGAGTGGTAACAAAGACCTGATAGTTTGAGAAACAGGCTTGTGTCCAGATGGTTTTCTATTAATGTGAATATGGAGCATGGTGATTGTGAAAAAGCAAGCATTTTTTCCAAGTCAAAATTCCTTTAAAAACAAACAAAAAAAAGATGCTGGATGACCATCTTGCAGCGAAGCGGGACCAAAGGCATAAACGACCCAGCAAAAAGTGCCGCCTGTGATTCATGAGATCTGGAAAACAGGTTGGTTGAGAACAACTAAACAAGAGTGTAGAAAAAAGACACACAGAGATGTGATGCCAAACAAACACATGGCTTCTTCAGAGTGTAGCGTAATCTGTGCCCATCTGCCACTTTCACTCTTTTGATGTCACTTTTTACAAGGATACGTCTCAAATAACTTGACATCGGGCCAGGAGTGAGCAGCCCACATGTGCAGAAATATGCAAATCTGAGTACTGGGTTGAAGTGAAAACAAGAACATGTGGTTGCCTGGTTTGTCTTTGAGGCTGAAGAGGAGTAAAAAAAAAAAAAAGCTTCAAGATGGTAACAATTCCCACTGTCTTTGAGAAGTCTGCACTCCTGACTCGGAGAACAGTTATGTGAATTATTGAGCAACCAGCCTGACGGGGAGAAAACTTTCTTTCTTTCACAAGAGCCTCTAATGCAGGATGCTACAGTTTCTGCAGGGTGAGGGGAGGTCAATGAAGGATGTCAACATGTGTTTGTGTCTCAAGGCTTCTGTTCAGGTGTAATCATTTCCTCATCATGTCGAACTAAATGACGGATGTTACACTTAGCAGGTTAATTGGCTTAACAGTTACATCATGGCTCAGGAAATGGCTGTTTACTGGGACTTCCTACACAGAGGTTCCTGATCATTTATCTGTTAGAGGCTGCTGAACACCTGCAGCCTCTGTGTCTCCTGCTGACTCCACTTAATGACTGAGTTTATCTCAGGTGGGGTCACGAACAGAAGTCAAAATATGTCCGTGCAGGAGTTTCATGCCCCTCAGAATCATTCCTCCTTTTCTTCCTTGCTTTCTTGTTTCCCTCGTAACCTGGACGCTGGATTTAAGCTGCCATTGCAACATTCTTTCATTTCCAACTCATCATATACAGCAGCTTGGTCAGTGGCCCTACCATAGACTGTATAAAAAATTATGGATGACATGACAGCTCCCCAAAAGTGAGGCCGTAACATCTCAATCGCTTCCTGATGGCTGGCTGCAGTATAGGTCATAAAGCCCGCCCCCTCCATGTTAATGTTTTAGGTAGTTCTTATCACACTGATGATGGTCAGGTGTTTATTTTTCTGATAAGTTTGTTATTAGAGGCTGGCTCCAAATGACATCATCAGCACAAGATGGCAGCGACCACATCGTACATAACTGTAACAAGAGTATAGATATGACAAAAGTGGTGTGACATAGCATATAAAGTGTCGATGTCCATGTTATGTTGTACAACTATTGATCAAGCCTGTATAGAGTGGGTGGTAGAGGTGGTAGATGGGTAAAACAAACACAGGACTTTCACCCAGGAGACCTGTGTTAGTGTCCGAAGGTCAATGTAGCCTAGTATGCTAGTATGTGCAACATGCTATGCTAGTGGCTAATGCGACGTGTTGTATGTGATGTAAATTCTTTGTCGTTAGTAACAATATACTTATTTTTACCAAACCATGAAGTTTTCCCCAAAACGAACAGCTTAGTTTTGTTGCCTAAATCTAACCAGGTAGATTTGGAGACAATTAGGATGTGTTTAAAACAGCAACTGTTAGAAAGGTAATGGTAATGTATGTCTTTTTGGTGGTGGTTATATAAGTCTTGTTGGAAGTCAGTGGAAATTGACCTATTCTGTCGTTCTGTTATGTTATGAGAGAGATCATGGTTTGGGTTAAAATAAGTATGTTTGTCACAGAACTTCACCTACTTGAGTAAATTAAAGGGAAATTTTGGTTTATTTCAACCCGTCTCCTATCGTCCTAAATTTGTTTCAAGTCACTAGTGACATAGAAATAATAGTTAGCACGTTAGCCGTTAGCCTAGATACAGCCGTAGCGTCAGACCTGTTAAAACGTAATTGAACGGGCATCCTTTCAAGTGCAAAGTCAGTCCACTAAACAAGCTTTTTCTCCACAAAGACCGCCTCATATCGTTAGGATAAATGTCAGAGAACATATAGAAAACGACATGTAAACGTGTTGTCTTACCTTACCAGTGTGGTGCCATGTTTGTTGTTTACCATTTAGCTTAGGCTGCAACCGGTCCCATTCCTTGCAACAGAGGCATTCCTCTTCTGTGGGCATTGGGGTACAGCATTCACAGGTAACGTTACACCACTAATCTCCAGAGCTAAAGCCTTCCAGCAGCCATTCCTCCTCTGTCGTCCTCTACCTGTTGTGCCCGGTGTGCCACACTGGTAAGGTAAGACAACACGTTTACATGTCGTTTTCTATATGTTCTCTGACATTTATCCTAACGATATGAGGCGGTCTTTGTGGAGAAAAAGCTTGTTTAGTGGACTAACTTTGCATTTGAAGGGATGCCCGTTCAATTACGTTTTAACAGGTCTGATGCTACGGCTGTATCTAGGCTAACGGCTAACTTGCTAACTATTATTTCTATGTCACTAGTGACTTGAAACAAATTTAGGACGATAGGAGACGGGTTGAAATAAACCGAAATTTCCCTTTAAGGAATGTGATGTCTGTGATGTGACATGGATGCCATGTGATGTTAACTAAATTACTTAGTTTAAAAAAAACAAAAACTTTTGGTTTTACATTGGACAGGAACAGCAGTCTCCTGTGTAAAAATCCTGCGTTTGTTTGACCTATCAACCTCCCTCCCACCCTATTTAGATTGTCTTGCTCTTTATATTTCTGTCAAAGGTGTGAATGGGTTTGCATTGGAGTTGGTTGAAATCCTGGTCAGATGCTTAAAGGCTGGGCCATGCATTGGTATCAGACAGGGAAAATTAGGGATGTTAATTCCTGCAGCCTTATTTATGGAAGTACAGTGATTCCTGAAACTGAATATATTTGGGTGTTTGAAAGCAGTTTTGGTTGTAGTTAGCACTAAAATATATGATTCTGGCATAAACAGTAAACAGAAAATTATCTCAACAAAGTTGTCACAGTGTATGTTGTCTGTTGTGAATGTGTGAACATTGGCCTGAGCTGACGTTAGTTTCATGCCCTGCTTTATCATCCCAGTCTGGCTCTGGGAATGGGTCACCATTTTTTAGGTTTAGTTTCCACATTCAGTCTGCCTTTAGTTGCCAAAGTGTGTAATGCTATTTCAAAACCAGACACACATAAATGATAGGGGAGAACTTGGATGATCTTGTGGATTTTGTGACACTGGCCACTGCCTCTCTTTTATTAAAAAAAAATTAGCACACTCCTTCCTACTTCCATCTCACCTCTTCAAGTTTCTTCCCAGTAGTTTTGTGTTGCCAGGTGATAATTATAGTAATTTAGCTTTTTGTTGGATGGAAAATGCACATTTTTACAAAAAACCCTAAACATACAATAATTCTGCATCAATGGTTTTTTTTGTTTGTTTTTTTTACTAATGATGACAGACTGATGACTGGGTGTACTGATTTTATTTGTGTACTGATGCCACAAAAATTTTTTTGCCATTATTTTTGCTTTATTTTTTCCACACGTCCCCCATCTGGGCCAAGAGGCTGGGAGTCACTGGACTTTTGGTTGTTATTTGTCATTTTTTTACCACCATGATTGTTCTGGCTGTGACTGTCACACAGTTTACTGTCTGTCATCGTGCTCTGTCTCTTTACACTAAAATCCTGTTTGTATCACATCAGTAAATAAGTTGCCACTATGACAAATTCTGGAAATTTTCCTGCTCTTTCAACCAATTGTAAGTGTATGTGTGTGTGTGTGATCCTCTTACTATAATTGGGTGCCACATTGTATTTGCAGCTGCAGGCGACTTAATTCACCCTCAACATCCTTTTCCACTTAGTTAAATTGGATCAAAGGTCTGCTCACATTAGACTGGAAACAGCTGGAAATAAAGGTGGTAAATAGGAAATCACAGTGAAGTAAACGCTGAAAAAAGACCCTAGCGTGTCTCTAGCCACACCAGAGGCCTGATGGAGCTGTAATGATCTTTAGCCTGCACTTGGAAAAACAAAAATATTGTCGTGATGAAAAATGGTGAGGCAACTTTGCTGTTCTTTGATCCTTGGTGGGCAAGAAAACAAGCTTGTCCTAAGGGTGGCACTAATGTAGAAGCCACAGACATCCAAATGCTGTGTTCATGTCATATCAAGAGTCAATTTTATTACCAGTTTCAGACTTCTAAATTGTCAACATCCCAGTCACGACTGGGAAACTGAAAGATCTGACTTGGCGCTTATAATGCAAAGAGCCTGAAAACCAAACAAACATGGACACCCAATGTCAGCAAACCAGATTCAACCAGCACACAGATGACACTATCAGTCATCTGCAAGCTTAAAGGACTCCATGTTGTCCCCCATCTCCTCCTACTGTTGTACCAGAGCATTATTCAGCTGATTCTATTGTACTGCTCCTCTTGCTTGTAACATGTTATCGGTTACTAACAGGGCCAAACTCACACAAATCACCAACACCGCTGCCAGGATAATTGGTCCCCCTGCACCAAACATCGGCACCATTTCATGCACTGCTACCTCAATAGAATTAAGCAATATCACACGAGAGGGAGTGATGTTGTACTGTGATATCGTCACGGCTGTGATTCGGTCGTAGGCACGAGGCCGCCAACAAAAATAGTTCCCTCAGGACTCCGCTGTCACCGTTGCTATGTAACGCAGACATGGTGCGCCAGGCACTTACTCTTTATACACATTTATCTGCACGTTTCCATTAATTGTGCAGCCGGTGAAATAAGTCTCTGGTGACTGCATGGTGGACTGTCGCTTCACAGGCACGGCCGACTCTGCCTTCTGATCTGACAGTATGTTGCTTTTCTCCAAGTCATTGAGCTCCGCTGATGAAACACTGACAAACCTGGATGTGTGCTCAGATGGATTCAGCTTCTCCTCTCCCTCATCTTCTTCTGATGACCATTCATAGTTCAATTCAAAACTTATTTTAGGAAATAAATCCATATTTTTGGCTGTTTGACAGTGGATGAATTAATTAGCCTACAACGCAACTGCTGACCTAACTGACACTAACCGTCAGTTTTGATTTGATTGTTGATTGCAATCAGCTGTGAGGCGGAGTGATACATACACAGTGAAATAACCGTGATGTTGTACTCCAATATCATCATGGTTTTACTGTCTCTCGACCAATCAGATTGCAGGGCCGGAACTAACTGTTGTATAACAGGACATCACACATTCACTCAATCCCCACCTAACCCCACTACCTTAGGTACAGAGCACTGAGATGCAGAAGGGCTCACTTTGGGAAGAGCCTGATCCCCACAGCCATATAGCTGCCTTAAATAATAGGCCACGCTAAACAGCCCTGAGTGTGCACTCTTGTCTGTATTGTGACTTTGATATTGTCAAATATGTTATTGTGTGCTGCTGTACTTTAAAGTTAATATGATGTCATCCATGTTGTTATTGTGTGCTGTGCATGTGCTGTTGTACAGTGCTGGGAAAAAGTATCTCCCCTCAGGGACAATAAAGTCTAAGTCTCGTCTAGTCTATTATCTCAAATATTTTTAGATAAAGTGTTATACTGTCAGTGCACAGAATCCATAACTCTGCAATTCTACACCTGTCTTCCCATCTTTACCGACCAATCATTTCAAACTCAACTTTCATTAGGCTACACTCTACTCAAACTAGCACTAGAGGTTTAAGGTTACGTAGCATGCAATACTAGCTTTATGCTCAAAGTACAGAAGAGCCATGCTAATGTTAAAATATTACTTTCCTATACAACCCGAACTCACACCCAACTCATCAAATACCAATGCTTAGTTAGAGGCCTGTGGCACCAGATATCCACATGCAGAACCCTTTAGGGGCAGTATGAGATGCACCGGGCAGAATTTTTAACTGCCGCTGTGTGAAGAGCGAGAAATTCGGCAGGAGCAGGAGGGGAGTTTGATTGGTCAAATAAACTCTGGACTTCCACCTGAGAGACTGTGATGTGAAGCATGTGACATATGTCACGTGAAGTTAGGTTTAAAATCCCAACCCTAACCCTATTAATTTAAGTTCAAAAAGTGATTTTTTTCCCCCCTAAACCTCACCACTTCTGTTGCCTGAACCTAAGGAAGTAAACCTAAAAATACTGTTGTTTTTTTTTTTTAAAATTTCTTTTATCTATGTTCCAAGCTTATTTTGAAAAGACACTGTATGCATTTAATGAGTGGAAACTCTACATTTCCTATGAAAATGAAAGTTGATTTTAGAAAGTAACAATACATGTAACAAGCATAAATTGATGCACCGTCACTGAACATCCAAACCTGTCGCTCAAAAAGTACTTAGAGAGTCATAGTTTGACATGAAGAGCCAATGACAAAGTGTCAGTGTTTGATGAGTTGGGAGGGAAAATGTGTTGTTCTGTAGCATTCAGCTTGTAAATTTAATTCATGTGTCCCTCTAAAACACTGAACTGAATGATAAATGGCTGCTCTGCAAGTGAATGTACAAAGAAATTGATAAATAAATCAGCCAGAACCTTAGGTAGTCAAAGGTAGTAATGCCACAGTGTAGAGAGTCCTGCATTTAAATTCTTACTCATCTTAGTCTTACACAAAAGTGTAAGTATACTTAAACTCCATCCATCCATCCATCCATCCATCCATCCATCCATCCATCCATCCATCCATCCATCCGCTTATCCGGGGCCGGGTTGCAGGGGCAGTAGGCCAAGCAAAGCACCCAGATGTCCCTTGCCCCAGCAACGCTTTCAAGTTCCTCCTGAGGGACCTCAAGGCGTTCCCAGCCCAAATGAGATATGTAATCCCTCCAGCATGTTCTGGGTCTGCCCCGGGGCCTCCTACCAGTGGGACATGCCCAGAAAACCTCTTATGGGAGGTGCCCAGGAGGCATCCTGATCAGATGCCCAAACCACCTCAACTGACCTCTTTTGACGCAAAGGAGCAGCAGCTCCTTATCCTTTCTTTATGGCTGAGCCAAGTCACCCCATGGAGGAAACTCTTTTCGGCTGCTTGTATCTGCAACTTTATTCTTTTGGTCACTACCCAGAGCTCATGACCATAGGTGAGGGTTGGGACTTAGATGGACCAGTAAATCGAAAGATGCAATTCTGAGGTCACCTAACCGGACCCCCCCTTCCTCCTGCGCCTAGAGATTCTGTCCATGAATATCACAAACAGGATTGGTGACAAAGGACAACCCTGGCAGAGACCAACACCCACTGAAAACATGTTTGACTTTATGCCGAGTGTGCTGATGCATCTCTCACTTTGGTCATACAGGAACTGGATGGCTCAAAGTACTGACACCGGTGCCCACTAATCCTGCAGTACCCCCCACAAGAATCGTAAAGTACTTGAAGTACCAAAAGTAAAAGTACTCATTATGCAGAAGGATCAATTTTAGAATGATATACTGTTTATTATGGCTGGATTATAATGATTGAAGAGAGTTGAGCAGAGTCCTTGAGTAAATGTACTTAGTTAATTTCCATCACTGATAATATATCACACATAGTATATCACACAAAATCATGAGTATGCTGTGGAAAATAGCTGGCTGACAGATTGTTTATAAATAATACATCAGATTCCACACTGTTCTTTTTGGGACTTAAAGAATTAAGTTACATAAATCTTCCTGGATATGCAAATAAATCAGATTTGAGCAACTGTCTGAGCATTAAAGCTGCAGGAAATGGATGAGTTGTCCAGGTGTGATGCACATGTTTCGTAAGAATACCTGAGCACAGACATTTTGTCAATCATACTGATGGTCTGAGTTCTTCACCACTACACCTGACATGCTACCAGACACTGCATCTGAACCTGGCCTCCTGCCATCACTATACAGTCAGCTAACATACGTGAGCTTGTACTTGTGCGTATGTTTGTAGGGTCTGAATGAACACCTGCCAGCAAACCAACCAAATGTGGGCAGAAATGAACTGCGGCAGGTAACACAGTCAGGTTCCTGGCCAGCTTGGCAGGAGATGAATCAGACTGTCTCAGTCTGACGCATGTGTTTTTGATTTATTTAGGCTGTTCAACACTCTGCACCTTTGCATCCTGGTACTTGTTGCATCTGTTCTGCAGCATAACCTCTTTAAAGTCCTGCACAGGAGGTTCAGAGAACAAATGCATAAACAAACATACACCAGAAAGAGAGAGAAAATGTTTTTGTTCGCATTTCAACCGAGGCAATTCCAGGTAACTTCAATGAAATGTTTTTGTGCCAACTCAAACATTAGATGTTATCGTCAGTGTTTTACTTTGGTAGATTAAGCTGAGTGTGAGAAGAGATTCCAAGTTGTTAAGTCTTGAGGAACTTCATGAGAGTTGAGTTGTTGCAGGAAGACAATTACAAACAGACCAGATCAAGAGAAAGGTTAAGAAAAACTTTTTATCTAACCATAAAGCAAGCTATCTCTGTATATGTGTACATGTGTCCTTCACATATCTTGGGAACCATTCATCTAATCTACTTCACATTTGGCAGGTGTATAGCTGCCAACCCAATGATGTGCATTGTCGACTTTGGTGGGATTTGGACACGATCAATATTAATAAACTTTGAATAAACAAGCAGGGGGCGGGGCTTCAGGGCTCCGCTGAGAGAAAAGCATGTCCTCACAACAGAAGAAAGACAAGCTGGAGATGTTAAATTGTAGCAAACTCAAATTTTTCAAGCATCAGCAAATTTTCAGAATGAAAGAACACTCTTGTTCCTGGACCCAAGGGAGTGCTGTGTTGACTCCAAGTTGTTTAAATGAGCGGCTAATAACTCTCCCCTGCCTACGTGTGCTTGGTGACCCAGTAAAGCAAGGGAGAGGTGCTGTGCTGCTACAGGAGGAGCCGCTGACTGAGATTACTCTCAGCAGAAACTTGAAATAACGGTTGGAATTTAAGTCGCTAAGTTGAGCGAGAAAATCACCAAGTGTGTGTAGGTATGCGTGTGCTATACCCCTTATTAAAAATATCCGCTATTTAAATCCATTCATTCCTTCATTTGCCACGCTGACTTACAATGCTAATAAGATTACAATGAGCAAAATATCTCCGCTAATTAATCCATGTTCTACATTATAACTGCAGTGGTAATGTCCAAGCAAGCGACTCTTATACTGATTTGGAAGTAAATACAGCACAATATAGTACTTACATTTATCTGACATCTGTTCACAGTGGAGCATAAAATTTTCATATAATGCTTAATAGTTGAATAAATAATACTGCATCATATGTTAATTGTTATATTTGTTTGGAGTAAAATCTGAATCTGCACTGGATTCAGTAGCCTCACATGTCTGTATCAGGTAAATGTAAATGTAGACCTACAATGACATTCCTCTGGTGTAGAACTACAAGTACACAGTATTCCATTGACTTGCATGTTTTCCCAACTTTTTTTACTTTATTTTGGGGCACAATTAGTTTGAATAGCAATATAATTTTATATTTTTCATATCTAAACATTGTAATGAATATATAGCTGTTTGGGCCCAGGTGTGTTGCTCAGGAACTAAAGAAGCATGGTGTTGCGTGGGAAGTTGTTTGGTTGAATGGTTCTTGAGAAAGCTGCAAGCAGCAATACCACAGGCCAAGTAATAGGTCTGCTCTGAACGGGCATTGCACTAGTTTCTTTGTAATAACAATCTGAGGCAGTCAGTGGCAGAAACAACCACTTTTAAGGGATGTAGTACATAAAGTATATACAGTAGTTAAAATGAGTCCCATCTTAACCAGCTGCCACGTTTCAGAACACAATGATTCAGAATGCAATGATAATAATACAATAATATGATAAATAACATTCTAAAACGTGTATACTTTTACTTTTGATACTTTAAGTATATTGTGATGTTCATACCTTTGCAATTAACTCAAGACATTGAATGCAGGACTTCTAATTGAAACAGAGTATTTCTACACCATAGTATTGCTACTTTGACTTTTAATTAAGCAAAAAATCTGAGATTGTCCAACAATGGTGAATACTACAAGTTTTTTCCTGTTCTTCCCATTCTGCAGACATTTAGTGAATTCAGCATTATGTTTGTGAAAAACAATTCTGATGCTGATGAGAGCCAACATATTAAATGTGCAGTAAAACCAAAACAATGAGATGAATGATCATAAATCTTTGAGGGGAACTGAAGAGATGGGCGATAATTCTTTGTGGGTTCATCACTTAAAGCAACCTTATTTTACATTTAGCAGTATTTGATTCTGTGAAACTATGCATGATAAAAAAAAAAGTATAGACTCATACAAAGTAATCCCTCTCAATCATCACTTACAACCCACTAGAAGTGTGTGTGTGTGTGTATTTATCTGCAGAGACTCTGCCTTTTGCTGCATTTTCTTACTTTTTCTTATTTTGTTGTGGTTGGAACATTCCTTGGCACAGGGGGAAGGTGAGACCTTCTTGATGAAAAGGTAGTGACAAGGAGCGGACTATAAGCAGCACGCACCCAAAAGGAGAGCTACAAAAATCACAGAAACAGTGCACACACACACACAAAAAAAAACGCAAATTCTGAAACGCTTAATGGACATTTTTGTTTTCCAGGATGTTCATGGTCACACAGTTCACATTTAGTTCTAATTCTCATCAGATCTGTTTCCTGGCAAAACACACCCATTGACAAATGTGTCCACAAGAGATCTTTTGTTTTTAGATTTTAGGTGAGATAGTTTTGTTTTTTTTGTTTTTTTGGCTGATAAAGAGATCCAGCTGAGAAAGGGTCGACATCTTTCAAGATGGATCTCCCAGCTGCACTTTGAGATTGAACTCACAGTTTTTAGTGACTCTAGCCATCAACTGTTTCAAAAGTGTTACACAAAGAACTGCACTCCAATGTAAATTTAAAGAAAAGCCAATAACTATCACAAGTAAAAACGGAGAAAGGGTTGATAGATGAGGGAAACTCATGTCCCCATTTATTTTCTGCTTCATGTCATAAAAGGAGAGATAATGTTACAAACTATGTGAGGAACTTAGCTGACAATCATTAAGACATTTTGACTGAATAACACATAATAACACAGGAAACCCAATGAATGTGTCCCTAAAGATCAAAACGATATTGTGTGTCAGCTGGGCAAAGATCCATGAATGTGAAAAGTAGCAGAGAGGCAGAATAATTACCTCCATTACGTTCAGATTTTGACTTTATCTGGCTCCCTCTGGGCCAAAGTAAAAGCCTCTATTAATCTCTTTTGTTTTTTCCTGCCATGATAATATACGGTGACGTTAGACTCACTTTTTCGTGCTTCTGTCTGAAGGGAGAAACACAAATTGGATAATTTATTATCTGAGTGAACTCTTTCCCCCCATCAGCTATCAGGTGTTCATTTGCTAAACTAGTGAAATGACCTTCAGTGGAGGAATGTGAATGTTAACGACAGTTTAGCTGTGCAGAGTAGTAACTGTAAACTCTTAGAACATATTTCTATTAGTGATGATTTCTTTCATGTCTACATACAATTATAACTGCAGATTTGGTTCATAACATAGTGGTATTATTTTTGCAAAGTATAGATTCATACACTTCCAATCATGGCCATAGTTGTTCTGTGAATGTGTTAAAATCATTTCAATTAAGCACAGTTATTGGGGACAAACTTTGTATGGATGTCCTCATTTTTGTCAGAACACATCCTGTTATTGCCATCTAATTAAATAAATTTAAAAAATGAATAAACAACGGGCACAGGCCCAATTGAACTCAATTTTGGATCAAGATGGTGAGAGGAGTGTGGTGAATCTTGGAAACAGAATAAAGTATATGAGAGCAGAGGCACGTCATCACCTCACATCATCCATCTGTAACCGCTTTTATGTTTTAAACTAGAGTTACGGTCTTGCGGTTGTATGCCTCCACGAACCAGTCAAGCTGCAGTTACAGTTTAACATAATGCTTCACATGCACACGTTCCCCTCAGCAGCAGAAGATTTCAAGGTGGACACCCAAGATTAGTGTCACTAATTCAGTATCTGACCAGTATCTGTTCCTGAGATATGATGTTGAGTAATGGCCAGAAAAGTGTTTTTGCAGAACATTATGATGTCACAGTGAAGTTGGCCTTTGACCTTTTGGATATAACATGTCATCACGTCATCATTTTATTCTATCAGACATTGGTGGGAAATTTTGTCATAATTAGTGAACAAATTCTTGAGTAATGGCCAAAGACAAGTTTTGAGAGGTCACAGTGACCTTGACCTTTGACCAGCAAATTCTAATGAGTTTCTTCTTGAGTCCAAGCAAATGCTTGTGCCAAAGTTGAGGAAATTCCTCCAGGGCTTTCCTGAGATATTGCGTGCACATGTGTAACAGTTCAGTTCAACAGAGGAACCAAACGCAGAACAGCAGGCAGGCAGGTGGTTTAAACAAAAATGGAGCTTTAATGCAGCTGGTAACACTTCTCCAAAACAGGCAGCCATAACTAAAAGTAAAAAAGAAAGAAGAACTGAAACTAAACTGAGAACAAACCAGGAAGGCATGAAGGACACGGGGATGAGCAGGGAAGCAATCCAATAAAGAACACAAGAGATCAGTGCAGGCAGGGGAAATCAGACGGTAAAGACACTGTCAATACAGACAAACTGACAAAGGGAAAGGTACAGGTGTGTATAAATACATACACACCAACACACACACACACGCAGAAAACTAATCACAACAACGAGACACAGCTCTAGTAATTGGGCATGGGCAAAAGGAGGGAAACACGGGAATTGGCTGACAGTGAGAGTGAGGGTGTGGTAGGGAACACTAGAGTGGCGCAAACAAGACTAATAGAGGACAGGTGTGCAGGGAAAACTCCAACAGCGAACACCACACAATGCATGCCAGTTAGATTTTTGTCCGACTTCACCCGATTTGCTCTGGGGTCTGCCCATTGGTCCAACAGCCCGTTGGTCCGACATCCCATTGTTCCGACCATATTAAACCCATTGTTCCGAAGTCCATTCCAAAATCATCATGATGCCCTGTGGTTAAGGTCTGGTTAGGTTTAGGCACAAAAACCACTTGGTTAGGGTCAGGAAAAGATCATGGTGTGGGTTAAAATGAAAAAGAAAGTGGCAAACACATAAGCCGTGCACCTGATTCGCCTCAGGCCTTTCCCAGCTGACCCAGAGCCGGTTGCGGCGCACCGTCAAGGTTGAAATACGCCCGCCGGGAGCCGTTCAGCACCGCGGAAAGCTCCCCACACAACCTGGACCCCAGAGTTAATAACAGGAGGTTATGGTGTTTCACTCTCTTCTCTCTATGGCACTTGTATCTCGACCAGTAGCCTACTTTTGTTGCATTGCTGATCCTCTATGGTACATAAATACAGTATAGCCTAGTATAATCACATATCGGAACAACAGGACGTCAGACTAATGAGAGGTCGGAACAACGCTACGGCACCCTTGCTCTGACGTCATACAGAAGTGCACTGTGATAATTTCAGAGATTTAGATGTTATTTGTCTGATGTGAAAGTTTATTCTATTAACAGAAAACATGTTGTGTGACTGATGGTGAAGTTTAGTCGTCAGAGACTAAATACATTCATCATAATCTATATGAAGTTTACTGTGTATTAACACTGGAGTGTTTTAATTATTGAAGTATTTAACATCACAGAGACTTGTGGTCAGTGGGATGTGAGGATTCTTAAACTAACATCTGTACAGATGTGAAGCCCTGATTGTATCTGACTGAGCCTTAATGAAAGCTGTTGTCTTGTATTTTATTTCCTCTGAAAATATTAATCTTACAGTCAGATACAATTTATTTAGCCTGTGTAGTTGAGGGGACAGGTCAAACTGATATGATGCTGATTTACATGAGAATTCATGTCAAATGGAGGATAAACCATGAACATAAACTACAGATTGCCTGTAAAGCATTTTCATAAATCAGTCTATCATAATTAAAATGATAGGAGACTGAGAACAAACTGATATATGAGTCTGATTATATTTTATTAATTAACATCAGATCTAACAGGATGTGAGTGTTTCTTTGACTTCCTGTACAGACTGCAGGCTGCTGGAAACTGTCGGGAAACTGTCCGACCTCACTGCGGCTTTTTGTCACCGCCTCCTTCCGCAGCTGCCTGCTCTTGTCCACTTTCCAGGAGAGGAACAGTTCATCTTGAACGAGCCTTTTAGCACGATTGACTTTCAGAACAACAAAACCTACGATCAAAACTTCAAGAATGAGATGGACACAAGGTCAGAGTTACCTTGACCTTTGACCATCAAATTATAATCACTTCATCCTTAACTTAAAGTGGATGTTTGTGCCAAATTTGAAGAAATCCCACCAAGGTCTTTGAAAGAATGGGGCAGATGGACAGACAGACAACCCAAGGACACAATGGCTATTGCTGCCATGGAGACAGAAGAAACAACAAAACAATAATAAGCTCACTACACTACATCCCCAAAATGTTAATTCTGTAAATTGTAATACATTTTTTAATTTCATTTTGCCACCATCATTTTTGTTTGTGTGTGATATTCTGTGTAATTTTATGATTTATTCTTATTGGTTGCTTTGTAGTGAATTTGGTCCTAATTTTCAAACCCATTTTCATTCCCATGTAATTAAATTCCGATGCTTTGTCACACCCTTGGCGTGACACCAAAGGCACGCTTTAGTGTGTTTATGAGGTGCACTGGGCTTTCAAGTAATTCCAGTGTTAACCAGTCAGTGGCTATTTTTGAACTGAGAGCAAAAAATGCAGTCTAAAGAGTGAGAAAGTTTGAGTAGGGTGGGAGTGGGGAAAGATGGTTGGGCCAAACAAACATAGGACTTTCCTCCAGAAGATGGCTGCATCTCAAGTCAACCTTGACATAGTCAAGAAAGACCTATTTACATCACGTGACATTACGTAACGAACATGCTTAAAGCCAAACCATTACCTTTTTCCTAAACCTAACCAACTAGTTATGTCACCTAAACCTAACTATGAGCGTTTTAGAATGTTGACCACGTGTCACAATGTATTTCACCCACTTTTGTGTCATGTAACTCGCCTCAGCGTCAGTATGGGACTCCGAGGGGAAATGCTTTGTTGAGCAGTAGTTTAGGGAAAATAGTTGTGTTTAGATTTCTAAACAACTAACCTTAGTAGCTGTCTTTCATACAGCCTACGTTAAAGTCTGTTGGCATTTATTTTGGGCGCTCTGCACTCCAAAACACCATTCGATAGAAAGCCTAGAGAAGTGAATACTATATACAATATTGTTTAGGTGAATTATTCCTCTAAAGCTCCAAATGTCCCACATAGTGATCTAGGGCCAACGATTTGAAATGGCTTTTACTAAGTTTTTGTCACAATTGTAAATTTTTGTCTCAGATCACCCAAAATTATACAGTGAAAATCAGAGTTCAAACACATTTTTACTGATAAATTTCCATGACTTGTCCATGAAATGTAGAGATGACGGAAGGGAGCCAGCTGATGGATCACATGATTCCTTTCTATGCAACCAATTGGCAAATCTCATTCAGGACACTCTATTTAAACTGCTCTAGCCTGCCTACTGTTGTTGCTTCCTCTGCAAGCTTATCAATGTCATTTCCGACATTCCCTGCCTTAGGCTTTCCACACAGGTGCATGGAAGGGCAGGGAGGTTTGCTCTCTCTGCCTTAAGGCTTTCCACATAGACGCGTGGAAGAGGCTTTCTGAGTAGGCCCGAGGAAAGGCAGAGAGGCCCCAGAACAGAGCCATACCGCCAAATGTAATACTGCAAATGGACATAAAGTTTTCTTTGACTTAAGTGGCCCTGACTGAACTACTCATATTGATACTTCTTTTCAGTTCTGTTCTTCTTTAATACTCTTCTTATCAGTTCTTTTCCATCACTATATGTTAACTTTTTAAAATGTCTCATTTGAAAAAATAATGACTTCAGAACAGGATTAGAACTGAATTTGTTAGCTATAACTAAATGTTGTTTCTAGAGCAGCAGCAGTAATGTTTACAACAGCAGAGTCACTATATAAACTCAATAATATGTCACTGGAAACAAATCTAAAATGTCAATAAAATAAATCATATTCCTGAAGTCACAACTCTGAGTGAGGTTTAAAAAGAAGGACGAATACAAACATCAGTCAGTATCAGTCCCTCCTCCTATTGTCTGTGCTCCTCCTTCTGCTGCTGATGTTATTCACTGCCTGCAGGAAGCGCTGGCAAATTTTAAGATACGTGGCAAACTAAGCTAAACAGTTTGACTACACACAGACAGCTTTTGTTTTAGCCTGTTTGTAACAATTTGCTATGAGGTGAGTAAGCACAATGTGCTTGCGTAAAACATAGTGGATGAGACACTGCAGACAAAGCAGATTAAAATATTGCTGTTTATGCTCGTTGAACAGGTGTAAACACGTGGATTCGACAAAGGAACGTCATGGTTGACCTATTTACCACATACTTGTATAATCAACACAACAGGAAACAATGTTCTGAACAAAATACTTTACAGGTTTGTCTCACCCATATTAAGATGCAATTATCTCTCTTGCTGGTTTGGAAAGGAGTGATTTAATGTGCAATTTTGTTTATTTTAGACTAAAATGAGCTCTTGTGAAAGTTTATTATGGCAGTATTTATTTTGACTATGCTGGTTGTGTCTGTGTAGTAGTTTGTGAGACATAAAAGCAACAATAAAAATATTAGTTACAACATGTCTCTTCAACAGGAAAAAATACTTAACTTGTGATATTTTGATCCATTGCATCATTTATTTGTGCAGTTACTTTTCTGTGTTTCATTTGCTGCTCTTGTAAGACACATTGTGTCAAACCAGCTGGATTAAATGTTCCTTATGAATAATGCAGACCTGATCTGTCAGTTCTTATAACAATTCATTCTTAGTTTGGGAAAAACAACTTCAAAACTAAACTTGTCATTCAGTATTTTTGACAAAAGTCCCGAACTAAAGCACAGGAGGAGAAAGACATGAATGACACAGATGAACAATAGATAAAAGTATGTTTTGACTGTCTGGTGTTAAGACTTCACTGTCTGAGAAAGGTCTACACTGTATCTATATCTGTTATCCTAGATTCTCCTGCTACCTATGGGGTTCTCGGTCATCTTAAAGTGACCATGTGAAGTTTTTGACCATTAGCAGCACTGTAAAACAATACCTTCACAAGTGGGTCCCTGTTTAGTTTGTAGTGTCCGTCCATCACATTTAGCAAAAGGCTAAAATCTCTCTCTTTCTCAGTGCCTCACGCACATGGCACAACTGTCTTGACCATCACTTCAAAAATGCCTTCATTCCCACAAAAAATTGATTGTATTTATGCTGGGTCATGACAGCTGGTTCCATTTTGGATTTGGTTCCAAGTTGGTCAAATGATTAATAACCCAGCAAACATTGGTCAGACAGTGATGTCATGTCCTGCCTCATCGTCTTAAGCCTGTGGTGTTTGCAAGAGCCAATAGTCTTGTCTTTGATCGCACATGGGAGAACTCTTTGCCAGTACTTCAGGTGATGTAATTAAAGGCAGACAAATATGACTAGGGATTGAGAACAGTGTGGGTCCACATTAGTTTATTATTTGGTCGTATTTCAACTTTGCGAGGACATTAAGGAAGGAAGGCCAGTTGACGGCCAGGAAATGTCACGGAGACCAAACACATTTTTAGACTATTTTTGAAGCATAATGGGATGTCTTGATTGGATGTTCAAATAACGATCATTTAATATCTGAGTGTTTGCCGAGTAAGCTCTGCTGCCAACAATTCTATATCTTATGTTTTGAATTTTATCTACTTTTATTAGTTGTTTTTACTGCACAGCACTTTGTAACTGTGTTTCAAAATTATTAGTATCAAATCTTTCATTCACAATCTCTTTGGCCTCTTTCTGACACTACAAAGAAAGAAAAACATGGTAACATATACATGCTAAATGATAATGTAGAATTAATATTATTGCCACTGGGTTGTTTTTACTTAAGCTTCTGCGGCTTCTGCAGCTGTAGCACAGCGTAAAAGTTCTCCCAAAAGTATTTTACCGCAGAACATCCATCCAAAATAAAGGAGATACCCTAGAATAGTGGCAGGGAATTGTCTATTGGGGAATTAATATGGTGAATTTGATGCTATTCTGAGGGTTACAATACAGAGACATAATGAGTTTCCCATTTGCTTGTGTTGGTTGGTAATCCTTTGGTTTACCACCCAGTCCAGTATCATTAGAGCAAATTCAGTCTTTACTGAAGCCCATTAGCTAGCTCTAACCTAAAGTAATTCCTCACGTGAAGCAATGAAGGCTGAGAAACAGAAATAGATGACACGAAGTTGACTGGGTCACACTGGGTGAAAAGTGAAAAAAAAAAACAGCGTATGGGAACACTTTGGGAACAAAAAGGTGGAAGATTTAAAGCTTCAGCTGTTTTAGAGAACACAACTCTGGAGGTTTATTTCACAGCGGAGGTCTCTCTGCACCAGACACACCGACCACAAAGCTTTCCTCATGTGGCCGACACCACATGACGCTGCCTCCCAGTGCCTTCAGGGGAGAGTTACTGGGAAGAATATTCTTAGAATTCCTCTGAAGGGAAATAAGAGGTTGAACACAAGAGAATGGAGAGTAGCCCTTAAGCTTTGTCTCTACTAAATGTGACCCTATAATGGTCTCAGTGGTCTGTCTTTTAAAGCAAATGTTTTCTTTTTAACCAACGCTGCTGTCTGTACCGGCTCCAACTCCACGTCTTGTACAGTAAAAATGTGTGAGTAAAGATATGTCATTTCAAACAAGATGGTTAAGGGTTTTTAGCCATGCTAGCAGCATGAATCAATGACTGGCAGTAATGCAGTTGGAACTGAACTGAAATTTTGTACAGACATTCATGTTACAGAAAGTATGAATCCTACTGACTACCAAGTGTTTTTCGTGCCTAAACCTAACCACATGTTAATCACAGTGATGTCACAACATAATAGGAAATTGAAACAAAGTTTCAACCTATTAATACATAAGAAACATACACATTTAACATTTACGTGGTTTGCTGAAACATATAGTGCCATAATTTATTCTGGCGATTGCGTTGACATTATATCTGCTGAACATCAGCATGTTAGCATATCGACATTAGCATTTAGCTCTGCACCTTACAGCTAAAAAGAGTTGCTACTGTAGCATTATTTAACCATTTTAGACAACTAGGCAAATTATCATTCACCCCATCATCTCATGGTCATTCTTACAAAATGTTGTCTATTGAATGGATTCTTGGGTCTCTATGACAAGACTTGATCGTGTTTACTGTGTTCCTGAAAATAATACATATGAATGCCCCCCTGTACAACCCTGTAAGTGGAAAGTTTCTGAAATCACAGAGTTAATGACTTGTTTACTTACGCTACGCTTTAAAAATGGTGGAGGCCGTGGAAGATAATGGTGCCTAGTAGCCACCATTTAGTAAGCTAGTGAGTGAGTATCGTAATCCAGGAAATACAAAGGCACGACAGGGGAAAAAGATAAGGCTGCTGTGAAAATCGGACATGAAAAATTATGAAGACAGTCTTCATACAATTAAATTACAGGAAGAATACATCAAGAATGGCCATTTGTTAATGAATTACGCACTGCTTGTTACCTTGAATGCATTCCGAAACCTTTCTCACTTGCCTAAAAGGTGAACAGCAAGTTAAAAAAAGGTGAAAATTCTTCATGAATTGAAGTTAACAGGGTCCACATTTAACTACAGCAAAACTATATCATAACACCAATGTAAAAACTCTCACACAACTTGTGCAGTATAATCCAAATGTTGTGGTTGTGGTCTGAAACCAATAGCAGCACCAAAGACAGAAGGGCAGTTTATAATAGTCTTTAACAAAACCACTTGTCCAACAGAGTGAGCAGGCAGATGAAAAACAAACAGTGAGAGTCAATTAGTTGGCTCAGAACCTTCCAAGACACAAGTACAGTCCAAAGCGCTTGGTGTGACACACCAAAGCAGAGAGCAGGTGAGTCAGTGGCATCTGCTGGATTCACACAAATGCCAACAGTTCAAATATGTGCGACAGTACTGTGAGGGAGTAGACAGAAGGCAATGTCTGGTGAGCTGGGAGTCCAGAACCAAGAGCACACATGGGAGAAGCCAACACACCTGTGTGGAGCCAACTGTAAAAGCGGAGCTCTTGATTGGGGACAAAAGGCTGAGTGGTTTACCAGGGAGTGGACGAAGCAGGAGAGTCAGAGACAGGCAAGGTTGGCAACAAGGAAGCAGTCCGGGGATTAAACGCTGGAAAGTCTTGCATGTGTATGACAAAGAACAATCTGGCAAGGAGGGTCAGTGAAGCTAGAGTCTCATACTGGTGGGAGGTAATGATCCACAGGTGAGAGCAGCTGGCTTGATGAGGTGGGTGTGGTGGACCAGCAGGAGCGGGAGATGTGTGGATAGGTGATAGGCTGGCAGGTGCATGAGACTGTTGTACTGTCGGGTTTTAAATTGTAATGTTTTAGTGAAAATACATGTGAACATACAACTGGCAAAATGAGTCTTGGGTTATATTGCACAAGTTGTGTTAAAGTTTGTAAACAGATGTTTTGATATAGTTTTGAGGTTGTTAAACGCAGTCCATGTTTACTTAAAATAATTAAAAATGTTCAGCCTTTTTGGATTCTTTGTTCACTGTTGGGGCATACAAGAAAAATAAAGTTTTCTTCACAAATTCAAGGTAACACGCGATGAGTAATTGATATACAAATGCTCATTTTACATTTTCTGAAGTATTCCTTTTACTCACCCACCAAAAAATGAACTTCCTCATGCTTTTCTGAAGACATCAGTTAACACATCACAACTCATGGACTCTGAGCTTTCAGAAAATTTCCACTTCTGAGGTGCTGGGTACCAGAACAGAGGGGGCATTAATGTGGACTCATCTCGTAAATATGGTCAACACGACTCTATTTGAAGGCAGCATATAACCACAGGAAATGATCATCCAGTCTGCGGCTCCGTGGAGCTTTGTAGCCTCTTTTAACTTAATGTTTTGGTTGTGCAACACATTTTCTGTTGGTACAGTCTCAGTGTTTCCATTAAACAAACTATCTGCTCAGCAGCAAACGGCAGAAAGACAGAGACAAGCTGGTGAACATAGTGGAGCACTCAGCAGCTAATAAGGCAGATATTTCCCTCACAAGTTGGTGGAGACCAAAAACAAAGCTTAAAGAGAGTGAATATTGGACAATATTCATCAGGTGGACGCAAATACCTCTCCTAATGACTGATTACAGTATGTTGCTCTGTGTCTGCGGGGAGCTTTGAGACTTACCAGGCAAAAGCATCTGTCAGCTTGTTGTGACTTCTGTCCTCAAATAACGCCTTGTAATAATTAGAAAAGGCTCTATGAATGGTCGCCATTAAGCAGTCTGTCAATACTCTGCTTTAGACCCAAATAAAATCCAACATCTGTGCAACATTTCAATCTTCTTTGGAAAAACATGCTTTCGTGTTGTATTACAACATCGTACAAGTTAACAATAAATCACGCAACAAAATTAAAACAATTATGCAACAAATGAAACACATTCCAGAAAAGACTACAGATGTGCTGAATAGACTTAATTTTGTTATGGCTGCCGCCTATAATTAAGTGTTAATAATTTTAATTCCCGCGGTTACGTGAGGGCCTCAGTGTGATTCATAACTGTGATTCACGAGTGTCTCTATCGTACATATGTGTTGAATTAATTTTCAGGATATTTTGCCAGAATTAACCACCAATAATATTTTCTGTCTGTCCATATGTGTCCCCTCTGGTTTAGATACAAATCATTTTAATGTCTGTTGTTACTTTAGGCGTTTCGGCACTTCCTGCATGGTCATGGTATGTTTCACCTCCCAGGCCTTTTTCAACTGCATGTCTCATCACTCATTTGTTACGAATTAATAGAACAAAGGCAGATTAATGTCAAGAATGACAGCTAAACCACAAAAAAAGGCAGTTCTGCAGATGTAGATTCTTGTTTATTTGTCTGCAGCTTTTATGTTTGCTATGATGCCACCAACAATTTTAACATTCTAAAACCTGCTGACCCCAGTGACTTCATCACTCCCACAGTTTGGTTAAACTTATTCAAATCCACAGATCTACACTGAGATACAAATTTTCCAAGTTCCTGTTGATACTGTTACTGGCTAGTTGATGTAGCAACTGAACTGTGGATCTGTAAAGTTTTTTCTTGCTCTGTCCTCCATGATATTAAACAACTGACAGCTGTGATGGATTCCAGGACACCCAGTATCACACTGAAACAATATATTAGCATGTTTTTGAAATGTTTTGAAATTATTCAGGAAAAAAAAACACCCGTTGTATTTGTCACTTGCACAGTTAGATGATCGCAAACAGCTTCTGGCCTGGTGTTTAACATGAGTTGCGTAATTAGAATAGTCCTTGATTTCACACAGCAATAGACAGAAGCATTTATAGTCGGTGAATGTTGATTTTTACTGAGAAATAACAGCTGCTGCTTGCAGATTTTATTAGCGGTAGCCATGTTGCGAATTCACATAAACTAATTAATTGACTTTTCGCTAAGTCTCACCACCCTTATAGTGGCCCCCCAGAAATCTTACATGGGATGGGCAGATGGGGCCACTGAAAGTCTTGGGTACACACCAAAACCAAAAGCCACAACTGAATTCCAGAATTCCATTATGCTGTTGCAGTATATAGGCTAAATTATGTCAATATGGGAGTTAAACAATCGCACACTGATATACTTTAAGCTCTTTTTTTTACAGTTAATATTACTAATTATCTGATGAGCACAGAGTGCTGCAGGGGTAATGTTTCTTTGTAAGCCTACGCACCAGTTAGTGCTGCACTGGCTCCCTTTCAAAAAACCTATGGATTTTTTTCCATTGGATTTTGGATTTTTGCAGAAAATAAGCTGTGTGGCAAACAAACATTTCTGATGCTTAAACATTTGCTCAGCAAGATAATCTTCATAAATGAACACTGCTTTTATGGCTTTTAAGGTGTAAATGCAATCACCAGAAGTAAAAAGCTTATGTTAAGCTATAAAAGAAATACATTATGGCTGCATGATTGAACATCGCCACAACAACAGACTGTAAAGCCATGTCTGGCGTGACAAAGTTCTATAGTTCCATATAGCTACTTTTTCTTTTTTATTAAGACACATAAAAGCATCAAAATTCGTGTGTGGGGTATTTGCTGATGTCATTTATGTCATAGTGTTAGGTTTCAGATTCTGGCTGGACCCCAAAGCAGGGACAGACGCAGGTGTATGGAAAGAAAAGAGTTTATTGGTGAAGGAAAAACAAAATTGCAGGCAGCGGAGGCAGGGTGCTGGCTGGCTAGGAGGTTGTCCATTGGTGAAGAGAGACGGATCTCCAGAGGTGACACAAGGGCTGAGCACACGGAAAAAACACTTTGGTTCTGTGAACCTAGTACCCTTTGGAAAACAGGGCAAAAAATACAAGTAAGCACAAAAACGCACATGGCACAAAAACCACAAAAAATCCCTAGAGAAGAAATCACTAGAGAAGCAACACTGGAAGAGAGTACGCTTGGCATTACCAACACAGACGGATTTATTTGTCAGAATAGTAGAGTGAAGACCAGGTATATGTAGGCAGGTTGATGAGCTGAGTGGAAACAGGTGTGCCTCATCAGCTGCAGTGGGGAGAGCCAGCCATGCCCCCTGCCACACACAAGCCTGGCAGGAAACAGAAACCAAAAGGGAAGGGGGAAGGGAGAACACACAAAATCCACCCGAAAACCTTAAGCTTGGGTCAACCAAAGACCTTATTTCAGACATCTAACCAAAAACACATTTAACAAAACAACCCACTGACTTCGAGAGTAGGAAACTGGAAGCGCAAAAATGCTAGCTCATTTCTGGGTTTTAGGACCCATGTCTGCAGCACTCTCAAACTTAAACCAGTACAGTTGAGTATGGGTAACCAGAAAACCCATTTTCATTCAGATGTCTTGAGCTGGGAGCTCAAGGGACCCCTTATAAAATCACCATTCTAGTTTTTTTTCTTGCCAAAATTTGGAGACTTCAGCACCCTTATCTAAAAGCTAGTATGATACAGCTGGTACCAATGGATGCCTTAGGTGATCTAGTTTAACTACATGCCCATATCTTGGCTAGTTTACAAAATCAGCGGCAGCAATTGCCTGTCAAGCTATTGTAAATGAGGAGGATATGGGGCTGTACACATACTGTGTTTTTTGTGCCCTCAAATTCATTGCTTTTAATATGGACCCAGCGATGGCGTTTCTGCGCAGGTGTTCCCAAGCACCTACTTTTTCAGGGTGCGACGGCTAAACCCCAAGATAAACTGAGTCTTTGCAACTTTTGCAATGCAGCAGCACGCACCATATGTCATGTGACGAGGAACAACCAATCACAGCTGACGGATATCTTTACCTTCATCCATAAATATCAGTCTGTGGTAAATATGGAAAAGAAGATGATCATTTTAGTGCAGGGCTGCCAGAGCTTTACATCTGGCCTACACACAAACAGTGCCTGGAAGAAGATCAGCTCTGCACTCAGGATTTCAGGTAAAGAGGCTATGATACAGTGCTTGTTAAGGCTGCTTAGCAACTTTGGATGCAATCTGTGGCTGTGCTCTTGAAAGCTGACACAGCAAAGACGCAAGAGTAGCACTGGGCGCCCAACCTCGCATTTTCCAGATGGTCAAGACATGGCATGTGTACGGCTCCTATTAAAATTGATAGAAAAGCTTATTGGTTCCAATGCAAGTGTAAAGCAGCCCACATTTTGACAATTCATGTGAAGTACAAACATACAGGAACACTGATGTTCTTTTACAGCAGGGTAAGTCAGCTTCTAATTTAAGCTAACGTTAAGTTATGACTCCCTTTAGCTTTCATTATTTGGGAACTGCCCATTGGTTCGACAGTCCATGGGTTCGACATCCCATTGTTCCGACCATATTAAACTCATTGTTCCGAAGTCCGTTCCGAAATCATCATGATGCCCTGTGGTTAAGGTCTGGTTAGGTTTAGGCACAAAAACCACTTGGTTAGGGTCAGGAAAAGATCATGGTGTGGGTTAAAATGAAAAAGAAAGTGACAAACAAAAAGCCGTGAGCCTGCTCCGCCTCGAGCCGGTCGCGGCGCACCATACGCCCGCCGCGAGCCGTTCAGCACCGCGGACAGTCGGACTAATGGGATGTCGAACCAATGGGCTGTCAAACCAATGACATGGACCCCATTATTTAGGCTAATGATAATGTTTTTTAGCACATTGATGACAAAACTAAAGCACAAACAGCCTCAAATGGTGTAACGTTACAACCACAATTCTAAAATTAAAAGTTAAAACATAAGATAGCCTACTTCAAATTAATATTCAACCGTCTTTGTTTGTTAATGTGCTGAGCTACGTAATGCTAGTTAGCATCTTACCTGGAGCTGTTGTTGACCTTCCATTTTACTGTTTTAAAGTTTCCCTTGTTCTTAAAAATTGGCACGTCTCCCGTGCCTGGTAATGGTTGCTCACGTAGGCTTGGACAGTGGCCGTTCCAAAGAGGGGCTTAGTGAAGGGTCAGTAAGCCTTTTTCACAGCAGACATTTTGACTTGCCATAATAGGACATGCACAGGTGGAACTGATAACACTAACAATGGCTTAGTTCCATTAAGTGTCCCAGTAAGCTGTTCTAGTGGTCCAGCATGTACAATGCCAGGACCTTCTCTAAGTGGAATGCAGCCATCATTAATGTAAATAATGGTGCGTTCCAGGCAGGCTTTTGAACTCGTAAGTCACGACTTCAAGTCACGAGTTACAACTTCGTAGCGTTCCAGGAAAGTTACGGCAAACTGCCAGTTACTTCCTGTTTAACGCTGAACATGGCGAACCGTATGTTTGTGCTTCCCCAATATTTCTATCGCCAAAGGTGCCTGCTCCTTGCTCATTTGAGCGAAACGGAGGAGGAAAACAGCGCACAAGGTCACAGATGCTATTATACTTTTTATTTTACGTTATCTGTGTGTTTGGAAACGTATTTTGTATTGATTATTCTTGCACTGGAAACCAGCTGTTAGAGCGGCTGCCAATAATGCGTTAACATTAGGGTTATTTTATGTCTATTTCTCACCATGTATCATCTGCATCAACACCGCATCCATAGGGCTGCCATTGTTATTTAGAGGAGTAAGGTAATTGGTTTAGAGGGCTGTGTGACGTCAGAAAGCGTAACTGGGAGTACATCGATCTGGTACGAGTTCACGGGTGGGAAGTTACGGGTTTGACTGCCGTTCCAGTGCACTTTCACGGGTTACAGGTTGTGAAAACACGAGTTACGGGTTGCCTGGAACGCACCATTAATACACCTGTTCTTTTCCTACTATAACAAGTCAAAATGGCTGCCGTGAAAAAGATCTATTGTGAGTTGGTTAAACAGTCTGTATCTTGCTGAGTTTATAATGTTTCTGTACGACCTATGTGAAAACCTGCAAAAGGGCCTGTTGCTTGACTAGATTATTAATTGGTTTGATGTTCCAACTCTACATGAAATTACATTTTTGCACATCTCAAGAACTTTAAAACAGTGACTAAAAAGCATTATTCAAAATAACTGTAAAGTCAGGTATTGTTTTCAGTGCAAATTAGTTTTTATTTTGTATCACATGTCTCTGTCCTGAGGTAGACTCTTTCTACCAGTGGAGACTTCATTATTATTTCACTGCAGCTCACGGCTCTGAGCACCACAGCTGTGGAAAATGAAGATAACGAGTTTTATTTATCAGCACAGGTTTAACCAGCAGTAGCTCACACTGATGGAAAGCTTGTAAGTCAAAGTGCAGAGTGAATTAAGTGAATCACTCAGAGGTCAAAGCTCATGGCAAAGTGCACAAAACTGTTACACACCACAGGTGTAAAGTGTCAGTCGCTGCTGCGTTTGTCGGCGGGGGTTTAATATGCAGACAACGTTGGAGATTGATGCATGAAATACTTTAAAAATGTTCATCTTAATTTAACAGAATGCCATTTCCCAAAAGTTTTTGTGAACACAGGAGAGTTTATTTTTGTCAGAATTTTAGAAATTAGGATGAAAATTTACCTATGTCAACATAAATCTACCCATAGTACAGTATGTACAGTAGGGACCTAAGTCTGGTGGTATTCAATATTGTTTTTATTATCAACAAATCCCATAAAAAGACCAAAACCAACAGTGAATGTAACTACTAACAAGTAATGTGTGGGTATCAAAGCCTGACATATCTTCTTCCTCTGTGTCATAGTGCTACCTTGTTGTCCAAAAATAAAAAAACATCACTGACTACATTTACATGCACACTGTTATTCCACTATTATTCTGAATATGACAATATCCTGAAATTGAATACGGGTCTTGTAAACAGCATATTCCGTTTGATATTCTGATATGAGACATGCAGATATTTAGGAGCATTCTTGGGACATGTAAATGCTGCATTCCGAATATGCATCTCAACTGGGGATTTTACTGCAGTTTGTGACACACAACCTCTTGCCTGTTTACTGTGTGTTGTCATGGATGTGTTGTACACAAACTAACTTGCCAACAGTTTTCAAGGCTTGGGTAGAAATGCATGCCCAAATGAGATGCCCACATCTGTGGTCGGAAGGAGAAATACACGTACTTTATAACATAATGAAAGACTTGGATATCAACAGGTTTTTGGTTTTTTGGTTGCTCAAATATTGCAATGCTGACCTTTTCAAGAAGGTGGTTGAAAAAAATGCATTGCATTGATGCATTGCAAGCGAAATGGCATGATATCAACACATTAGGTCATGATAGTTAAGTATACACTGCTGTATATAAAAAGGAATATCAGTGAAATATTCATTTTCATTAGCCATGTAAACAACTTAGTAGAGTTACTGTCTTTTATGGAATAAGGACACAAACCAGAATATTTTGTGCATGTAAACGTGATGAATGAGCCACTCTGTTGCACTAGGTGACATGCTTCTTCATTACCATGAGTACACACTCTGTAGTTTATTTTAACTCAATCCCACGTACACCGACCTGCTGCCCCAAATACTCACTAAAGCAACAAGTGAGGATTAATCTGCCGCTGATAACAGTCCCCAACAAATGAGCTATTTCCTTGTATTTGTTTTAGGAAATTATTGAGCCTTTTATTTTAATTAAGCTTTGTATTTGTGTTTTGAAAGATTAACATCTTCTGTAGGAACCAACAGGGTTTGAGTTACGACCCAGGCTAGCTATTTCCAGTCTTTATGCTATAAATAACCGTCATCAGATTGATATCAATCCACACAGCTATGTCTTGAGAAAAAATTGAAAGAGTGTTGTCAAACTGTCCCTTTAACCTGAGCATTTCAAGATGAAGTATAAGTTACATTGTCTATACACAGTTTATAGCGAGTATTTATATTTCCACATGCATGAGATATATCTCAAAGCTGTGGGGACTGCTGTGTAAAACTATAAGAATAGCATAATTGAATGATGTTCCTGCCTTAAAAGGTTTCTAAATATCTATAAATGTCTGCATCTTAGAAAACATGAGTGAGTATATTCAGTTTCTTGGCTTTAACAAACATGGACCACATACATGAAACAGTAAACTGAGCAAAAATGTTACTGAAGGATCCAAAACCTTCAACATGCACAGTCTCAGCAGCTGCCAGTTACATAACATCTGTCCAACTGTCATGTTTGTCATGATGGAAAACTGTAGGTTCAGTTTAGCTCTCCTGCAGCAGCTCGGTGACGTCGTGTCCGAGCAGATGATGTGAATGCTGGGACGTCTGTTTGGCAGCTCTGCTCTCGGAGCCACAGACCAGTGACGCATTTAAATCTTCATCCTGACAACCAGGAGAAACATTTATCCATTAAGGGAAATGGAGAGTGTTTTTTTTTGTCTTTATAAAGATGTTTGGACGTCACTGACAGTTTCGTCACCGATCAACAATTTCTGCTTATGTAATAACTCGCCCATCTAAGATACAGAAGGGTGAGTTTATGTGTAGTAGAGGAAGACTTACAGGAGTTGTTTGACTGTAATGGAGCATTAGATAAAGAGTTTTCTCTGTCCATAGAAACACACACTTTTCTCCCTGCATGTTTTAAGCCTCCCTCTCTGCTCTCCAGACAGGAATCACTGGCACTCTGTCGTTGGGTTAGATGTTGTTCACTCTGACTGATGACCTCTTTTCTGGAGATATTGTCTTTCCAGACGCGGTCGCCCGGAGGTGAAATGTGGTAGTGGAAAAATCTCCTCCTCCTCCTCCTCTTCCTCCTCCTCCTCCACCTCACCTCATCTGTTGTGCTGCTGCTGCTGCTGCCTGTCGGAGCAGAGAGGAGGTAGAGGAACCGATGGAAAATGATATCACCGTGGACCACTACCCATCAGCCCCTCCACCAACACCACCACCACCACCAGCAACACACCGACAACCCCCACTCCCTCTCTGCACATGGGGAGGCCCTGTAGAGAGCACTGCTGACCCCTAATGGCAGCTGGAGGAGCAAGAAATATGAAATAGATTTAAGAGTTGTGTCTGTATCCTCAGAAAAACATTTCGATGTCTACAGTTTGCCTGATGTCACACATATGGTATAATTTCATGTTTATTAACTGTATAAAACAGTAAACTTTGCTGGTTTTTATATACTAATTGCAAAATAATATTAGTATATATTGGTAGTATAGTTTCTCTCTCTCTCTCTCTCTCTCTCTCTCTCTCTCTCTCTCTCTCTCTCTCTCTCCTGGTTTCCTCCTGGGGTCACATTCTCCCCTATTTCTCCCAATTTCCGACAGTTTTTCACACCTTTTTGTCCTTTTCATATCACAACCTGTCTCTAGTACCATACAGGGTTTATAAGCCCTATGCCTCCAAAAGTCTACAGTTTCCTCCTCGTTGGTGCTTCACCTTCTATCCATTCTTCTCCAACCCTCAAGTGCAGCTGCTGGTGGACACCTTCTCGCTGTGCGTAAGTCAGACAGGAAGCTCTAGTGGGGGGTTGAGGGGTAAAGAAGGCCGACTTGCCCTCCTGCCACAATGGGGTACTCAGCTGTCTTGAGACCATAAGCCTCCATGTCCGCCACGCTTAGGCATCCAGGGCCCAGGGGTGTGTGTGGGCCAGGGAAGACAGCCAGCTGTGGGTCCCTGGCACGGGGCCAAGCCTCCCTCCCTCCCTCCCTCCTCCTGGTACTCTGCTTGAGTACTAGGGGCATGACCCAAAGTCTCAATCAAATTAAATGTGTTAAACATAAAAATGCAGATGCATGGTATTTATGATTTTATTTTCAGTCTCTAGAAGTCACCAAAAATTCAGGAAACAGAGTCTCTGAAACTAATTTTTTTCTAAGGGAGCACCCCCACCCCCGCATTTGTTTGGAAATCCTCTCTATTTTTGAGGTCTGAAGGTTGGCAGTATGGTTTCAAGTGTCAGAAGGCTGACTTTCTAAGAATATAAATAGACACCGATGGCTACCCGGGGGGAGGGAAATCAGTCAATCTGATGAGATGTCAGAATGACTTGTGCATCAAACTGAGACTAAATTACAGAGACTACAATCAAAACAGTTTGACATACCCACACCACTGCACTCTCTGGATTACAGGCTACCAAACAGAACAATGTGTGCAACCTCTCCACTCTGGTTCAGAGCAGGAGAACAAATAAACTGACCGTATGTTGCCTTAATGCTCCTCAGCTGGATGTGTAGATGTTACAGGGATCAGGGACCTTTCACCTTTTGTTAACCTCACAGGCTTCCATCTGCAGACAAGTCTTCAGGAGTCTGTGTGACCACCAGGGTTAAAAATACTGTGACCTTTGACCCTAAAGACAAGTTGCGGTGTCAGCGGACAGACGAGGAGAGTCACAGCAGGATGTACAGTATGTTACAAATGTAAAAGACATTCCCTAAATATTTTAAACCAAGATTTTCAGATATAAAATGAAATATTAAAGTTTGACCACATTCCCAATTTCCCAGACCCCTTCATCTCTGAATCTTTGCAGTCATTCTCCACCTGTCCAAGTCACCTGGCTCCTCCACCTTCTCATCTATTCTCCAATCAGCCTGTCAGTATACCAGACTGTTTTTCCCCAGTCAGTGCTGCAGTGCGCCTTTGCTTTCCAGCCTCTCGCACCTGAACCCAAACCTTTTATCTTTAGCAATATAAAAAAAATGAAATAAAAAAGAATAAATGATAAAAGGCAGATGGGTTCCAAACAGGTTGGAGTTGCACTATGCCTGAACAAACATTTTGTTTCACTTCACTTTATATGGTTAAAAATGTTTTTAGATTGGCAGGTTTCCTATGAGTCACACTACAAATGATCAAAAATATCTCTTTAACTGATTTTGGTCATACAAAAGGGAACAGCAGTTGTTGGAAAAATACCCAAACAAGTCTGCGTCACTTGGTTTTATTTCGGAGTCATGGGAAAATGTAAACGAGGGAAAAATATAAAAGTTCCACCAAAACAAATACCAAAAAAGAGAGAACACAGCTCTGACTGATAAACAGAGATGTGTTATCTCGCCTACAGGTTTCCCTCCACCCTGCTGCTCGCTGCGCTGACGACATCAGTTCATTTAAAGGTTTCGTTTCCCAGCATTCCCCACATTCCTTTGTGTGTGTGTGTGTGTGTGTGTGTGTGTGTGTGTGTGTGTGAATGTGTGTGTGTGTTTGGGACCTTTCCTCCTCCTCCGCCACGTTGCTGAATCAGACTCAGCTGAGTTTATCACAAACCACAAACCAAGCAGTTCCCATCAGTCTCGAGTGCAAACACATCTTCTTTTCTTCTCTTATTTTGAATTTTTTTTCATACCATAATTTTTGAAGGCTGAGTGACTCTGACATTTGTGCTACTGTAATATGAGGCTGATCGTTTCAAATTCCCCTACAAGAATCACCGCCTTATCAGGTTCAAGGGTTTGCATGAACCCACTGACCCTGAGAGAACAACCACTGATCAGAGACCCCTGAGGTCATTTGGTCCCAGCTGAGAGGCCAAACTTACAGGAAAACTATGGTATATTTAATCCTGCCGTATTTCCCATAAATGTGGCTATTGTGACTCTATGGGTTGTTAGGACTCCCACAAATCAATGTTGTCTTAACCCTTCTACAGCTTTCCAGACAAATACATCATCATATGAAGCACTTGTGTCTGAGTCTACAGCTCAGAAAGTAGCCACCTGGAATAGCCATGTTGGCTAACTGCTGTTTTTTGGTGAAAAATGACAAGCATATTTTACCCCATTTACACTTCATGTGTCTTACGTAAATTGGAAAACTTTCTGATCCCCAACAAGTTGAGTGTAAACGCCTCCAAGAGGCACTGAGAAGCATTCTCGCCAGATATTTAAAGTATGTCAATACATCCGTCTCTCCAAGACACGTCTTTACTCATCCCAGCTGTAACTGTCAGTACGCAGTCTGTGGAAATATCCTGTCACTGTATGATTAAAGGGGACCTATTATGCTTTTGCCTATATTCTGTCATATATATATATAATGTTACAATGTCAGATGTTCATATTAAACATGGCAAAAGTTTCAAATAATGAGGTTAACATCTGTAAAAGTGATCCCCGTGAGCAAAAATGTCAGGCTCCAGACCATCCTGAATACTGTTTCTAACAGTTTTTTTCTACTTTAGAGACACGCTGACGTCAGCTCGTCATGGATTTTGTTACATGGTCATCTGCTCCAGGCACACTACTGCAAGTTTTTAAATTACACTGCTAAATGGAGCTAAATGCTAACATCAGGAAAACATTATCTTGGTTGCCCATGTTGTTAATCTCTCCCTGATTTCAGGTCATACTCCTGTTGGAACATGTTCGGGTGCAAAGGTTTTTGGTTTAGAAGCTTTTATTTGTGATTTTTAAAGGTAGAATTGCTATTCTCTGTTGCAGTCATTCCCCAGCTGTATTGACAGAGACGCTGAGTTGAGGAAGCCCTGGAAATGCTGAACAATCAGAGCAGACTGGGCTTTCCAGGAGGGGCGATTAAAGAGACAGGCACCAAAATGGAGCCTTTCAGTTGACAGTTTTTTCCAGACAGGACAGTATAAGGGAAAACAAGGTGTTTTTTTAACATTAAGGCACATCAGCATGTTCTAGTAGAACCCAGAGCACAATTATGATCCTGAAAATCAGCATAATAGGTCTCCTTTAATTGTCTCCTCTCTCATGATACCGGGAACTAAAGTTGCAATTAAAAAAGCTGTATGTTCTGTCTCATTAAAACAACAAAGAATAATGGCTTCGGTGATTTCTACACATACAGTCAACTACATCTAATCCAGTTCATTCACTAAAAGATTGTGAAGATAAAACTTCTGTAGTTCATTAAAGGAGCAATAAGCGAAATCGTTTCACCGCTAGGTTTGCTGTTGTGCACTGCCTGTAGAGCAAAACAAAGTCTGTCATGAGCCACTCCTCCCTCTACCTCTGCTCTCCAACACCCTCCACCCCTCCCGACTCGCCTCGTCTGTGCCGGCAAGTACCGCAGCATCTCCACGGACTATCACATCCAGACGGTCCCGGTGTTTCTTCCGCAGGCTCCGCTTCACTCAGCTTCACTCAGCTTCACTCAGCTGCCCGATATACCTGCTGATTCTTCCCACATTAACCTGAATAACAAACCAGGGCTTGGTGCTCCTGTTGGATCCAAACGGAGGCTAACTGGCTGTGTTAGCAGCTGAGTGAAGTGGAGCATGAGGAGGAAGCACCGGTTAGCCCCCACTTTCACTGCAGGCAGATTCACTTGCCACAGGGGCGAGGAAATAAAACCTAAACAGCCAACTTAGTTTAGCAGTTAGCAATGTCTTTCACTCACTCTCGGTCTCTGCTGTGTTTAGCTATTTCCCTGCTTTCCTGTTAGCGTTAGCACTACTCGGCTGCCACGCTAACGCTCCAACTCCAACTGAGCCGGGAGCCGGGCTCACGGTCTCACGGAGAAGAGTTGGAACGTTAGCATGGCAGCCCATTAGTGCTAACGTCCCCACGCTTCTCCGCCAGGCTCAGTGAGTCGGAGCTGAGAACCATGGGGACGTTAGCGTTAGCAGTAGTCGGCTGCCATGCTAACGTTCCGGGAGCCTGCTTAAGCATGGGGATGTTAGCGTTAGCACTAGTCGGCTGCCATGCTAACGTTCCAACGAGGAACGAGGAATGTTAGCGTTAGCTCCTGGAGTTAGCACTAGAGCTACTACGGCTACTGGAGTAGCTTGCAGCTATGGAGCGCTCTTCTAGTCACTGAGCCTCGCCTCCATTTCAGCAAATATATTGCATTTATTACAGGTACCATCATCATTGAAGTAGGCAGGGGAATAGCTAAACACAGCCGCCAGACTGCCCGCCGGGCTACATTTTACAATGCTAATTGCAAATGTTAGCTGGGCTGCTGGGCTACTCACCTAACACAACCGAAATGGCTGACCCACTGCTGGGGCCGGTGGTGGATTCACATGAACGTACATGAACGCGCAGCCGGACCGGCTTGTAAACAATGGGCTGGAGATCAACACAGAGAGAGGGTGTGTGACATCATGCTATACTCCAGATGAAATTACACCTCTAGTTCTTCACATAGCAATTTTTTAATTCCTTCAATCTAGAAATGATGAATTTCGCTTATTGCTCCTTTAAATTCTACAAGGTTGTGTTTAGTTGTTCGCTAAACTATTATTGTCATAAACAAACTGCTTAAGCTCAGAAGTTATTCTTTTTCTGACGTTTTTGAAAGTTACCACACAGCTTCAAGTATCGTTACATTACTGCCCCCTTCTGGACTGGAGGAGGGCTGACCCTGATGTTGCCAGGAAAACCAAGATGGATTGCAGTCAGATTTATGATCTGGTAAATTAATGTGTCTTACATGTCATCTGGATGTTATCTGAATATGAGAGACTTGAAATGACAAGTGTAATTGGAGCTTAAGTATTACTGTGTGAGGAATAAAACTGCTTCAGAAAGAATTAAAACACTTGTGTGAACTTAGTACTATTGTTTGGGCTGCCATCTACCACCTTAATTTGTCACGAGATGAGCTGCATCAGGATGTTGGTGGCCTACCAACCTAAACAACTTAATTTAAGCTAAAATAAAGTGCATGTGTTTGTGCACTTCATAAATATCAAATATAATGGTGCTTGAAAATGATCAAATAAACAAACCAAGCACATAACACTGAGATTTATAGTTGTATCATTGCAGCATGTTTTGAACCGAGCATCACAATAACTGCTGTGGTTTCCCCAATTTAAAAAAAGTCGGGATTACCTCCCACTATCAGTCAACTGGGAGTCCTGTTTCAACACACAGCTCACAAACAACAAGGCGTTCCTGCAGGACATCCTCTCTCCTCCTTTTAAACCTCTCCAGTTTATAAACTGTCAATGGGTGGAGGGCAGAGTCCCAACACAAACTCAGACTTCATACTTGGGACTGTGACACATCCTTTCAGCACTGCAAACAATTGGTGTTTCTCATAGTCAAAGAAGGATCCATAAACAACTGAATTTCAAGGAGTCGATGTCATCAAATCCTGCAGGAGGACTGTTCCAAAGTCAAAGATCTTTGAAATCTACCAAGGACCAAGTCCTTCCTTCAGAGAATTTTCGAAGATGCATTTGTGTATCCTTCCTTAACGGGCATGTTGTGCCCACAATTCTTTGTGGACAGTTTAACTGAAGGCGAGGCCTCTTGAAAGATGCAGCACACGTCCAACCCAAAGCTACAAAAATCACAGCCACAGCCACAAAACTTGAGAGAGAATCCAGGGTTGGGGGGTTGTTTTTTTAATTAAAAATAAATAAAAATAACAGACAATTTTAATGTGTTTATTCTGCAGCATGATGGTTGTAAATGAAACACAAGAAGACAAAGGATATATTAGTCATGTCTGTGTTTTTGATGGTAATTCAAGGTGAAAATATTTTAGAAAGATTGTAAAATTTTATTTTAATGGTAAGTACTTTTCTAATAATTTCTTCTAAGTTTCCTGGAGAGAACTATGTAATAAAGACAAAGCTCTCCAGGTATTTCAGTTTAACTAGTTGTGTTGAATTTATCAGCAGTTGATGTTTTCCAAGGAAAAAACTTTAAAATATCAATGACTGGAAAAACTGACAGAGATCCATTTAACTGAAAGAAGGAGATAGAGTCAGCAATTTGTCTTGAACTGATAAGAAATTGAACACATTAGGTACATTGCTGTTGTCAGATGAAACCCTTAAAATGTCAAAAGGTAGGGGAAAAAAGTCTTCAGCTGCATTTATCAACGTGGAGTCCAAATCTATAAAATTAGCAAAAACTTGACAAATATGTCGAAGCAATGATATTTTTCTCTCCACTGACATTTGCTGCTCGTCCACATGGTGTCTGTCCTACAATCCAGCTGAAATTCAACAAGACAAATCAAGACAAATGATTTCATTCGATTTTTTGATTCAGTCCCAAAGTGATATTAAAAGGTACACATTCTGTCCAAAATATGACGTCAAAATGTATCCAGAGACTGAATGTGTGTTTGTGTGTATGAATTACACACTGGAAAGTCATCACTGCAGCTCAGGACCCACTCATCAGGGATTCACATAAATCCACCCAAACTTTAACCCAGCTACTAGATATTTATGACTCCTTTTGCCGAGGAGAAATCTGAGTGTGCATATAGTTGAGGAGGCCTCAGACCACCTGCAGGTTCAGACATGACTGTGCAGCCCATCTCAAGCTAGACAATGAGTGATGGTTTCCTGTTTGAATGAATCCGTATTACGGGTAATGACAATGAGGGGATTGAATCTGTGAGCCAAGAAAGCAGATTTCTGTTTGCTCCTGAAGCTTCAGATATTTCCTGTCATTTATATTCTCAAGAAACACTCCAACATTTCGATAAATCCATGTGTTACGTCATGGTAATAAAGATTGAAGATGCTCCACTTCTCAAACACTGTGGTTACAACACATGCTTTTAAAACTTTGTTATACCTTTAACCATGTGTTCATATCTACTGGATGATCCCCACGAATCCTTTTTTTCTTCAGACCATTGTTTGTGCTTGTCAGCAAGATGCACTTGAAGACAAGAACAGTGGAGATGCTACATCAGGATATAAAGGAAGGTCAGCAGCCAAACAAACAAGAGCAAGACAAGTAGTAAAAACTAAAAGGAACTTTCATATTGTGTTGATTGAAGTGTCCCCCTGTGGACGAAGGCAGTAGTGTTTCCATGAGAACCACCATCTTGTGTTGCAACAATCATGATCTGGCTAGCCCAAGCAGGTGCAGTTGTTTTGGAAGTGAGTAAAAAGGCGCAACTTCTTTTTTACAATTTTTTTTTTAAACACAGCTGTGTGCATAATGCAGTGATGAAGTAATGTAAGATTTGTAAGATTGATAACTGTAATATGATGATTTTTTTTAAACAAAGTGAACTTTGTTTTCGCCACCAACACAAATTCATGCAATGTATTTTAAAAATATGAAATACCTGTCTAAGTCGAAGAGGGCCAATTTAGGATTAGTTTTAAAGTCTTTCAAATCCCGCTGTTCTCTTCATCTATTGAATGACCGACCAAGGTTGAATCCTCTTTTTGCTCGTGCTCTATCACTGTCCCTTTAAGCTTTTATTTGTTCTTTGTTCTTCTTTCTCTCTGTGCTGATCCTGCCCCAGTATCAGCCATTACCACAAAATTTAACGTCAAACATAAAATCCTCTAAAAAAAAAAATCTCCCCCTGCTTCCTTTTAACTGGCCAACGTACTACTCATTGTAAAACTTTGCCTGGGAAAATGTGAATATTGGCTCTTCCAATATGTGTGCTGGAAATTGTTTCTTCTGATCTCATGGTGAATCAAACCCGGGAAAAAGCATTAAGAATAACTTTACAGAAATAGTCAACCTTCTCAAGAAGGCATTATTTAGACAGTTGAATGTCGACCTATAAATTTCTTGTAGCGTCTTTATAGGAAGTGGCAAAGCAACATTCATCAAGTGTTCTTGATGGCTTGATGGATTCTAGTGGCTGTCACAATGTAAAAAAATTAAAGCTGCCTTTAATGGACATTTAGAGCTTAAGTAATCAAATGGCTCAACTGTGTAATGTGAAATGGGTCACAGCTAACCCTAAGTCAATAAAACACACAAACAAACAGTTCATTCTGCTTACACATAGTCTATGTGAGTGATTTTGTATTTAGTTACACATTATTGATCTTGTTGGGTGAATTGGGATGCCTCCTGGGCGCCTCCCGCTGAAGGTGTTTTGGGCACGTCCCACTGGTAGGAGGCCCCGTGGCAGACCCAGAATACACTGGAGGGATTACATATCTCATCTGGCCTGGGAACGCCTTGAGGTCCCCAGGAGGAGCTGGAAAGTGTTGCTGGGGAGATGGACATCTGGGGCGCTTTGCTCAGCCTGCTGCCCCCAGATAAGCAGATGAAAATGGATGGATGGATGGATGGATGGATTGGGTAAATTATTAAAAACCTGATTTAAAGGTCCAGTGTGTAGGATTTACTCTAGGCACCCTTCCTGTGTCAGCTTTGCACACTCAGGGGTGGTGAACTTCCCCTTGTTACACGCCTTGTGTCTTTACAAAATAAATGTAGTTTCTTAGGTTAAAAAAACCCCCACCATGGTTTGGTTTAAAATAACTCTGCTTGTTACTACCATAATGTAATATCACATGACATTATTCAAGATGACATATGTTACTAGCATAGCATGCTATACATACTAGCACACTAAGTTGTTATTAAAATAACTGAATTTTGATTCAGTTGGGCTCCAACTGAACATGATCAGCAGTCTCCTGGGTTAAAGTCCAGTATTTGTTTGACCCATCCACCTCCCCTCCTGTGGGGAGCTTAAAAAATATGCCACTCCCCAGCTTGTCTCATACCATAGCTAAACGGTGTCTGTGGGTAGGTGTCTGACACCGAGGGCCACCAGCCAAGTGTTAATATTTGATAAGCTGGGAGTGAGAACGGGCTGAATTAGGTTATTTGCAGAAGTAAAATTCTCCCATGTGCCAAGTGTGTAGTAGAACAGACACAGACACAAAAAACATGAAAACATGAATGGCCCTGTCGAGTCAGTGTTTGATTTGTCTGTTCTGGGCTACTGTAAAAAAACATGGTGGACTCTGTGGAAGGGGACCCACTCTGTATGAAGATATAAACGGCTCATTCTAAAGTAACGAAAACACAGTGATTTTCCAGTGATTAAAAAGAAATAAATACTGTATATATTTATGAATATTACATACCATTTCTGCCAATAGCTGCCCCTAAATCCTACACACTGGACCTTTAAAAAATCTATTCATTGATGCATTGGTAATTTGTGGTTAATTAAAACCCATGCAAACAACAGTGGTAAGTAAGCCAAATTCTTTCCATGTGTGGATTCTTGGGATCAGTTTGAATGAATGAAGGGTGGTGCTCTTAAATGTCTCATGAAAATGTTTGGAAATCAACTTTTTCACGACATGTTTTGGGAAACAGAGACTTGCGAACACTCAGAGAATTTACCATATGGTATGTCGCCAGTATTACTGTTGGTCATAAATGTATAATCCCCCAGCGTGGGGTTTAGCAACAGCGTGACAGTAGGAAATAAATTCAGTGATGCAACTGTAGAGTTGACAGTCAGCATCTTTTCCCAATGGACACTTTTGACAAACAGAGCATGCTTTCTCTTTTCCTTACGAATATAAAATCAACAGCAACCAAGGGAAAAACAAATCTATGATCACAGCAGAAATAGATTCTGGGAATTTGGCCCTCAGTACCGCTGGTTGTTGGTTATGTGTGTAATTTTAAAGGAATGTACTAATGTAATTTTCAGACATAAAACTTCAAATTAAATAATACAATAGAGTGATTATATACAAGCACTTGAGAAGCAGAGGTGTTCCTTTCACATCATACACAAGTGTGATTCCTAAACAGCAGAACAGGCTTATCGCATTTAAGGATTAAGGACCACAGTAAACTTAACGTGTGCATTAATCCTTAAAGGAACTGGGAGAGAGCAGAGTTAATGTGGCTCGACTGGAAAGTATTCCAACACCTCAGGCTATTGGAAAAACCCAGTGTTAATAAAAAAGAGCTGGCATCAAAGTCAACAGTGTTGTAATAAAAAGAAAATCTCTCTCGGGTATGTGTGTGAACACGCAAGTTGATGTGCTGATCACAGAGGAGGGAATGTCTGACACGTGTCAAACAGTCAGTAATTGAGATGTACCAGCCTGATTTTTACCTGTGAAGAATGTAAGAACACAAACCACCATGAACTGAATGTGAAAGCCCAATGAATGCAGATGTGTTTTTGATAGAATTTCTTAATAATGACCAACTGTGTTTGTTTAAAACTTTATATTTATTAACTAATAACATGCAGTTCTGAATGAAAGAAAACATTTTTACAAGAATTCTTCACAACACCAGAAGGCTGTCTTTTTATGGTGAATCATTTGAGCATTGTGCTGAAGTACTTTACGGGCAGTGTTGGGCAATAACAGTAATATTACTTTTTCCAGTAACAAGTAGTGTAACTAATTACGAATATAACAGTTACCCAAAAACCAAACAACTTGTTACAACATTTCTTTTCCACAGAGCAGCAAGCTAGTTTGGAAGATGGGAATGCTTACCTTAGCAGCTGGAAATATTCCCATGACTTTGATTTTGTCGGGAGGAAAGATGACAAGAACACTGTTTCTGCAGGTAGTCGAACTAAAACTCTTTCCCCTGCAAAAATCTTCAGTCTGAAACAGACAGAACAGCAACGCAAAGCTCCAGGAAATACACCCCACCAAAGGTGAGGCCTCCTCGGCTCGGAGGTTGGCAGTAGCCATACACTGGCTAAATAACCAAACTGGATTTTACTCGTAGACAGCTGCAGCTACAAAGATGTAAGCTTGTGGTTGGCTAGTGGTGGATGAAATGTTGCTCCATGGGTGACTCTCCTTGGGAAAATACCGGTCACAGGCAACAGGAAATCCCCAGGTAAAAAAATCTATCTAGCCTTGGCTACACTTAACAGCGATTACCCTGACATTCACACAGGGGCACACATTTGAATTTTGGGGACGCAATTACCAGTTTTATGGTGTGTAACAGAAAAGTAATATAATGAGCAGTGTAACAAATTGCTGTTGGCAAGGACTAATAAGTAGTGCTATTTCTTTTGAAAAGAGTAATGAGTAATTTATTACATTTTTAAGACAGTGAGCCCAACACTGATGACAGGTTCTTGAGCACCAAAAACATTCTTTCTAGAACCATGATAGCTTTGTTGAGAGGTCATCCTCTAAGGTTATTTATAGCACTAAAAAGTTCCACGTAGAATCATCATAGTTTAGTGTCAATGAACAGGCTATTTTCATGCACTGTGTGTTCGTTTTCCTATGAAAAGTAATGCTTCAAAATTTGTTCATACGTAATCATAAGCCACGAATTTGTGTAAAACCCACGTATTTGGGAAGGCTGTGTTCATGTGACCAATGTGCTAACAGGAGTTTTGAAGGAAAAATCCCTGTAAGGATACAGGTTGGGGTGGTGGATGGGTCACAAAACATAGGACTTTTCCATGGAGACCGGGGTTCAGAACCATGTAAACATCGAGTCACTTCAAGGTACGTCCTCATGTTTCTTTTTCTAAATCTAACAATAGCAGCTTTACTTGCCTAAACCTAAGGACGCCAAACCATATTCCCTTTCCTAATCCAAACCACAGAAAGTTAACTTGTCACCTAAACTACGTAACTTTACATCATACAGTACGTAAATTTTGGTTAAGTAACATCATTTGTGAGGTGCTAATTTGTAGCATATCATACGATTGTCACGTGTGCATTTGCATAGGATATCATACGAACTGTTGTATGGGGATGCATTGCACAGAATCCCTTTTTCCAAGGGATCATTGATGAGCTAGTTTCTTTATAGCTGAAAGTGTTCTGTGCAGAACTATCTGAGTTTTACAGTGAAGAAAACCATTCTGTAAGTGTGTTTCAGAATATTAAAAAAGTTGTGTTTAGAAGCATCAGACCTTGGCCTTTAACCTTTTAGTGCAGCAAAGAACCCTTCAGGTACAGTTCGTTGCTGCACTAAAAGTATTTCTGGTGCATCATTCCAGCACATTACTGTATAACCCCAGCACTGAGGGTCTGATTCCAGACCACCCAGACCTCTCACTGGATCAGCAAACTTTATGTTGCTGCCATTACACAGGTTAGACCCAGTGCTGCCGCTGGCCACCAGCCTGCTGTGAAGCCACCAGGTTTGCACTGACTGGCCAAATTCGGGTTGCTACGCCACCTAGCTGAGTTTTATGTCTCTGATGCTGCTACTTGCTTGCATCCTGCCCAGTGAGGTAGTCTCCCAGTGGTGGGGACTGAGGTGGGCTGTTGGGAGACATTTGCCCAGAGAGGCTTTCTGTCAGGAGGGGATTTCTTGGTTAAGGTTATGAAAAAAGTGAATTTCAGGTCAAAATATGTGCATGAGGCAGGGGGACCACGGGGTACACTAGCTAGCTAATTCCTCTCTCATTTGTAATTAGATTACTGAAAGAGAGAGCAAGAGAGAGCCTTCATGAGGATAAACCTTAAAACCCATCATTGGATTTGTAATGAACTACAATAAACTTGAGTTTCTGTGCTTTGATTACCCACTTTCAAAAAACACTACCTTCTTCCATTCTATAATTCCTAGTCATACCTCTGTGGTTATTTTAGTGAAACTAAAAAACAGTAGTGTAATATTGTAAAATAAAAATACTTTCGAAAGAAAGTATCTGGTAATATTTAATATTTTACATTTTGAAAGTAAGCCACTCAGCCAGTTCATCTAATCTAGCACCACTAATTCCTACTGGTTAATATGACCATGCTTTTGGTAAAACAGTGTTATTCTTTTCCTCTGTCTCTGCAGAGCTTCACTCTGTTGAGGTTTATACTTTGATCCTAATAACAGGGTTTGCAGAAGAAGGAGGAGCTGAGCAGCTTTTTCTCCTGAAAGCTTTTGTCATTCTGCTCTCACACATATTTCCATGTTGGCGCCCCATAAAGCAGAGAATTTATGTGAAGAACTTTCAGAGAACAGAATTCTGAGAATGATTCAGTCACATCCGTTTATGACATAAATTACCTCATGTCAGTCTGGCTATAGTCACTGTTTACGAACCGTCAAGTTGCATCATGATCTGTAATAAGTCTGATCTAAGGGACGAGTATGACACGGAAATGATTAGTTTTACATGTGCAGCAGGTATACTGTGTTCACGTGACTGCCTGACTACGTGACCATATTTAATCCTTTCAGCAGGCAGATGCATGAGGTCACCTTTGTTGCTTGGTTGAAAATATGGGATTATCTCATCACTTTATCAAAACCTTGAAACCTGGAGTTCTGCAGTAACAAGAAAACCACCTGATGTAGGTACATGTATTTAACCCTGTAAGCTCACAGGTTCAGATTCTGCAGAAGGCCTGACTTGATTTGACATAACACACTTTAAAATGCAGATTCAATTCATGGGTCATAAGCTTAAGAGGAAGGAAATAAAAACGGAATTGAATAATATTGAATAGACTAGAACAGTAAATAGCAAATGTTATAGAAATAATATTAAAAATACAAAGTCAGGACAATCTTCTCAGTAACAAACACATTCAACTGCAGTACCTCCACTGCCTCACTAAATAACCCAGTTACCTGTTCTGTTTTCAGTTTGTACATTAAACAACCTGAGTGGAAATGCAGGAAATGCAAAAAATATTGCAAAAAAAGTTTTACACTTTGTCAAGGTGGTAGAGTTGGTGCATCTATGTAAACATAAATGTCATATTTCCATATTTTCCACATGGTTTTCCATCTCTTGAGGTTTGACTGGTGCTCTTTAAATCATGGATGTACAAAAAGAACTGGATACGGCATTGGAGGTGGGCCCCCGTTACTTGCTCAGTGGTGCATGAATCCAAAAAAGTTCAACTGCAGCACATAAAATTACCCAGATGATGGACACTGTGCTCACACTGTGTTGCCCAAAGACCAGGCACACTAGACATGCTAACCCTGATCTTCTGCATTGTGGGGCCCATAGTGCAAGCACATTAGACACTTAAGTCAGCTAAGCAAAGCCAAGCGTGGCTGAGCAGTTAACTTCTGCCATCAGAGCAGAGAAATTCTGGTTTAGGACTCCGCTAACTTGAATGGAGATTAAAATGATTTGATCATGCAGCTCTTTTACACTTTCCAAATGTTAATGGACCGAATGGATCAAATTCTAATACTGAAACGAGTCATTTTGGGGGGCTGCAATGCTCAAAAACATTTATGCACTGATTTACAAATGTCTCTTTTGCCATGAAAGTCTATGGGAATAAGTCTTTTTGGTTCATACGTAACTGATGTAATGCCACTGTTTGGCCACAACAAAAATTGGCTTCAAAGCTTGGTGCACTTCCAGGGTACCTGTTTTAAACAAGCCCGTGACCAAAAGTGGGATTACAATGACTAGGCCCGTCATGTGATGTCATGGGGCCCCAAAACACTTTTTCCCATAGACTTGCATGGCAAAAGAGGCATCTGTAAATCAATGGATGAATTTATTTGACTGTCCCAACCACCATGAAATGACTCGTTTCAGTATCGGGATTTTATCTACTCAGTCCAATAACATTTCGAAAGTCTACAAGTGCTGCATGATTAAGTTATTTTCATCCCCATTCAAGTTAGTGGAATACTAAACCAGAAGTCATCTGCTCAGCTGTGCTCAGCCGTGCTTGGCGACCATAAGTCTCGAATGCGCTTGTTCTATGGGGCCCACAATGCAGAAGATCCAGGTAATTTCATACCGATTTTTTTTGGCTTCATGCGCCACTGAGAAACTGTCATAGGAAAGAATGGAGTCCTGCTTCCAATGCTGTATCCAGTTCTCTTTATACATCCATGGTTTTAAATATGTCACCTCATTGCATCCTCTTCCTCTGCAGTGTTTTAATGTTACCCAGCTGGAAAATTAGTGCCACCTACTGTTCATCACGATGAACCAATTCATATTTGCATGACTGTAGTTTTGTAGTTTTCTTCAACCTGGGAATGGGAATTGTCAAACAATGTATGCTACATTTGGATAGAAACTACTACTTAAAGGCAGCTGCAGTTCCCACACTCGAATAGTAGTTCAAATTTTGAATAAATAGAGAAGCAAAAGTCGACCCACTCTTTGGGCTTACTTACCCTTTGAATTAAATAACATTTCTGTTACTAATCTTTACCTTTTCCACCAGATATGTTGCAAAGATGAAGGTGAGGCGAATAAACGTATGAGTGACAGAAATGTTCCAGTTCCCTCAGAGGGCCATCAGGACTTCAGTGTTTTCGATGACATGTGCTTTTTAAAAGTACATCTGTTCAAAGGCATTACTCACCGCTGCTGCAGACAGACTCAAATTAGCTGCTACTAGCCGCCAGAGGCTGGAGGTCTGCTGCTGACAAGAGAAGTTACACAAACCACCTCAATACTAAGGCCTGTGATTTTTCATTCTCCGCCATTTAGGTGATGAGAGTTTATCACGTCAGAGCTGAACTTCTTGTGGTTTACATATAAAAAAAATTTTGGTCTTAAAAACTGTCTGACTGGGAGATCAGTGAGTCAGTCGTCCCACAAGAAAAGGTCAAAACATCAGAGGAGTCTTTCGCACACCGGTGACTGTTTATATCGAAGTGAGGAAAAGTATGTAGCCTCATCCATCACCTCTAAACCACATCAGACCGCTTTTAAAAATGCTCACCCTCCTATCGTTCTACACTATGTTTTTATTTCAACTTTCTTGTGTTTGTCTCAATGACTGAAAGGATAGCATGTGTTTTTTTCTTATATAATCATCCAACCATTACACTCCAGCAAGGAAATGAGAGAAGAGCTGTGAGCCGCAGGATTGGCCGGTGTTAGAATATGTTTACGTGTACTGAAGCCTTCCAGAGACCTGCATTTGTATTGTGTACTTTGTGAATAACTGATTCATGTGTGGTTCATTCACGGTCATGTGTTGTGTGTAAACAGCAGGATTTATGGTGTTTACACACATGCAACCACCAACAAGACCAGAGGAAGAGGACTGAATCATCAGGGTGGAAGAAAAGAGACAAAGCTTGGTTCTTAAAGTTGGAGGAAATTAGATAATACAATGTTGAGATCTTTTGCAAATAAATTTAATAATTACGTTTTAAGAAGGTTGAAAGGTTAATTTCTGTCATTAGGTTGCACCCCAGGCAAAAGTTTTAGAAACTTGACAGCTGAACATTTTGAAACAAAAATATTAGATATTAAGATTCTCAAAGTATCAACGACTAAGTGCCATGTTAGGGAGCCAAGACATTTTTGAGGATTGCACAGAAAAAGTGCATTTATTTCATTTTTTGTGAAATACTATAGCTATTCTTTGACTTTTTAATGACATTTTATACATGTTTTTTTTTATATAATAAAATGAAATTTTAAGCAATAGTGTGCAGGATTCAGTGGCATCTGGTGGTGAGGATTGCAGATTGTAATCAGCTCAGACTTCTCCTGGTTAGAATTTCTTCTGTGTTCATTGCTGAGGAGGTTTTAATCAGAACCCAAATTATCCACATTATCTCATTTCCTCTCCTCCCCTCTCCTCTGTAAAGAGCAAATAATAGTACAAGTTAAAAACATCAAATAATTTGTGCATAGATAAACTGAACTTCATGAGATATGGTAATGATATTAGATAAACTGATACTTACCTTTCTAAGTGAGTCAAAACTTGCCCTCTCCTCTCTGTTTAAAAATCAAATGCAGACAACAGGACACTTCATTTTGCCCTCCACCTCCTCTCCCCTCCTCTCTGTTTCCAGTGAGTCTGAGCGTGAGTGGAGGTGTGCGACTGGCGCAAAGTTTTGAATGGTTTGCTGTCCCTCCTTTGGACTTTCATCTGGTTTCTTCACTTGTCTCCTGTGCATGATCAGGTAAGCGTTTTTTCCCGATATTTCTGCTGAGTGTTTGATGAGTGTTTAGTGGTTTTGTCTGGTGGTTTTCAGGAGGAATGGCGTCTACCGAGATGCCATCTCCATCTATCCGGCAGAGAGTGAGGATAGTCCCACCTGATAGTAGCATTACTGTGGAGGAAGTTGTTGTCTGCAGGTGAGCAGGTTGGACACGATAAACTATGCTTTGCATCAAGGATGAATAAAGCAGTTGTTGTGTTCTTGAAAGACGAGCGTCTCGCTCATCAGCTGATAAAGAGCGGTGTGTTCATCAGAGATTTGTTTGTGCAGGTCTCCCCGCTGTCAGCCCCCTCAACAGGGATCACCTTATCAGGTGGTCTGCCGTTTATTCCCAACAAGCTGTTGGAGAATGAACCTCAGAGCTTCGGTAAGTTTGCCAGTGGGTTTAAAACTGTGACTTTGGGATGTAAGGATCCTAAACTGAAACGTTCATGTTCCTGGACTCCCCTACACAAACTCTGGAGGTATCCTTCAGAGTGAAACATGGTGATGGCTCTTACATGGAAGGATCCTTCAGAGACACATTGGAACAGGCTAACGGGTGTCCCCAGGTGTACGTCATTAACCCTCAGCAGACTGAGGGGGTTTCAGGATACTATGATAATTTTGGCACTCTATATTGTTGTTACACAAGTTTAAACAAATGTCACCAGTATTCTCAGAGTCACGCCACTTTTAGGGAGAATATATTACTGGATCTTTTTTAAGAGTAAATGGAGTAATGAAGTAAAGACAACAGCTGAAAAAAAGGTTCTAAATTACAGAGATGGGGACTCAAGTCATTGTGACTTGGACTCGAGTCGACTCGAGTCACTGTTTTGATGACTTGTGACTTGACTTGACAAAAAATAAAAGACTTGAGACTTGACTCGGACTTGGAAGTTAAAGACTCGGGACTTGACTTGACTTGAGACACGATGACTTGAATGACTTGAGTGTTATGCACATCATGTTTTCAGTTTGAATGTAAAATTAATAAATGAATTTAAAAAATAATGTTGATTACCCGGTAGGAGCGCAGGCTGAGAATGGCGTCGTCATGATTGGATCACTACCCTGTCAATCAGTCATGCCCTCTCTACGTACCTTATGTGTTTATTGGAGAAACAGGCCCTCTTACATCAGATAGGCTAGGTTTGGTGGAACTTGTTTTTTAATTTATTTGCTAACATTAACCCCAGAAAACCTGAGCGAACATTCCGACCGGTTCATCACAAGACCAGCTGTACGTTTTATGAACGAGCAACACAGGGTTAAATGAGCTAAATGGGNTTGAGACTTACTTGAGACTTGCACATGTGGGACTTGGTCCCATCTCTGCTAAATTATCATTTACAGTTGTGACAGAGAGGGATCATTGCCCTTCTCTCCCCCTGCAGCCAGGTGTGGCTCATTAATGGCCTGCGCCCTGATTGTTGGGCAGGACTGGCAGAACTATTATCTGGGCAGGTGCCTGCTGCTCAGCATTCTCATCTCTTCCTGGAGCCTGGTGTCTTTGTTTAGCGTTGTCCACAGTTTGGCTGGTGCCTGGCAGTGCACTGTGGTTCTTCTGATCCTCTGAAGCTGTAAGTTGTGCCTTCTTGCTGCGTGTCTTTGGGGGGATTTTGGTCTGTGTGTGTGTGTGTGTGTGTGTGGCCATTACATCTGCTCTGCCCCTCTGCCTTGCAGCGCGGCAGCAGACAACTCTGGTCGTGGCATGTGGACTGGACTTGTATCATGCATCTCTTAGTCATGACACTATGGTAGCGGTCCTGTTTAAAACAACAGCAAATGCCAGTAGATTATAAATGGTTTTGTTTTATAAATGTATACGCCCCAAATTAAGGAACAGAGAGTAGGTTTTTCACGCTGTTAAAAAATGAGCTGAAAAATTACCATCAGGATCAGATGTGCCACAGATTTCACTGTAGACAGGACAAATGAGGAACCCCACAGTCAGTCAGCTCATAGTCTTAATAACATTATCAGACACCCTGATCTGTTAAACACATGGAGGGTCAAACATCCACAGGCCAGGCAGTACACATGGGTGAGGATCAGCAACAACAGGGTCAGTGCTGCTTGATTAGACAGGATTTACATTTCACAAAGCCTCAGCTCCAGACTCATTCACAGTAACATAAACCCAGTTGTTTTCACTGACCATCTTTTTGTAAGTGTAGATTTGAACATCTCGCCAGGTGACAGGGTGAAGTCTTACTGGTACTTTAATAACAAGCTCCTGCAGGACAACACTTTTTGTCAGAATTTTAAGTGTTTTTGGCAACACTAGAAATTCCAGAAAGCCAACTTCAGTTCTTTGCAACTGTGGTGGGAGGTGGGTAAAGCACAGATTTGTGTTTTTTTGCCAACAGTACACCTCTAATTCAACTTATAAGATTAAGGCAGCAGTTCAGGAGCTTGAAGCTTGCATCAAGAGCATTGAAGAGAGGTTACATGGAGACTTGGATCCCACTATGGGTCACCAGCTGCAGGAGAAAAGGTTGGCTTTGAGCGCCTTCCTGCAGGTGAGAGTGAAGGAGCTCTTGTTGGGTCTCGCTTCCTTCAGCTAAAGGACATGGATGCTCTGACCTCGCTCTTTTTCAACCTGGAGAGGTCAGTGGCACAGAGGAAGCAAATGACCTGTCTCGAGCTGCCAGGAAGCAGAGTCACCACCACTTCAGGTGAAATGAGGATCCATGCAATGGACTTCTCTGCCAACCTCTTTGGGGGAGAACAATGCCACATGGATTGCTGCAAGGAGCTCCTGGAGGGGCTTCCACAGCTTAGCCAGGAGGAGGAAGCTGCTCTGGATTGCAAACCGACTCTGGAGGAGTTGACAGTTGCTGTCAACCAGATGGCATCTGGCTGGGCACCAGGGATTGATGGTCTCTCCACTGACTTTTACAAGCACTTCTGGAGCATCCTTCGACCTGATTTACAAAGTGTTTTTTTGGACTGTCTGAGAACAGGATCTCTTCCTGTCTCCTGTCAGCGAGCAGTGCTTTCCTTGCTGCCAAAGAAAGGAGACTTGGCCTTTCTGAAGAACTGAAGGCCAGTGGCCCTCCTTTGCACAGACTATAAAATGCTCTCCAAAGCTTTATCAAACAGACTCAAGGACATCCTGGGTATGATTGTACATCAGACTTACTGTGTTCCTGATAGGACAATCATGGACAACATTTTTCTCATTCTTGATGTAATTGATTTGTGTAAATATTTCTATGTCATTTTTGGTATTGTCTCTCTGGATCAAGAGAAAGCTTTTGACAGTGTGGATCACTCTTATTTGTTTTCTGTACTGAAGGTGTTTGGCATTGGTGATGGGTTTCTAGCTTGGGTTGGTTTATTTTATAAAGATGCTCATTGTTGTTGTTGAAGATGGGGGCAGGGTTGAGTTGGCCAATCCCTGTAAAGCAAGGGATAAGACAGGGTTGTCCCATTTCTGGACAACTGCACAGTTTAGCTATTGAACCCTTGCTGTGCAAGTTGAGGGGTCGACTCAGTGGTCTCTCACTGACTGGGTCTTTCAATCTTGATCAAGGTTTTCCTACCCTCTCTGCTTATGCAGATGATGTGAATACTTTTTGTCTCCAGTTAGAGGGATGCTCAGAGCTTGAAGGACACCCTGTCCCTTTATCAAAAGGCGTCATCCGCACTGGTGTATTGTGCCAAGAGTGAAGCCTTTTGGGTAGGACAGCGTAGGGATCAGATAATGCTCAGTCTGCCTGGAGGACTTGAGTGGGGGAAGATGGGACTGAAAGCGTTGGGAGTATTTTTGGGCACCAAGGGCTTTCAGACACAGAACTTGTGGGGAGTGAAGGAAAAAGTGGATGCTTGGTTGTCTAAATGGAAATGGTTACTACCCTAGTTGTCATAGAGGGGAAGAGTTCTGGTTGTCAATAACTTGGCTGCCTCGACCCTCTGGCATAGACTCACTGGTCTGACACCACCAAGAGGCCTGATAGAGGACATTCAGAAAGGGAGGGTGGGAGATTTTTTCTTTTGATTTGTAGAAAAGGAAAAAGGCTGTCCATACACTCAAACTTTTTTATCTGGTTCTGCAACATTAGCCATCTGGCTGACACACAGAAACTGGGCTCAAAGTTTGGGCAGTGTGGAGCTGGTGATGGTTCTGCAGGGACTGCTGAACGCCCGCCCGCAGGTTGAACACGTTTATGATCTAATGGTGGATGATGTGCAGACTTTCACCTGTACATGGGCTGTTGGGGGGGTCTTATGCTCTGTGGGGGAAAATGGGGATTTAAATATTAACTTCTGAAACCCTCTTTGTGATGTTGTTGTTGTTGTCACCATGAGGCATGATTACTTTAGTGACACTGAAAAGTTCATCAGATCAGTGGGAGTGTTGAAGAGATCTGTTGGTCTGGATGGATCACACACCCGACAGCGCACATAGATAAGGATCAGAAACAACAGAGTCAGTGCAGCTAGACTAGATAGGTTTTATATCTCACAAAATCTCAACACCAGATTAGTCAGCAGTATCATAACCCCGGTCACTAACCACCACCTAGTCAGTATAAACTTGATAATTTCACCAGGTGAGAGGGCCAAATCTTACTGGCATTTCGACAACAAACTTTTACAAGACAGCACCTTGTGTCAGAGCATTGGGAGTTTCTGGAGACACTGGGGGACAAAGAAAATCAGCTTTAGCTCTTTAAAGCAGTGATGGGAGGTAGGCAAAGCTCAAACTCGTGTGTTCAGTCAGCAGTACACTTCATACTCTACTGCTGAAATCAAGGCAGTTGAAAAAGTTGCAAAAACCATTGACCCAGGATACCAGTTACCCAGTCGCAAATACTTTGCAAAAGAAGTGCTGCCAGAAGTGTACACAGAGGTCAGACAGAAGCTTGCTGACCGCCTCGCAAAATTAACTTATTTTGCGCTGACCACAGACATGTAGTCAAGCCGGACATGCGAGCCTTATATGTGTGAGATGAAAACTGAGTGTCTCCAAACCAGCTATTTCCCCCAAGATCACACTGGAGAGCATATAGCTGAAGCCCTGCAGGATGCCCTCACAAACTGGAAGCTTGAGGATGAAAGACTGGTTGCTATCACAACCAACTACGGGAGCAACATCATCAAAGCAGCGGGACTGAACAACTGGCTGAGGATGCAGTGCTTTGGGCACTGACTTCATCTGGCGATTGGTGAGTGCAGTGTTAAAGGAACTGACTGGGCAAAAAACGTACATGTCAGGACTATCATGCTAAGCAAAACGATTGTTTGCAGTAAGAGCACTCACGGTAATGCTTTTTTAACAGTATATTCAGTGGTGGAATGTAATTTACTACATTTAAGTGCTGTACTCCTGAGTCTTTGCTTTTCATGCTACTGAATATTTCTACTCCATTTCAGAGGGAAATATTGTACTTTTTACACCTGTACAATTATTTGACAGGCTCAGTGACTGAACAGTTCTTTTGTTTTTCTGCATACAATACATACAAACAAGAGAGCTTGTATATTATGAGGTTTTGTTATAAATGAAATACCTACTAACATAATGAGATAATGATCGTTAATTGAAATCCCATACAAAATAGTTAAAAAAACTTAACCTAAACCAGTTCCAACAGTAAAATCCTGCTTTTTAATTATTGCATGAGTAACAATAACCTATTGATATCATATATAACAGTCACAGGGTACACTTTTATGGATTGAGTATTTTGACCTATAATCTTTCATTACATTTTCCTTAAGTGACAGTTTAGTACAGGGCTAAAACTTGAAATATTTTTCAATTTTGCATTACAGGACATGGCATGGATGACAACCGTGTCAAACAAGCCATTACCCTGTGTAAGAGAATCGTCAGCAGCGTCTCCTACAGCTGGAGGAAAAGAAGAGAATTGGCTGAAGCTCAGACTCAGCTGGGTCTGCCAGCTCACCAGCTCATCACAGAGTCAGCCACACACAGGCAGGCAGCAGATGATTGAGAGGGTCCTGGAGCAGGAGGCAGCACTCACAAAAGCCCTGTCCTCTGAAAAACAAGTCCAGGCATCTTGTCCCTACATGGCAGGACATAGAGGTCCTGGAGGCAGTCCACAAGGCTCTAAAACCTCTCTCACACAACCCTCCTGGCACAAAAGGAGGGTGAAAGTGAGCTTTGCAAATCCATCAAGACCTGCACTGTGGATTACCTCAATGCCAAGTATGCCGACCCAACCACTGGTGACCTGTTGGACATGGCCTCACTTTTGGATCCACTGTTCAGGGCCAAATACATCCCAAGTGAAAATATTGATGCACTGAACAAGAAGCTGCCTTGAAGGCAGAGTTTCTGCTGGCTGATCAGAGCAGCTGCAGGCCTTACCCAGCTGTGCCTACTGGGCCCGAGCCTGCAGACCAAGAAGAAGCAGTGCCACCAACATCTAAGAAGAAGAGGTCACTGGCGAGCTTCTTCAAGCAGAGCACAGTCACCAGCACCACACTGACACCGAGAGAGGCAATTGAAAACGAACTTTCAAGCTACTTGCAGTCAGCTAGTGTAGAGAGTGATACAGATCCACTCAAATAGTGGAGGGAACATGAAGTCGTCTTTCCAGCACTGAGCCACCTGGCAAAGAAGTATCTTTGCGTACCAGCCACTAGTTCCCCTTCTGAAAGGATCTTCAGTTGCAGTGGTATCATTGTAACCTTCCACAGGGCATCCCTGAAGCCTGAGGCTGTTAATAGGCTTGTTTTTCTTGCACAAAACCTGGAAGAATTTTACAGGGCTATATAGGGCAATAACATTTTTGCTTGTAAAGAATTGGTAACTACTAAGAAAAAAGTAGTCCTGTTCTAATGTTTGTATTGTTTACATCTTTATTGATATTTGCGTAGCTTGTTAAGCAGGAGAAGAAAACCTGTAATTGCACTATTCAGAGTATTCTGAATGTTATTCAGTATGTTATTGTAGTTGAGGGGGTTTCAAAGAAACAACTGGGAGGGAGTGAAGGAGAAAGTGTGTGCTCGGTTGTCTAAGTGGAAATGGTTGCTACCCCAGCTACTGTATAGGGGAAGAGTCGCTCTGATGCCTCCAAGGGGTCTGATAGAGGACATCCAGCAAGACATCCTCAACTTCCTCTGGTCGGGCAAGCGCTAGTTCCGATCAGCCGTTCTTCACCTGCCTGTGGCTGAAGGAGGACAGAGACTGATCGACATCCAGTCAAAAGTTGCTTCCTTCAGACTGAGAACTGTTCAGACTGCTGTACGACTGTGGCTTCCACTGGTATGATACAACTCGCCTGCTGCTGAGGAGAACAGGACAGTTGGGCTACTGTACGGGGCTCAAATGCGCCTCTGGGTATGTGGCTATTTGAAGAGCCATTGTTTCACAATACCTTCATTAAGACCTGTACACCGCAGTCTGCCAGCCTGAGAGCCAGTCTTCAGTTGGCTGGCTGCACCAAACTGGGTCAACCGTGCTTTGGAAAGCAGAGCTAGATGGTAAACAAACATGGCACCACACCGGTAAGGTAAGACAACACGTTTACATGTCGTTTTCTATATGTTCTCTGACATTTATCCTAACGATATGAGACGGTCTTTGTGGAAAAAAAGCTTGTTTAGTGGACTAACTTTGCACTTGAAGTATGGCCGTTCACTTACGTTTTAACAGGTCTGACGCTACTATGCCCCCCGGCTGTATCTAGGCTAACGGCTAACATGCTAACTATTATTTTTATGTCACTAGTGACTTGAAACAAATTTCGGACGATAGGAGACAGGTTGAAATAAACCGAAATTTCCCTTTAAGGACTTGGTTGCATGGTCTGGGGGAGGCCTTTTCTTTTCCACTGCTCATTTTTGGTCCAAAATACAGTGCTACAAACAAAAAAGTACATACTTTGATAAACTTTCTGTTGGGCTCTGCCCTGTCACAATTTAAATGTGGTATGTTATGATTAGATGGGTAGACTTTATCACAAAGCATGTTATTTGACATTTTTTTCAACAAAATTTAAACTGTGTTTTAAATATTGAAACTAACTTCTAAATAACTCCAACATCTATTATTTCCCTCCCCTCACAGTTACCCTAACAGCATGTCTTACATAATTGTGCAATGGAGCTGCATGGAATTTAGTCTGTGCTGCTCTGAGCAGAGATGACATTTTAATAACATAACAGCAACATGTCTCTCAGGAAAAAACGTCCTGTATGACTTTTGAACTGTCTGCTGAAGCAACCTCTTGTCACGCAATAAGAAATAGGACCTGAATGCAGACAACCAGACAGACTGTAAGACTCTGGGGATTTACTATAAAGGTGAACATACGTAGGTTTACTGGCAAGTCCAAACAGAGGGAGTATGGAGTCCAGAGGATATCAGGAATGTGGCAGGGAGACAGGTAGATAGGAAGCAGGACAGTTGAGTATCAGAGGCTCAAAAGGCAACTGACCCGGGAAAAGGGGCTCATATATGTACTGCAGGGCTGATGAAGCAAAGTGAAAACAGGTGAGAAGGTCAGGTGGGATTGGCTGGATGTAGGAATAAGGTGACTGGGCATGTGGTGGACAAGGAGCTTAAAAAGAGGAGAAGTCATGGGGTCATATCATGCATATCATTAGGGTACAACACATGCACAATGAAATCTGGTCTGCACCTGCCAAAAGGCTCAATAGGTGGCGCACTATTATTGGCATCTGCAGACAGCCTTGTGTCAGAATATCTTCATACGAAAAGTAAAGATATGGGTGAGAATTACAAATCAGTGATTATTGAAAAGGTCCTTAATAAAATACCATAAATGCTGTCTACATGCAAACGTTCCACTGTATATCAGCTGACATCCGTCTGAGTGTACCCAAAAGTTCTGTCAGGCTCCCAAAGAGCACCTAGTGGACACCATCCCTTTATTTCTTGCGCCATCTGCTTTAACTCTCCAACATCACAGCTCCAGTTACATTGCACATGTGTCATACCTCGTAGCTCCCATGGGGTCAAAGAGCCTGTCCTAGCCTCCTCTGAATAGCCTTGGTGGTGGACAGATAGAGAATGACAAAGGTAGTCTCCCCACTTCCACCCTATCACGGCCAGTAACTCTGTCACCTTCACAGCTGAATGAAGCACCCCTCTTTAAGGTGTAGGGTATAAATACGGCAGGAAGCTTTGGGCGACAGAAACAGGAGCTGTTGTGACTTTTTGTAACGATGGAAAAAAGTAAAAATTACTCTCATTTTTTGTCTTAGATGTATAATAATACATCTATTACCTACTCCATTTAGATAACAGATCCAAGATGGTGCTTTATGCATTCCAGTGAAATTGCTTGCCTGGCACATATGCCAAAAAATGTTTCCAACGTCCGGGTTTACTTTTGTGGTATGCGGCCCTTTAACTAGCGCAGTAGTGTTTCTCCAGCTGCATCCGCCCATGAGTTCCCGCTCAGCTTATAGACTTTACACTGTGATGACACTTAAGATTTTTAGATTGCTTTTTTCAGCTTGAGGAAAGTTTTACAAATATAAAACCTCCATGGATCAAAAATTCATAAATGGCCTTTAGTTTGCAGTTGGAGATGTCCTGTCAACAGTTGTACAGACAGCTCCTTTATAATGTTGGCCTATGGGGAAAATGCTTTTTGACTTGTAGGGGATTTTTTGGTTGCAATACCCTGAGTGACCACTGGGAAAGAACGTCAGCCAGGTGGTACCTTTGGATCTGTTTTACCTCCTTCATATGTACTTGTTGATTTAATCTGTATGTGCTGCTAATCTTAACCTCAATTTTGGTATATTAACCTTTGTCAAAATAAAATGAATAAATGAAAAAATACATTAAAAACGTAAAACTTTTTTCCTTTTTTTTTGGGGGGGTAAACATCTTGGTTTTACTCTGACATTTATAAACTGCTCGGTTACAGTGCCTGTAAATATACAACACTTAATCAAATTAACATGTCTACAGTTTTCTAGACTAGAGAAGGGTACATTCGATCCTAAATACAATGTAACTTCTGAGGTGTTAACGTCCATATGACAGTATTACTGTATGATTTTGATTGTAAGGATTATTGCACCAGATTTACAGTTGTATGGAGCATCTTCCATGATAAACACAACACAGTAATGGTCAGTAAAGCCTGAATTATACTTCTGCATTGAATCTACGTTCTATATAAGGCGTACCCTACACCGTAGCCTGACGTTCACCTCCACCGACATGTAACTACATTTCGAGATGACGCAGACCTCCTGTTTGTTTTTGTAAACTGAAAACCATTTCCCTTGATACAAACAAAGCTTTATTTACTTCTAAGTCACATATGAATCAATAAATTGTGAAGTCTTTTATATGATTTATCCTGGTTTTGTATGAGGAGAGGAAAGTCTGCTAGCCGCGAGGCTAATTTATACAATGTGAGATGTCATAGGCCTGGGATAATAACGTTAGCAAGTAGTATTTGTGGGGAAATTGTGCCTAGCAAAAGACAAGTGTTTTGTCTGTGAACGCTGAGTTTTAATGGAGCTGAATTTTGTACTTAAACCATGTTTAATGTCTTAGGTATGTTAGTCGAATCAATTAACCTTTACTGCACTTCCCAGAAACCCAACACATTAGTATAGAAACCCCACAGCCAGCAAGCGTTTTAGAGGTGTAATTGCAAAGCTATGTAGACACACTACCACACATGTATAAATGCTCACAATGGCATATGCAACATCTGTAGGTTACAGTTTAGATGCCTACACACAACTATAAATTAGCCCTAAGTCAGCATCTATGTTAACTCACTGTTGGAGAGTTTTATAATCCACCCACTGCCAGCTAATTGGTTTGAGTTGGCATTCAGTGTGGTAGACTAATTGTGGAAATGGAGTGGAAGTGGGTAGGGAGAGGGTGTTGTGTGTCATTTGGGAAAGCCCCAGCTTGATGGGTCTCGGAAATGAAGAGGGACAGAGATGCAGACACTTCTTTTGTGACGCCTCTGTCCCAATTCTTTTCTTTTCTTTTTTTTTTTTGTATTTTTTGCCAGACACTGTAATCCCAGGGTCTACCTCTGCTGACAGCCCCTCTCAAGTGGACCTCAGATGTTTGAAGTGAGCCATCAAATGTAAATTACTTAACTCTGTAGAATCTGGCATCCTGCACCATGTGGATCACCTCATGTAACGTCGCAAAGTTCCTCGGAAAAACAAGTGATGTCCAATTTTCTGTCTGGGAGGATCTCTGACACACTGATAAGCTCACCCCGAGTCAAAGTGGGCAGCCGATGAATGTTTGTGGAACATCCAGACATCACAAATCATCCTAATAAATACAATGTGAGCCCGGCTGCTCGTCTCGCCCACATATGCACACGTTTGATGTAATCTCAGGAAAACTTGTTCATGTCTGCAGTAGGAAAATATAAAGTGTTTACAGGAAAAAGGGAAAGTTACTTCTGCAGTAAACAGGTAGCAATACTATCTCAGAAAGATTTTTTTTTTTGTATAATGTGATGTGTTGTTGAGGAGTGGTAATATGTAACTGAGTACATTTACTCAAGTACTGTACTTTTTTACTGTACAATTTCGAGTAAAGCCTAGTTCATATTACACGATTTTCACCCTGATTTTGCATCACGGAGACTATTGTAATCTTTTGAGTGTTCATACCTGGTGCCATGCGTTTTTGTCATTGGGAGTCTCGTCAACTGCGTTATGACCTGTGTGCACACCACAAGATTCCACTGAGCCCTCGCTGACAGAGCCCCAGATAACGCGGTGACGTCACCAAACTTGGAGACGACACATTGTAAAAACGCGGTGACGTCACCAAACTTGGAGACGACACATTGTAAAGGCATAGATATTCTTCCCAGTGTTGAATCAGATCTGCCTCCAGGGCCTGGGTCCAAACACAACGCACGCCCCGTGATCCTGTGGACGCTGCCATTGTTGTTGTGGTGACGTTTAGAGAGCAAGCCCAAATAAGCAACTCCACTTTAGAAACAAGCCCAAAGTCGCAGCTAATAAGCGGACCTGGCAAGTGGCAACCCTGCAGCTTGTCCTCCTCACATTTCTTCCGTCCTCCTGCGTGCTGACGTGGGACGTATCCCACCTCTCATTGGCTGATGCTCTTTGTCAGTCGTGACTGACTTCTCCAGTTTTCTAGCATGCCAGATATCCAGTCCCAGTCACAGATGAGGGGGCGACTTGCTCGTAGGCTTGTTCACACATGAGGACTCGTTGTGGCAGACTATCTGCTGACTCACCTCCGACCCAAGGTAGCTCTCAAGATCCTCTGCGACGTCAAAATCGCGGTGAAAATCGTGTAATGTGAACTAGGCTTTACTTGTATTTTACATGGTTATTTCCATTTTACGCTACTTTATACTTCTGTGTTACTTCATTTTGGAGGTCATTACTGTACGTTTCACCACACTCCATTTACTATTTCTTCAGTTAATTTGCAGATTAAGAATATGTGAACAAAATATAAAGAAACTAATCAATTCTGATTTATTACTATAGATTTAGCTACCCAGCAGTATATAAAGCAGGTAAAATTAGCCCCACCTTTACCAGCTGCAACATTAAAATGATGAACACATTAGTGCATCCAAAATTAAAATTCATATGTATGATTCTGAAATTGGCCATACTACAAAATGATTTTACTTTTTGTACCTGAAGTATATTTTGCTAATACTTTTGTACTTTTACTCATGTAAGATTTTGACTGTATTGCTTTAAAGTGTAACAGTGTATTTCTACACTGTGGTATTGCTACTTTTAGTATCCCCTCTGCTGTGTGGACAGGGAGGAGGGCATATCTGCCTTTATGGCCCCACATTTTTCTACCAATAAAGGTTTTAAAAACACAAAGGTTTTTATGAATTCTCTCAGATCTCTATAACATGCAGCAGCACTTACAGTAAATCCACCTGATAAACGTCACTCTGCTGCTATTCAGACAGTAATTTTAGGATCAGCTGGCTCTCCACGTGGAGCCTTTACGTTCCTGCTTTCCGTTAATGTCCGCACATCATCTATACGAGATTTACTCGACCATGTGGATACAGCTAAGCCCTCCAGTATTTCTCAGATGTCTGCTGATGGACAAAAAACATGTACGGTATAATCAGAGGGTAAAAAAATCCTTTTACACAGCAGGCACGTGTTTTTGAAATTACACAACGTTTAGTTTTGTGGTTCCAGCGGTCATGAAGCTCGCTCAGCACATTGGTAACCTGATGATTATTTTTCAGTTTGAGTGAGAAAAAAGAAAAACTATGCAGTGATGTCGCTAAGTAGTTTCTGTCCACCAGCAGCTCTTAGAATAACAGACCAGGAGAAAGTAAGTGCCTTTAAAAAAAGGTGTGTTAACCACAATATTTGAAGTGTACACTGCATATAATCCCTTCTGTGTGGAATTTGCATGTTCTCCCTGTGTCAGCGTGGGTTTTCTCCAGGTACTCCGGTTTCCTCGCACAGTCCAAAGACATGCAGGTTAACTGGTGACTCTAAATCAGCTGTGAAGTGTGAATGTGAACGTGAATGGTTGTCTGTCTCTATGTGTCAGCCCTGTGATACTCTTGTGTCCTGTCCAGGGTGTACCCCGCCTCTCACCCAATGTCACGTGGGGTAGGTTCCAGCCCTCCTGCAACCCCTCACAGGATAAGCAGTTACGGAAAATGAATGCATGAAATGCATATAGGCATAATTTTTCTCTTGTTGAAACAGTTCTGTGGTACTTGTGGAACTCACCCTCTACCGGATGGATTTTGGCCTTACAAAACTGGTTCAGATTTTAATGGTCCCCCCAAGATGAATCCTACAGATTATGGTGATCCCCTAATTTTTTTCTCAACCAGCTGGTCATCTACCAGATGGATTTTGGCATGAAAAATTGGTAAAGACATTCATATTCCCCTCAGGATGAACTGGGTTACCTTGATTTATGACCAAATACTTGCATAACTAGTCACGTTTCCGTTAGACTCAGCTCTACTTTACTTTTCGTTAGCAAAAGCCAAACCAAAATAGTGAACATTGGTAACCGTCGGAACTGCTTGTCGGATGGTCCAAAAACATCAATTTAACATTAATACTCACTTCATGCCATAATTGGCCAGGTGTGTGGAGCTGATCCTTATTCTCATATTCAATCTTAATATATCTTGCCCTCTCATGTCAACCAGTTTTTACTCTGCTAACAACACACTTCTGATTTCCATCGTAATCGGACAACGCTTATGATCTCGGTCTTTTCTAGTGTAACTTGATCCTTAAGGCATATTCACGTTACAGAGAAAAATATGAAGGTCTTGCACATGTTCTTTTTGGGTTGGTGCAGTTTTTAGCACTCCAGAGGTCCCCATAGTGCTGTATTAAACAACGCCGCCTTAGCTACAATGCTAATGTTGCTAGCTGCAGAATGCTACATCTCAGAGGCTTGCAGTGTTTTTTGTAACAAACCTGGTAAGTGCTTTGCATGTTGATATTTTTTTGAGCAAATATCTTTTGTCTGCTCTGATATGAGGTCAATTTGTTTTTGTACAGTGCTTTAAATTCAGAAACTTTACTTTGCAGATTCCAACTGTGTATTTGTGTCTTTCTTTGCTTCTTTAATTCTTATTTCCTTCCTATCCATCCTGCATTCCTTTTGCAGATCTATCCATCTTTTACTCCTTTGATTTATCACTTTTCTCCTTTAATTCTTCCTACTTTCTGCCCTTCCTTCTTACCTAAGCTGATCTGACAACATGCAAATGACAAACACTGTCCTCTTGACAGAAAGACCAAACTGTATTGTTCCCCATAAGTTATTATACCAAAGAAAAATCCTGCATTCCTTGTACTTGAGTATTGCTGCACTGCATGGTGCTGATACCTTAACAGTTTTGAGCTCTTCTTCCTCCTCTGCTCGCCCTCTTTAAAAAATAAACAACAACAAAACATTCGTCTGCTTATTGATTCCATTTGTGGACGGCACTGTTTCAATTACACTTTTTAAAAGGTCACACACACCCAGTGAAAAGTAATTGGTTTTACAGCATGTTTGCTCAAACAAAGTGCTCATTTCCACAATGCTGTGTATTTATTTTGGAGAACAATCATTGCCTGAGGTTCATCATTCAGTACCCATATTTATATCACTTTTAAACCGGAGACATTTACTATGAGTCACTGAATCCGACTAGATTTCAGTTTCTGGCAGCAAGCAACTGTCAGAAGGTCATGAAGGTAGAGTTACCTGAAAGAATATAATTAAAGCTGATATCACATATGGACACTGACATAACTAATCATTTAATATGATGTTTCTCTAACCACAGCACTGATTATGTTTCCTGAAAAGAACTCTTGTTATTTTGTGAGAAATTGATATTTTAAGGCAGTTTTAACTGCTTCCTGATGGACCTTTTACCACCTTCCTCCTGATTGGCCATTACTGTCTTGACCGACCTATTTAAGCCTGTAGAATCACATGATCTGGACTTTGTTCTGAAGATTTGCCTTTATCTTATATTTTTCTATTGTGTCACAAACTCATGCTGTTGTGTGCAGACAGTTTTTCTTTTGGCATGATGCAACTACGGTCAAATTAGACTGTTCTCATGCGCTGTTTGTACCTATACCTTTGCATATAACCCACATTATTGCAGCCATCAGATTACATGACCAAGGCACTAAAGAGGTGTGAAAGACAGAAGTAGTATAAATGGCGAAAGTCCACATAAGGAGGCAGTTTGGGCAGATGGATGGGTCAAACACACACAACTGTCTTGTGAAACCACGCGAACTTTGAGTTATTTAAAGGTACTTTGTCACGTTACGTTAATTATGCAACTTTAAGAGAAGTACGTAACATGCCGATACCCAACCATGCTTCTCTTCCTACACCTAACCTACGTAACTTTAAGTTAAGTACATAATGTGACGCCACACAATCATTCTTTTCCTAAACCTAACCTACGTACCTTTACATAGAGTAGGGGAGAGTTGAGATTCTTTAATTAGGAGACTCTTTTATCTACATGTGTCATATTTTCAGGCAAATTACCTACATGTGTCTGCCATCAAAAACCACTTCAAGTTTCTTGACAGAGAAAACAAGTTGTCAGGAATTAAACTGAAAGGGGGTGCTGTTTGATGTTACAAATAAAGGGCAATTGTGTTTTGATTGTAACAGTGTGAGTTATGATCGTAACATGGCTAATATTGTTAAACCTTACCAGATGTATGAACTTCCCAGTTACCATATACAGTACATTGATTACACTTGATGGACATTGTAAAAACACTAGGGGTGGGAAAAGAAATCGATTTTTATATTAATCCTTTTTTTTCTCGGACGATTCTGAAAATCGATTCTCTCCCCAAAATCGATATTTTTCTATTATTTTAGGCCTTTTTTTTCACCAATAACCGATACAATACGTTAATTTTAAAACACTCTGTAGAGTATATAAAGCCATATAAATAATAAACATCTGATATGTTTACATTAGAAATTTATTTTACATTATTGTTGGTAGTAAATTAATTTAAGCAACAAAAATCTGAGGAGCCACTTGGGAACCTAAAGAGCCGGCTCTTTTTAGTGAGCCGAGCCAAAAGAACTGGCTCTCTAAAAAGAGCCGGAATTCCCATCACTGCTTTGTATGAGGATATGCTGGATGTACTGATAAATGTTTGAGTGGTTATCACATGAGGAGCGTGAAGCTCAAAATGTCACCTCAGTGGTATTTCAATTAAATATTCATTGGAGCATAGTCTAGTGTGCAGACTCTGTTTTTCCGTCTTTTGTGTGGTTATCACTATCTAGAGAACTAATCCAGGCAATTCAGCTTCACCTGGCTTTTAACAACTCTCTGAGCAAAGATTTGTATGAGGCAGTCACGATAAATAGAAGCATTTATCTTTTAGTACTGGCTCTGGGAAAACAGTAGCTAATATTGTGTCACCTTGGCAAAATCCTGCATATTTATTGGTCCTGCTTATTTAAGTGTCAGCCTGTCTGCAGCCGTTTAGTTTGTACTGGGTCTGAATCCCCTGACAACAACTTTAATTTGGAGATTTGCTCTCTTAATTTCTTTACAGTTTCTCTTTATGAGATGTCACCGAACTGGACGAGATGAACTTAATTAATTTGTTTTCACACTCAAATGTATGCCGATGACACGTGACTGAAAAAAACAACAACACATTGCTGCCTGCTTCTCATTACTCTAATTGGTGATTTAGTAAGTCTATGGCAGCTGCCTACATATAAACTCACGCTGGGCTCAGACTGAATATAAAGCTCTTCCGCTAATAGGAATCTGGCTTTAACTGTAGGCTCTCCAGCAGTTTCCGTTGTCTGGCAGCGAGCAAGTTTTTGAGGAATAGAAGAGATAATCTGTCCTGAAGTGAAGTCATAAACACAGTTCTGCCTTTTACTGGTGCACAGGATCTGATGTAACAGTCCTTTGTGTTGTTTAAAAAGGCTGAAGGGGAGTTGGGATGCTGGTGTGGTTATTATTACTGTTCACCCTGGAGTGTGAAGTGTGCTTTTCAAAATGATCAACAAATGCTCAGACACACAGGTACAGGGATGTTTGGTGGTACGATATCACAGTATTTACTTCCTTTGTTTCATTTCCTGTATTTAACTAGGTAAAAGTCTCATTTAAAATAAGCAATCACCAGGAGGCACATGCACGATGTTAACTTGTTCCCATGTCTTCTTTAATTCTGCATGGACTCCACATTTCTACCACAAGTGATGATCATTTAAATTAAAACCTTTTTAAAAGCAACATGGTGGGATAAAAACGGTTATGACAATAAATGCTCAACATGGCACTTTTAAATGTACGCTCTCTTTTAAATAAGACTTTTTTAATTAATGACCTGATTTTAGATAACAGTATTGATTTTATGTTTTTAACTGAGACATGGCTTGGCTCAGATGGACCTGCAGCACTTAATGAAGCATCCCCGCCTGGCTTTAATTATTTACATTCTTTTAGAAATGGTAGACGGGGTGGGGGGACTGCAACAATTCTTTTAAGTTCACAT
>NC_065517.1:12667220-12697373 GCF_006386435.1 Epinephelus moara
TCTCTCCGGGCACTCCGGCTTCCTCCCACAGTCCAAAGACATGCAGGTTAATTGATAACTCTAAATTGGCCGTAGGTGTGAATGTGAGCGTGAATGGTTGTCTGTCTCTATGTGTCAGCCCTGTGATAGTCTGGCGACCTGTCCAGGGTGTACCCTGCCTCTCGCCCGATGTCAGCTGAGATAGGCTCCAGCNTGTGAGCGTGAATGGTTGTCTGTCTCTATGTGTCAGCCCTGTGATAGTCTGGCGACCTGTCCAGGGTGTACCCTGCCTCTCGCCCGATGTCAGCTGAGATAGGCTCCAGCCCCCCCGCGACCCTCAAGAGGATGAAGCGGTTAGAAGATGAATGAATGAATGAATGAATGAAATATCAGCTGGAGATACTAAATTTGAAACCTTATTTTTCATGAGCTAGTTGATCCAAATACTGAAGGTCCTGTTTCAGAACTATAGTTGATGGACTTAAATTATCAATACAGTATAAATAAAACTTTGTGAATGTAACACCAGCTCAGTGGCCTAGTGGTACAGTGTCCGCCCTGAGACTGGGAGGTTGTGGGTTTAATCCCCGGCTGGGTCATACCAAAGACTATAAAAATGGGACCCACTGCCTCCCTGCTTGGCACTCAGCATCAGGGGTTGGAATTGTGGTGTTAGATCACCACGTGGGGATGGGTCAAATGCAGAGAACAAATTTCAAACACTCAGGTGTGTGACAGTCAGTGGAACTTTAAAACTGATGTCGCATGTTTTGAAACTACAAAACACAAAGCTTCCTCCTTCGCAAAAGATCTTTGACTAAGATGGACAACACATCTCCACTTCTGCCAACTGTACACAAATAAAGCCAGAATATCACAACAATACATTCTCACCTTCACCTTGTCACGTATCACTGCTTGGTCATGGACTTTCTACATCCACATATGATGTAGAAGGTAGCGTGGGGGCATCTGTTGCAGACATTTTGGGATGCCGTGTCAACTTCTGCTTGTTACATGCATTGTGGCACGTGGTTACGTTTAGCCAACGCACAAACCTGGTTAGGTTTAGGCAACAAAAGCACATGGTTAGTTTTTGAAAAAATAACAGGGCTTGGCTTTACATACAAACAGGAAGCGAACACCAGCCTCCCAGGCCCTTCCACTACTCCTCCTACTCATCCCACTTGGACTTTTGCCCCCATAACTTATGTTGTTGTCTGGCTGCATTTCCCCCTTACGCCATCAGTGTGTTATGGCGACTGACGACTGCGTGTCATGCCATGCCTGCCAAAAGGACAGCTTTTTTCGTTGGTGTCTGATGCGGACGTCCCTGCCCAAGCACCAGTATTCAGCAACTTCAGAATGAGACCAGGTTGATCCTGAATACCTGCACTGCCATCCTGCACCGGTGACGTCATTTGGAGCCAGAGTCTGCAGAGATCAGCTGGTGATGCTGCGGTATCAAGGTCCTGCCCATTAAGCCATCTGACCCAAATGAGGAGCAGTACCACTGATGGCGAGCATACACACTGATACACTCAGCTGCCAATCATGATGTCAACCCCCCCCCCACACACACTTTTTAGAGCATCAAATACTACTTAAAACCAAACTTATCAGAATGATGAGCACTTGAACATACATTAGCATTATAAAAACTACCTAAAATGTAAGAAAACATTTTGAGAAAAATTTTATTTGGTGTGTAGTCTGATTTTTTAGTGTGGCCAATGTCCATTAGTGCTAACGTGGAGGGGATGGGGCTTATGACCTATAGTGCAGCCAGCCACTAAGGACCGATCAAGATATTTTGGCTTCACTTTTGGGGAGCTGTCAAGTCATCCATCTTTACGTACAGTCTATGTTCCAGACAGACAAACTCGACAACAGAGAAGTTTAACTTTGCCCAAGTTACTCACAGAACTGACATTAATTAGTGACAGCTGATATGACCCGCTGCCAGTGATGTCTTTTGATGTTTTAATTGGTGAAAGTAACTGTTCACAAACAATGAGAAACTGCTACCTGAATGTTTCTTAATTTGCTCTTTGCTAATAAGGCTCGTTAGCTTTGATGATTGACAGTTGCAACGCTTTGTAACAGTTTCAGGCTGAGGTAGACACTAAACAGAGGAGTTCAGTAAATAAAGTATTGGCATTTAAATCAGATATTTTAGCCAATACAAATCCTATAACACATACTTGGATCAATTTAGGAAATCTTTACACACAAAATAAACAGGCCAATGAAACTGTCATGCACCATGCACAAGAGCTTAAATAGTATGCAGTTAAGATGGACTGCTATTTTCCAGGTCCTTGTAAAGTGACTTGAATTCACCAGAGTAATAACCTCTGACAGTTTTCAAATATTTTTTGTCCTTCTGCAGGAAAAGTTAATTACTGCAGATTGCCAAGTTTTTAAGATTTAAACAAAACCAAGATCTTTTCATGTCAGATATGGTGTCCTCCTTGTTGTTCGTGCGAGTGTGTGATAAACACATTTGATCCCTCCAACAACAGAAATGCACCGTTACGACGCTGCATTTTTTCTCAGCAGCTGCAACAGATCTGAATCAGAAACGGTCCTTCAGTCACATGGAGGAGGTAAACAGTCTGCCTGCACACCCTGCGTTCATAAGATCCTGTCCTTAAAAAGCTCCATGAATACATACAAACAGATAAACAGATATGTAGCCTTCTGATCCTTGCAGGTACATTTTGGGTTAAAGCTACAGTTTTTTTCTCTCTTGTACTTGACTGTAAAATTGTGAATTTGAAAACTGCAAACACATGTTAATCATTAAATCTCTCTTAATAGTTGACATGTGTGTGAATTTCCTTCAGCAGAAAGTCTGTGTTGATTAAGATGCAATTAATTTACTGTAATACTGACTAATTTTTTGTATTTGATTCATATTTGGGAATCAGCCAGGTTCATCTGAGGAGTCCTGTGTAACAACAAGCCTGACAAATTACATAATGACAACTAGCCTAATATTAATGGATAACATTTGTGTGGCCAAGCCTTCCTGTTCCCACACAAAAACATATTAGTGTTTTTTAATATATCAGTATCTTTGTCCTCTTTTGACCTTTTGTTTTAAATAATTGATATATTCATTTTAAGAAACACAGCAAACGTTGAAAAGTGCATGTGATCTGTCTTCTACTCAGCTGCAGTTATTGATGTAGCCACAGCTAATGCTAATGCAACTTTATCCTTTCAATCCAGAATCCTTTCCTGAATTAGACAAACCCAACTTTGGCACCTGCCAGAAGTTTGACCCCTCATGCTTGTACGTTTCATCTCAATAAACTAAATCAATAAAACAAAGGCTCGGCCTGCATCGGTCTTTGGGTGGGTGGAGCGTGTCAGATGGCATCCACATAAATGCCAGGACCCAAGATGATCAATGTTCTTCACTTCAACCTGCCAGTTGTTTTAATGTTTTGGCTAATTGGTGTATGTATATGTAAGTTTTTATTTATTTACCTAATATTTTCTTTGCACTTACACTACAGACCCTTTTAGGGCCGACGTCACCATGATGTAATTTTATTAGCTGGAGACAAAACACAATTCTTCACCACAGGGCTGTAGGCTACATAGGAATCTTAGAACATTTTCTTCTTGTGTTATTGGGAGCCAAAATAGAAGGAGTCATGGCTCAAAACTTAAATTTTATCACATACCAGCTGCCACTGCCCGTCAACAAAAACAAAGACAACTTTGGTTAAATGCCATAAGACAAAAGGACTTGATGGAGGTGATCATCAAAAATGGTCACATGTGTTAGCTTCAATAGCAAAACAAACTGGAAACTCTTCAATTGTCATCCTGCTTTGTTAGATTGGCATAGTAACCAACCACAAAGCCGGCCATCTCACCTTCAGTAATCCTGTCAAATCATCCATCCACAGGCTACAGTGAGGCTAAAAACAGAGTTCAAATGACGTTTTTCCAAACAACTTTTTATGTCGGGGCTTCAGGACACTTGGATCACTACGGACGAGCAGTATGGAGATATTTTGTGATTTCAATTGTGTGTTTTTGGACGTTTGAATCTGGGGCGCCATCAGCCTCCATTAGGTGGAGCTGTACTGCTACCCACTCTCCCCTTGGATCTCCGCAAGTGTTGTGAGGACTCTAAAACTTCACTTGAGCCTCCCTCGGGATATGGGTGAGTAGATAATGGCTGAATTTTCATTTTTGGGTGCACTATCCCTTTAAGTTAATCACACATGCACTCTACTCGGTGCACTGCTACTCCGTTTCCCCAGCCAGAGTGCCCAGAGTGCAGTGCTCTGGATAACCTAACGGTACATTCAGACAGCGCTCTGAATTTACGAACGGTCCAGTTTGTGCCTCCAGCTCCTTTCTCCTGTCCTGTCTGTCTTCCCCACGTGGAGGCCTCTGACAGACGTAACCGCTCGAGTAACATCCCCCCCACACCCTCCATCCCAGAGCCTGTGAGACAACAAATATGCTAGTAACAGGGAGGCTTGTGGATATAAATTAGTAACCTGAGATGACCATGGTTTCGCCTGGAGCTGTCCCGAAGGGAAGACGCCAGCAGTGCTGTGACAGGACGCGGAAGCGGGGGAAGCGCGGAGGGGTTAGCTCTATGCTAACAGCTAACCCCATCAAACCAGCTGTTCCCAGCTGTTCCCAGCGACCTTCTGGCGAACGTCTGCTCGCTGGACACAAAATGGATTACATCCGACAATGGCGATCCACTCACTGAGGAGTGAGGGACTGCTGCGTCCTTGTGTTCACTGAGACATGGATGATTGGTAACATATAGCCTAAGATGCCAGTGTTGAGCTAAGGAGGCTAACACTACATAGAGCAGACAGGGAGGCTGCATTATCTGGTAAGCTCCGTGGTGTATACACAATTCATGGTGCTGTGATGTGAAGAGGATCTCCCAGTTCTGCTCTCAGGATGTGGAGTTTTTGACTGTGAAATGTCGACCCTTTTCATCTTACTATTGTACTATATGTTCTTTCTTGTAGGCTATGTTACACAAATTGTTTTTAAATGTTTTGTTTCTTTTTGCTTGGGGTATGCGAAATGTCAGTTTGTTTTTTGTGCTGCGCATAAAAATGACAAATAAAGGAGTTCAGTTCAGTTCATAACGTTATATATGACAACACAGTATCCAGTTGCTAATGGCTAACGTTAGCCTACTGTAGCATAGCCTCTGAAACATTAATGTTATCTTCCTTGTGCGTTTCCACTTACTAGTAACGTTAACGCTACTATCTAACGTTAGCACTGTAACCTTATTCTAAAACTCATCAGTCATCACTGACTCCGGTTGAGTTTTAAAACTCCGGGGTTGCATTTGTAACGTTACAATCGCCCTCCTCTTCCGTGTATCTAATGTTACCATGCCAACGCCTACGTCTATCATAGACGTAATGGAGGAGGGGGAGTAGGCCTTTGGAGGGAGGTGGAGTTGCAGGAGGAGGAGGATGGGACTTTGGAGGAAGGCGGGAGTTGTGGATGTTCAAATTTTTTGTGCTGTGTGAAATGCAAGAAAGGTAAGAGTTGCTTTAAATTGTTAATTAGATCATGTAACAGCTTCTGAACAAGTTCAGCAGGTTAGGTTTAGAAAAAAATATCATGGTTTGGCTTAAAAAAAAATACGGTTCTTACTAACATGATGTCATGTCACGAAATATGTCATGTGACATACATTACTAATGTAGCATGCTACATGTACTAGCATACTACGCTGTTATCAAAATAACTCCATTGCCTTTTGGTTTGTCACGGGACACAAACAACAGGCTCCTGGGTGCAAGTCCGGTGTTTGTGTGACCATTCACTTCCACTCCCACCCTCCCTTCAGGGACTGTCTCACTCTTTATACTACGGTAGTTGCTGGCAGCATCAGCGTGCATATCATACTGCCATGAAGAGTGTCTCTTTGTGTTGGTGTCTGACACCAAAGTCATTGAGGTGGTATTTGATGATAGGGAGTGAGAACAGGCTGGATGATCATATTGGTCTGTGTTGGTGCCCCCTCCGCAGAGGTGCTGATGGCTAGCCTACAGCTCCAGAGAAAAAAAAGCAGGTCACTTCTGCTGTGAGAGTTTGTCTAAGTGTACTGTTATTCATTTTAATATGTGTTTACATTAATCTTTGGGCTGGACTACAACAGAGGGGCAACGTCAGCATCTGAGTGAATGCCCTTTCTTTCAAATTAAAGGCCCTCTATTTCATTCACAGTCCAGCCATATAGTAAGTTTTGACATATTGTTTCACACTTAAGTCACTGGAGGTTTGGATCCTGTTGTAGATGGTCCTGTCTGGTTTTTATGGCTCCATTCATAAATCATGGCTCCACTTTCTGCTTACATCAACTGCAATAAATGAACATTCTTGGGGAGGTGACGTCTCCACATTTAAACAACAGTCATTCTTCTTGTATGTAGATGGATACCAGCCTCTCCCCTCTGATCGCTCTGACGCCGGGTTCCCTGTAGCTCCACCAGCAGCTGCTCGTACAGCTTTTTCACTGTATACTGGGGGAGGCTTTAAACTTTAACAGTTAGAGTGGGTTCATACCAGAAACACATTAGAGACTATAAAGACAGATTTTTACTTTCAACATGATGCAAACAAGTAAGCTAAAGGTTTTCTGCTTCTGGGTGAAATGTCAATAATTTTTTATTGAATTTTTTATTGATTTACAATCTACAGTAACTTTCTGATAAAATTACTATGCCCCTCCTAAATGTGTGTAAATGTCAGTTACATTAAATTACATTAATTATATCTGATAGTTGTCAATTCAGTCGACACCACATGTGTCAACCTGCTGGGATTCTTGGCAAACCACAGATGCCTGTAGAAAAGGTTGTTCCAATCTGGCTAGTAAATGTCGGGACATCTCTCAGGATAAGCTAAAATTTTGACCGGCTGGTGGTGTTGGATCAACACCCAGAGAATCACCATGGTTGTAGGATTCATCCTGAGGGGAACATGAATGTCTGAACAAAATCACAATGTTCAGCATCATCATTGCTTGAACTTATCATATGAGTACTTCCTCCATCAGACTATGGGGTACAGCTTGATGTGTTAGCGTAGTGGAAACAAAGCGCAGTGTGGTGTTCGGGCCCCTTTGAATCATTAACCCCAGACTGTGTTATTATGAGTAAGCTGCTTTAACAGCAGAGAGGGAGCAGCGGGATGATGATCAAGCAGACTTTCCATGACTCGTCACGATTGAGACGAGCACTTCCTGAGAGACAGCTTCCACTCATGACATCGCACCTGGTCTGCAGCCAAAGCAAAGATCTTTCCGTGTGAGGTTTATTGCAGCTTTGGTGGATGTTATCACTTTAATGTCTCCTCACACAACAACGGAAACTTGCTGTTTTGAAGTGAAAAGTGTTAATGTGATCGAATTGCGGCGCATATTGGAAAGATTGAGAGTTTTTGGGCCACGAGTCAAAAGCATGAGATCTTCAGAATCAGTGGTGGAAAGCAAGTACATTTACTGCAGTGTACTTAAGAACAATTTTAAGGTACGTGCACCTTACTCGAGTATTTCTGTTTAATGCTACTGTATACTTCTACATTTCAGGGGGAAATATTGTACTTTTACTGCACTACATTTATCTGACAGCTTTAGTTACTTAACAGCTTTGGATTTTATAAAGAAAACATATGATCAGTTTATAAAATATGATACTGTGCTACAGATTAAACCAGCGATACAGAACTTGGTTCGCCCAGGGACAAATTTTGCAAAATGACATGAGGCCAAGGGCCACTTGCAGCAGCGATGCACATGTCTGGTGTCCGCAGGGGTGTTTCTAGAATTTGAGGTCAGTCGGGTCTTTGCCTGGACCTGTGTCAAGGGGTATGGGGAACCCAACCCTGAAATTTGTTTTGACAAAATAAGCTCTTATTTGAAGCTTTTTATACACTCTGGCATATTATTTACATTAAAGTAATCTGGTCCAGATTTAGCCAGACATTTTGACACCTGTGATCTGAAGATTTCATACCAGTGACATGCCAATTTAAGGAATAGTGTGTAAGATTTAGGGGGATTTAATGGCATCTAGTGGTGAGGATTGCACATAGCAACCATGCTGAAACTTTTCTAGCGGGAGCAGAGTTATCCACAGCAGTCTCTTCCTCTCTAAAACAAACACACCAGATGTAATGATTTAAACCGGTAAAAACACTGAATAAAGCAGTTTCACATCTCAAATCAGTGTTTCTACTACACCCAGCACCTGCTAAGGGCGCTCACCTTTTTTCTCATATAACTTAAGACATTCAGGAGGTTTTTACCAGAGGCTGAATTATCTGAAGAGGTCTCTACCTTTAAAAGCAAAATAAACAACTTGATTTAAAGTAAAGCAGTGGGTTTTTCTGACACTTACATTGTAGAGCGGTTTGTAACTATGGTGGCCGACACAAAAATGTGACTAGCCCTATCTAGAGCCACTGTTCAGTTTGTCCATTCTTGGCTACTGTAGAAACATGGCAATGCAATATGGAGGTCTCCATGGATGAGGATCTGCTCACTATGTAGATATAAACAGCTCTTTCTAATGTAATGAAAACAACATGATTCTTATTTTCAGGTGATTATACACTAACGAAAACATACTTATTACATTATATTCCATTTCTGCCTATACATCCCCTTAATCCTACACACTGGACCCTTAATACCTTTGTTCTTGTGCTCTAACAGTTGCAGCCTGTAGACAGAAATCCACCCCAATATAATCATTTCCAATACAATAACTTTGCTGCATAAATCATTAGTCACTCTTCAGCACATTGAACCACTTCTCTGATGTTTACATGTTCTCCACCCTAAATCCTAAATCTCTTTTTCTGATCTTGAGGAACACGTTACATCAACAAACTGCGTCTCTGCTGCCACGTGTCAGATTCATTGTGCTCTATGATCAAATGTTCTCAGGAAACATAAAAGAACCTCTCTGCTGTTTTTATAAGGATCACTCCAAAATCATAAATGCTTCATACAGTCTCAATGAACTGTAGCTTACTTTACATCACTGTAACATAAATAGTAAAGGAGTAAGACCCTTTGCTGTGGATACAGTGTTGCAGTAAGTTTAAGGGTCACATTTATAGTTTGACTCAGACTGTTTTTAATGCATGCAGACTGACTAAAACAGTTAATACAAAGTGGTTTACATGCAGGGAACACAAATAACTGACTCTTTAGTTTATGGAGATCTGCCAGAACAACCAAATCCTGACTTGTCGTGCTTTAATGGGTGCTATCACCATGACACAAACACATCTTCAGCCTGGGGCATCGGTGGCTTAGTGGGTAGAGCAGGCGCCCCATGTACAAGGCTGTTGCCGCAGAGGCCCGGCCTCGAATCCAGCCTGTGACCCCTTGCTGCATGCCATCCCCCCTCATACTCACTGTAACTATTCTATCTATAAAGGCAAAATGCCAAAAAAAAAATAGCTAAAGAAACCCACACATCTTCAGCCAATCTGTGTTGTATTACAACACAGCACTGGCAAAAACCTAAAACCTCCGGCGTAGAGTGGACTTGTCAGAACATAGAGCAGAGTTAGCGTAAGCATAGTGAAAGTATTGACAGCAAACATGTTAGAGTGTGTACTTTTTGGATGTAAACCAGACCCTGGAGCTTCTTTCAACTATCTACCAAAAAACCCATCATGGTATTTATCATTGTATGTAACCATTAACACTGTGTCAGCCACTGCCAGTTAGCCTACAAGCTAACAAGCCAACAAACAATGTAAAAAAAAAAAAAGATGCTAACTACACTTACTATTCTGATATGTCTGCTAGTTGCTGATTTTAGTGCACAAGAGATTCCTCATCTGAGTCTGCGTCTGACTGAGGCTTAAACACATATGGATGAATCTCTATGATGTTTCCTCTAATGCTAACTCCAGCCATCTTTATACGCACTGCTCTTTCACTGGTCAAAGTACTGCTAGTTGCACTGTGCCAGTGCTGGCGAAAGTGAAACCTACCACAAGCAGTGGTGGTGGGCATAGTAGAGGCCAGATCCAGAATTTGTCCATGAGGGAGAAAGAATTGATCTGCGTTTATTTGTTTGAGTATTATGTGGAAATAACCATGTTAAACAAAATATTAATCGTAGCAGAGTACTTCTGGTCTAGAAAGCAACTTTGTGGTCCTGAATTGACCCTTCGCTAAGTACTGCCCTTGAGCACAGACTGGGCAACCATCGTGTAGCTTTGGCCAGCTCTGATAAGGATCTGACAAAACTGACTCTAATGCAGTCGTTTTAGACTCCCTTCATTTTCAGGCTGGTTTTGTGGATTTGGAGCTAAATGTTGTGTCTGGGGCACGTCCTGTATTAATGATACTTGTTACCTGGAGAGGTTGGAAAAAGATATATGTTTCTTCCCTGTTTCAAAACCAAATCAAACCCTGAAAAGTGTAGGGTTAGCTAACTAGCTACTGCAGATATAGCCTACTGAATGTATACACATGCTGCTTTTGCTTTTAATGATTTTAACACTGAATAAACCTACCCTGCTGTACTCAATATTCAACCAGCTGTGTGTCATCACATTGTGTGCAGATGAACGTTGTTTGGCTTTTTCTTGGAGATCCCCACCCGTCCAGCTGTGAAGGTCCAGCGGCTAGCAGCATGGTGGGAAGCCAAACTGTTCATCTGCACACACTGTGATGCCACACGGCTGGTTAAATATTGGTTAAGTTTCCCTTTATATTCACTGTCTCAGTCTCGATCGCAAGTAATGTAGGGGTTCACTCTTACAATGTCATCAGTAGCCTATAATGTGGCTTTAGCAACTAACAATCTATATCTTTTAATGTGTTTTTGCTGCTGAGTGAGTTTGACATACTTGATATATGCTTCAATCACATATTGTAGACCCCTCTGTCTGCTACTCTCTGTCTGAAATTGCTTTTTTTTTATTTTTCCAAAAATGTGATAATAGTCCTCAGGTAGTGCAGTTAGTGACAGTATGGGCTCCATGCTAACAGCTTGACGGACCATCGCAAAGAGTCAGGGCTTTGCAAAGGGTCAGTTGCCACTGAGGAGTTCCCTTCAACTGGCTCTCCAACACAGAACTTGCATTGAAGTAAGTGTTACATTCAGTCAGCCATCCAGATCCTACAAAATAAAGCCCCTGCTTGTCTTACAGAGTTACTCATCATGCATAGAAAGCCAAGTAGACCAAAAGCATTAAGCTACTTCTTCATGTGAGACAGGCTGATCGTCCTGAGTTTGACAGAGATCAATTTGGGTTTGACGTAAAACAACCCCAAAGTCTGACCACTCATGATGATTTATTACCAAAACTCTGTCCAATAAATAAAATATTACTTTGATTTACAAGCTGTGGTCTACTTGTAATTGGTCAGTGTGAGGCTGAAAGAGCCAAACAACAAGATCGAACTTTTCCACTCTGATTGAGACCAAAGAAAACAAACTGGCGATCACATCCTGAGTGTGCTGGTCTGATCCAGGTCCTATTCAAGCCACTGATCAGCTGGCCATCCCTCAGACGTCCACATCACAGCCGGCTGATTGGAGTTTCTGTTGGCTGCTAGAGTTCAAGACTGAGAATAAAGAGCCACTTGGGGGTCTGAGGTTACAGATTTACCCCTAAACAAGCCAACACTTACAAACACGTAACTGTCGGCTGGACTGATCATCAATTTGAACTTGGCCTTATTGGTTTGTTCTGTCTGTTGCAGAAATCATAAACGAGGTCAGTTTAGGAGGCAGATGCCAGGGTTAGAGTAGTATTTCTAAATCATCAGTTGCTGCCTTTTAATTGTGATTGGACAAACCTTTCCATTCCTGCAGAAAACCTTTGGTGGCTCCTTCTTTACAAACTCAAGCCATACAGACAAGCAGTGTTCAAACCCCCAGAACTTTATTTTAAACTCTTGTGGAGTTCCAAAAGTTTCCAAAGTGTCAGGATGACCCACAAAACATCTATAATATTTTTCATTGTTCCCATGTCTTCTTAATGAAGGCATAATACAGCTGTGATCATGTGTTTAAACAAGCAGATAGATGTTTTTTTAAAGTGTTATTGGTATTCCAGGGGCAGAAGGGTACCAAAATACTTGCAATCATTCTCAGTAGCCAAACTCCAGACTGCATTTAAGCCAAATAACATGGGGTGGTTTGTAGTAGATAAACATATTCTGCAAGACACACTACACTTCAATCAATATTTCTATTGCCTGCTAACAGTGTGAAATGCATCTGTGGTGGTGATGAACCTCCACAGAATTATCAGCAGAATCTGCAGCTCCCCTCAGTTTTATGGAGTTTTATAGTGAGTTTCAGCTCAATGTTTATCAGTCCGGCCCACAACTTATCTGTCCTTATCTGTCTGACCACTCTCATAGCGTTGTTTTCAGAAAAAAATCTGTGAGTTCCCACCGTACACTACCTGCTCAACAGCAAACAGCAGACAGACACAATTAGAGACTAGCTGGTGAACACAGTGGACCATGGGATATGGTCATTGGAATATGGGACTTACATTCATCAGATGGACACAACACCATTCCTAATGAATCATCATGGTGCTCGGTAACTGGGGGATGTGGAAATAAGTGAATATTTGCCAACAACTTTATGACGATATGTCAGCGCTGTGTTCACAAGTTGATTCTGATGCCCTCATGTGGCCAAAAAAAGTCAGTTATTGCAGGTTTAAAATAAAAGGTGTAAAGGCCATGTTTGTTTTTCGGCACTGTGTAAAGGTTTGGGTATGTGACATTATGTTTCCTCCACCACATGTCAGAGGGAAATGTTTTACTTTTAACTGCACTACTGTAGTTTTATTAGGCAGTTGCTAACAAGTGGCTAAGTGAGACTACAGAATGTCATCACGGTGAACATGGCTTTACAGCCTCACTGTGACGGTGACATTGAAGTTATTCGAGTAGTGTTTATTCATAGTCTATCTTTGGCTTTTTACCTCTGGTGATTGCAATCATGCTTCAAAAACCATATAAGTGGTGTTCATATATGAAGATCATCTTGCTGAACAAAACGTGTATGTATCATAAACATTTGTTTGCCACAGAGATTATTTTCTGCAATAATCCAAAATCTGATGGAAAAAAGTGACTTTTTGTTGAGGGAACCAGGGCGACGCTTACTTTAGGGTTGCCCACACACACACACACACACACACACACACACACACACACACACACACACACACACACACACACACCTAAATGCTAATTTGATCCCTGCTGGTAATTTTCAACATCATCTCCCTTGTCAAACTGTCAGGCTGAGACACTTCCTGTCATTAAACACTCTGTAGTTTGAACACAGGTGTGTGTGTCTACCTATACACACTACAGAGAAAACATTAGTGTGTGTGCTGTCTTGTCAATGTCTCAAACTGAAGCTTTCAGGCTTGTGTAACAAGTTTCTCAGCTTTGACCTCATCCTCTCCAGGGGCTGCTTTATGGAGCTCTGCCTTTTGAATGTGGCTCAGTTTAAATCCACATTCAGGCTGCAAAGCGGGCTGTAAAGAATCAGCTCAGTTTACAGTTAACATCAGCTTGTTTCCATATTACTGTGCACTGCGTGACCGCTTTTTTTGTTGGAAGTATCTGTGTTACAATCTGCTTGTGGTGCTCTAAAGTCAGATTATCACCCTTTTATCTGCTGGAATATTACTTGAGATGTAAATGTAGAATCACGACATTTTAAAGCGTTATTAATTTAATTATAATCCAACACGGTGCCTCGTTTTTTATAGTCTTTAAATGTCAAGTTGCATTACTCTGAGCAGAATAACAGCATCAGCACCCCTTCTGTGTCTGACAGCGACAGAGCAAAATATACAATCAGCCAGCATCCAGCCCGCCTGCTTGTGTGAAACCTCCACTGATTCCATATTTCCCTCATTAGTCTGCAGCGTGCGGGCCAGGTCCATCTGCCTCCCATTAACAGTGGCAGCCAGAGAGGCTCGACTCTCACACAGACTCAACTTACGCAGCCCATGTGAAAGCCTCTATAAAAAGTTTCCCGTTGTTACCTTTGTGTCATGGAAAGTTGTCGTTTGGAGAAGGTCACACTGGGACTTCTTTCCCTGAGCAAGACTGCCACCCACTGCTGGAGTTGGGAACCACAGCGGTGTCAGTGGGGTCAAAAATATGAATTATTAGTCAGTTTTTAAGAAACAACATGTAGACACATATAAAGGTTACTGTCAGTCATCATCCAATCCCTATTTTTAGCTTTGTTCAAATTTATTTTAGCATTTTTACTGCAAAAATGGGTCTGTTCATGAACAAATAATGCTCTAAAATAGCACCAAAGCATAGTAAAATAAATAAATGCAATAACTTTCAATAAGTGTCCTTTGGTGAAATACATGTATAAAATAAAGAGAAAGCCTGCCTTCACTGATTGTCTCAGATATATCAACCCAATCGCCAGGAAAAAAATGTTCTCAATGTACGTTTCTGCAAACCACATTACATTTGCATGTTATAATAGCTGATACTTTGATACTTTACTTTTCAACAATGCTGTGGTTAATGTGTGGTAAGGTTCAGGCACAAACAACAATTGGATATGGTTAGGAAAAGATCATATCTTTGGGGACACAATCCCTGCAGGAAAAACAGCAATGTCTTGGTAAAAAAACAACCACTTTTTGTGCCATCATCCCAGCTGGAAACAGAATGAGGTCTTGTAAAAACAAAACATCTGCTTTTTGTGTCACTATACTGGCAGAAAAATCGTAATGTCTCTGTAGAAATCAACAGCCTTTCATGCATTCTTCCATCAGGAAAAACATCAATGTCCTGGTCAACACTTTTCAAGCCTGAAAGCAGCTGGAAACACAGCAAGGGGTCACTAAAAACACCCACATTTGGGGGCTGAAAAGCTGCTGGAAAAACAGCAATGACTAGCTAAATCACAACCTGTTTTGTTGTTTGTTGGTCTTGAGCAGGAGTCTTGCAGGCATCTTGCCTGGGCGACACACCATCCACCATGCTCTCCACCTCCAGATGACAAAGTCAGATCATATACTACGTAGCTTTAGAAACCTTGATATGGTAGGTATGAAACGTGCAAATATAACCTATCTTCTGGTTCACAGCAAATTACGATGCCAACATTTTCTTCTACCAACTGGGCTGAATATATACTCAATTTGACAATTAATTAATTAATTAATTAATGTAAAGGCAGAGGTATGGACTCGAGTCAGGCACGAGTCACAACTTTAATGACTTCAGACAAAATAAAAAAAAATGGCAACTTGGCTTGGACTTTAACAGCAATGACTCGTGACTTTCTGACTCGAAAATACTTGATACCTTCCCCCCAAAGATTAAACAGTATGTTGTTTAAAAAGTGTGTAAAGAATCAATTCATTTCCCTTCATTTCCTGATTCAACTACCATTAACGCTATTCATTCCCAGCAAGCTGACACTTTTAAACCACTTTGTATGAGCCAGTCCAACAGCATCCAATCAAGTTGCAGAACAGAACCATGAAAACTGTTATTACATTACTGAGCACCAGTTGGAAAAATTATACCAATAAAAATTTGGTTTGAGACTTGACTTGGGACTTGTGGGCAAAGACATAAGTCTTACTTGTGACTTGCAAAACAGTGACTTAGTCCCACCTCTGTGTAAAGGTACAGAAATACTTTTTTTTTTTTTTTGTTACCTTACTGGATTGAAGACACAAGCCTCATAAAAACCCTTCTGCACCCACACAGGTGTTTTCAGTTGTTCTGATTAGATCTCTGTGAAGGTTGAAGGTGGGCAGAGATCTGAGGGTAATTATGTTCAACAGGTGCACCAAAGCTGACAACAGAGTCAGGGAGATGTCAGTCAATCAAGGAGAGGTCTGATCAGGTAAAAAGTGAAAACACCTGTGGGTAAACCATCTGGTGAGTAGAAGGTAGCTCTTCTACTGAGATAGTGGTTTTACTGGCTCTCTACATGTTATATTATATTGAAAGGTAAACAATTAAGGGATTGTTTAAAGTGACATGAATGACATATGACATGAATATATGTCCTTGCTTTTGACATGAATTAAGGACAGACTGAAGTATATTTGAGGGTGATCCAAGAGACTATGAAGTTCTAAGACTCCCCGTGCACATCCTCAATCATTTCTATCATGCAATCAGTAAAAATAAAATCACATCTCCCCACTTTTCTTCCACTTATTCTTTTCTGATTGGGGACTAAAAGTCCTCAGAGGAGGATGTGAGTTTCTTTTTTCTGCTTTTCAGAGTATTGTCAGATTTTTATCCAATAGAAACAACCTCTCTGGTCCAGAACCGACTGCTGATTAAACCCAGATGTCGGCAGCTGCACGTTCTAATGACTCATCTCTCTCTTGAAATATGGTAGCGCTGGTGCTGTGTAATTGTGACATTCTTGCATTGTTTGATGTCCATGAGAATGAGCAGAGTGGTCTGTAGTGCATGTGTTGACTCAGTGTATGGTACATGTGGTGCAGCTCTGTCCTGCTGACAGATGATGCATTGAAGGCCCAGTGTTTGGAGTTAGGAGCTCTGTGGAGGAAATATTTTGCCTCTGCAGTCGTGTTTATATTCTGACAGGATCTGATACACTCTCAGGGCTGAGTGATGAGCGCGCCGGTCCAGCATGGTGGTTTTGATCTGTTCACTGTGGGATCCAAAACAATCCATGCCATTCTTACAGAGAAAGTGAGAGTTTCACGCTTTTGTTTTCCCAGCTTGGCATGCTACACAGCACAAGTTTGTGCTTTTCCAGAGTTTCTCTATAGATTGTCATGTTGGCCTGTTGGTTGGTCCACCACTTCAGTCCAGATTCACATATCTCAACAAATATTGGATGGACTGACATGAAATTTTATACAGACATTCATGTTCCAAGAGGATGAATCCTACGGACTTTGGTGAACCGCTGACTTTTCCTCCAGCACCACCAGCAGCTTCACATTTGTGGTTTTGAGTCAAATATCTTGACAATTTTTGGATGGTTTGCCATGAAATTTGGTTCAAACCTTCAAGTTTTTTTGTTAAGTACTTTGGTTTCTGACCAAACACCTGTAAGAGTAATCAACATTCCCATCAGCCTAATTAGCAAATGTTAGCATGCATGCAGTACAGCTTCACAGAGCTGGTAGCATTTTTGTTTATGAACAGTTAGTCAATAAAATGTCCAAAAATCATACTCCAATTGTGAAAAATATCCATCACAAATTCCAAGAGCTCATGATGATGTTGGAAATATACTTGTTTTATCCAACCAACAGTCCTAAAACCCAAGGATATTCAGTTTACAATGATTATAAAAGACAGGAGAGTAGACAATCTTCATATTTTCGAAGCTGAAACCACAGAATGACTTCAATCATCAATCACTTACAAAAATAGTTGATTTGTTTTTCTGTTGATCAGCCAGTCATTTAATCATTTCAGTGATATTCCCAATGAATGTGGTTTTTAATGTGTCCCAGTTGAATAGGCTTATAAAAGCTGATTCTTTGTTTTGTACAGACGCACATGGCATCTCATATTTTTCAGATCTGTATCACATAATTTTGACAAAACATCAAGTTTCAGCATTTTTTTCTTTGTTTAATGCCATGTGCGTCTGTGCAAACACAGTTCAGTCAGCCAACGTGTGAGGAATTACATTATGGGATAATAATGTAAATGTGTATGTACAGCCTTTATGTGACGACAATAACTTCCCCTTCTTAGAGGAAAGTAATCTCGGAGGTGCCAGGTGGATGCTGAGGTGGAAGTGTGGTTTATGAAATGCTATATAAACAGGAGCAGTGACAGTATAGCTTTACTGTGAGCGATATGGGAAGAACACTGACGGCTTGAAGTGAAATATCAGTATTTTTCAACCTGAACCCCATTTTCCATGTTGTTGTATCTAGGTGACTAATTGAAATACTTTCTGGAAACTGGTTCACTACCGAGAGAAAGTGCTGTAGGTGGAAACAGGCTGCAATGTAAACACTGAGGGCAACTGGACACTGTCAGTGTACTTCCACTTACAGAGCTTGTTTTTGCCACTGACAGGCTAATAACAAGTGGCTTACAAAGGTTGTGTTGGATATACAGTATGTCAGAGTAGAAGGCTTTTCTTCAGTTAGAATGAACTTTTAGTATCCAATTTTGATTTGTTTTGGGGTATTGCTGCACTCTAGTAGTCAAAAGCCCAGTTTCCACCGAGCTGTACAATACGGTTCAGTTCAGTACGCATTTTTTCCGTTTCCACTGTGAAAAATTGTGGTTGGTACCATTGGAACAGTTCCGTACCATTCCCATTTTTGGTCACCCCCTCTGTTGGGATACCTAGCACACAGATCTGGTACTTAAAGGTGGAGCTGTGAACACTGTAGTCTGTTGATTGGTCAATAGTGGACGGTCACTCTTGCTCAGGGCTGAGTTGTGGCTTTTTTTGAGGCTCATGTACCCACTGTTCGTACCATGGAGAGTTTTACATATATTAGTAGACTGTAACTATATACTTCTTGTGGAGGCAGCAAAGTATCAGGCGTGCGGATAGTGACTGGGACAGACCAGAACGAGGGCTGAAGTGGTTGGCTGAGGGCGTCAAGCGTGGCTGGGCTGGAAAACAGGAGCATCAGGTTAAGCCAACAAAAACCACAAGGAATCAGAGAATCTTTAGGCAAAGTAGCAAACAAAATCTTGAAGTAGGCCAAGAAGTACCACTGAAGGTGAAACAACGATCTGGCAGAGAGTGGAGTGATGAGCCGGGCTTTATACTGCAGAGTAGGGTGTGGTAATCAGGTGATGGCTGTCAGGTGTGCAGATGAGCCAGATGCAAATGAGCAGGAGCCACATCAGCCACTCAGACACGGGAAAACACAGAACAGGAGGGAGGGGGAGAACAGAGGAAAACAATACAAGGGCGGATCCTAACACTTTGACCGTTCCATGAGTTTTATTGTCTCTCTGGATGACATAAACTTTTAATAATAAGTGGATCTTCAAATGCTCAAATATACATATTTCAACCAGATTATGTGAACTGTGTATATTCTAATCCTCACTGGGAGAAAAAAAAGTGTCCAGGAGCGTCGTTCCTGGGGGCTCCGGCAACACTTAACCCCTGAGCTTGCTTTAAAAGGACTAAATGCATGAACCCACTATTTTTAAATATCCCAATGAAAGGACTGTCTTTGCAGCCTGTTTTATTTTGTTCTGAAAATGGCGGCATGCAGCCTCGTTCTGTGGCCGATAAACGAAGTGAAGACTTCCATCTGTTTCACCAGTAATGAGGACATAAAGTGAGTGCTGGACGGACCAGTGAGTGACAACAACCCTACCCACATTTATGGGTACTGTTTGCAGTGGAAATGCCTTGTGGACCTACGGTCTAGATACCATGTCTGAAGGGTTACTTTTGGTTCACAAGGTACAATACGGAAAGTGTTCTTAGAAAGTACTTCCTGCAGCTTAAAAAAATTGATGTCCAAATATTGTCCTTAAATTGTAAAAAAGGTCTACCACAATTCACAGAGCTCATGGTGATGATGTCAAACACTTGTCTTGACTAACAGCCCAAAGCCTGGTTTACAGACGAGGGGAGTTGTGGTCAAAAATTGCTTCTTGCAGCATTAAAACAAACTGGAATCATCTCATTATTGAACAGTGAGCACTGACCACAATTACTGGGTCATACAGTATTAAGCTATGCAAGGCTGCTGTACAGTTTACAGATCCTAAACTGATAACAAATGCTGACACACACGTCTCATGCTGTCTCCAGCTCTGAGTGAAAGACGACCTGCAGGACGTTGTGCACCACTAGTGGAGGTCAGCTATAATAAGGCAGAATGTCAGAGGCCATAAAAAGCCAGAGGGCAGATAAATGCCGGCAGTATCGATTCCACCTGCTCCTATTGTTCACATTTGGGATGAATATTCTGGGCTCAGCTCGCTGTTTCTCTCACTTGGAAAGTTCAAGCTGTCCGTCACGGCAGGATCTTTGAAGTCATCGTTAAATGTTTATGCTTCCATCACTTTGATTTACTGTGCTCCCTTATCATGAGGCAGCACACCAGCTTTAGTATGCAGATTTATGGGAGGTCTTCATGTCGTGCTCCTGCTTATGTCTGGCAGTTCATTTCATCACAGTCTGACTGAAGTGAGGTTAATGTGCACAGTAAATGTACAGATGACTGTAAGATCATGGTTCAGGGGAAACTCCACTGATTTTACACATCAGTGTGCCTCCAGGTGTTAGTGAGTACTGCTGCATGTGTTTTAGAAGGAGTGTAAAGCCTTTAGTGTCTCCAGAAGGAGCTGTGTCCTTAAGTGATGTCAGCTGAGTCAGCATTGGTTGAGTCTAAAGACTACAAGTCTGACAAGTAAAACAATCTGGGGGTGTAGGTGTAGAGTTAGAAAAAAGTGATCTTACAGGCCTCCATAGCCCGTCGCCCACCTCTGCTGCAAGATAGAGGCTTCAGGATAAATTAGCCGCAACTAGCATAACACACCACAATCTCTGACTGACCTGTTGGCATCTGAGTTGCACTGTGGGTAATGTAGGCACCAGTTTTTAACCAAAAAGATTTATGTGTGTAATAAAAAAATAATATCATGGGTTCTGCTGCATCGATTTTGATCCTTTTTTGAAATTTGCTATCCATTGTAATCACAACAGTGTCACAAAATTGCAATGCTAAATCGCTGGAGCACTCTTTAGATGATGCCTCAGGCACTAGGTCGGATACACTAGATGACTAGAATGACATGTACTGTAAGAGCTGCACCATGATTGCTTTCAACTTGCTTAGCAGTCCAGTAAAGGACAGAACAAAGTGAGACCATACCCTGGCTTCTTCTTCTGTGTATATAACACGTGTAATGTGTGCTGCAGGCGTGACATGTTGCTATAGACATAGATGAGACAATGGAACGTAATCCAAGAAGTGCAGTTTAAGTAATAGATCTGAGTTTTAAGGCTCACCAGATGCCTAAACACTGATGAGGAGTTTTTTAAAAATACAAGACATGATCTTACAACTCTGGATTTCTGCCCCTCACATGACAGAATACTCTATTAGTGTGTGCTTGCACATATTTGATTGGCCGATACAGTGCATATCTCGATGTTGTGGCATTTTGTTGCCGCAAAAGTTGGACCAATTAAAACTTTTTTTGCTGTTTGTTTATCCTGCATTGACACAACTTTTCTGCACCCCAAAAACAATTAAAACAACCAACATGACAGAAGAAACAAAAAGAAGAAACTCATGCTGTGTCTCAAATCACAAACTCCGTACACTTCCATGTAGTATACTATGTGCACTATGTACTTATTGGCGTAGTGTGCGAATTTCGACAGGGTAGTGTTGTCTCAAACCAAACACGGCTGTTGTGCACTTGCCCGAAATGACGGCCGCAGATTAGCTAGTTAGCAAACTAGCATTAGCATTCGTGTTATTGTTCACGGTACCAAATCATTACAGACTGCTAAATTAACCCAACAAACATACTTCTGGCTTATATCCAACAACAGTATAGTGGTGCTTAGTGCAAAACACACATGTATATTTGTACAATGCAGCAATGTTCATAGTCGCACAGTCCTCGGCCACCATTTCCAGTTTGATATGTGGCCCCTCCCCTTTCGCTACGTAGCCCAGATGGCGACTATTGAGGGCGAGAAGGGTCCATAGTTCCACACTCAACTTCTTAACCGTTTTGAGTGCACCATCCAGGTACTCATAGTGCACTGCACTTTTCCATACTTCTCAGTGTGAACGCACTGATGCACTCAAAATATTAAGTGTAAGTACAGAAGTACGCGATTTGAGACACAGCATCAGACTGGAACTTTTTAATCAATGCAACAGTGAAACCAGCAGATCATGTTTGTGTTGTATAAAAGATAATGAATGTTGGAGAATCTCCTTGGATAGATCATAATAAATGTCCCCATGGAAGAAGAGACAAACTCCAAATTTAACTTATGACATGATTCAACAAAATATTTAGTTCAGTCATTATTCAGTGGTTGTGTTCACATGCACAGTGAACACTTCTCGGTTTATAGAATTAAATGCAACCAACATGATGATCTCCACAGCTTTTTATTCTTGTATTAGTTTTGACAAGTTCAGAGCAGCAGGTTAAAGCCTGGTTCAACCTATTAAGCTGCTTAGAATGTTAAGAAAATCATTAGATGTCTGAAAATTTGTTCCTCAAGATAAGACATTAGATATTATGATCCAAACAGGTCCAAACATTGACACTGACAACAATATCCAGATCAAAGTCAAGACACACATAGATTTGCACAGGATCAAGATCACAGACAACCTCTGCAATTATTACAAATTACTAGAGGTCCCCAGGTAATATTAGTACAGTGCAAATAGAGCTTTTATCTTCTAAATGCTAGGCTCTGACTGTGTCTGTCTGCTGTTTGGTGCCGAGCAGTTAGTGTGCAGCGGGTTTATCGGAGCTTAACATAAAACCAAAACTATGAGCTAAAAGAAGCTAAAGATCTCTGTAGAGCTGCTGCGTCGGTGTTTTCCCATACATTCATTTATTGCCTACCACATATTCATTTTCAATTTTCAGAGCCCCCCTCTCACTTTCACAAACACATTTACAACTGACATGTCTCTCTCTTGTCTTTCTGACCTTCCTTACATGAAACTGGTTGCGTTCCCATAGAAACGGTCCCACTGACAGCTACAGTTGCTGGCAAGATGGTGATACAGAGCACTGAATTTGATGAATGTACAGTTAATCAGACCACAAATGAGACAAGAACTAGCAAGCGCACCCTGCAAATCCTTCGCCAGCGGCAGTGCTGGATCTAACCTGTACAAACACATTACCCCACGCCCCACCACCACCACAAGCAAAATCTAATTCAATAGAAAACATTGCATACTACCCTTTTCCAACAAGTCTGCTCATAACTGGTTGATTCAAAACTTCCATTGGTTCACTGCAGCATTATAGCACTTTACTCCTGAATCTGTCATTTTTGTGTGAGTCACTAAGCTAACTTTTTGTCAGATTACAGAGCCAACATAGAACAACACCCAGAACATGTAAGACGTTTAACACCTTTAACATGATGTTTTCGGGTGACTAAAAACAATGCATAAAAAAAAAGTCACACAATGCATGTAATCACAGCTTCCACAAAGAGTTGAATCCATCTACAACGCTGAACTGACACTTGTTCATCTTCATTTACACACCGAAGATGATGATGATGATGGCGAGGAGGAGCAGAGCAGGTGTTAAATGGGTCATCTGGATGTTTTGGCTGCTGTTTAACATAATGCTGGTGCCATAATGATCTTCCTGTTTGCACTGACTGCAGTCGTCACCACAGTAGTAGCAGGTAGGCAGCTCGCCCCTCCACTCTGATGTATACATCCTCACCGTTCTCCGTCCTGGAGGATGGAAAGGTCAGAGGTCAGATATGCAACATGAGTCTGCCAACTTTTAAAAATCTGTTTGCATGTCCTTTGTAAATGTTTTCTGACATTTACAAAGCCACTCTGTGTAAAATGTGTTGCTTCTAATGGGCACAAAATCTTGTTTTGACTTTGCCTCTTAGGTTTGCGTGGGAAACACAATGTGACCAAATCATGGAGTCACAGATGGGAACAGTTGTTGACCAGTTAGTGGGGTGCTTGGAATTTCAGGCAAGCTTAAATTCGTCTGTAATTCAATTCAGTTCAGATTTTTATTGTCCCACAAGAGGAAATTCTTTCTGTAGCGAGGCAGTTTAAAAACAAAAACATCAAATATGAGACATAAACAGAGTAAAAACAACTGAAAGAAAAGTAAAAGTGTAAAAAAAAAGGTGTGATAAAATCAATGAAAGGTGAAATAAAATGATTAAATAAATAAATAAAAACTTGAACCTGTTACACCACAACAGCACAAAAAAGCATTGGTGGTAGTTGCATATAAAACAGCATAAAAAGTACAAGTTAAGATGATATTGATGTTAAACTTCTTACTTGGTTCATAATAATCATAGATGCAAACAGCTGCCTCCTGGACTTTTGCGACTTTATACTCCACCATCAGAGGAATCACTACACACATCTCTTCTGTTGTCACCTGGAAACGCATTTTATATTTTAGTCTTTCACCAGAGTCAGTCAGTCAGAGCACAGAGTGTCCATGATCGAGGATGTTTCAGTGGAGCTTACAGTGTCCAGGTACAGGATGACTTTCCCCGGCTCTGTCTCCACTTTCTTTATGACGCCGTAGGTCAGGTCAGCGTCCGGCAGCAGGCTGAAGCCGCTCAGCAGACCCACTTCCATGATGGCCATGCCCGTCGCGTTCAGACCCAGAGCCTCTGACAGACTGCAGAACAACATGAAGTATTAAAATCTGTATTACATCAGTACAAAATATATTTAAAATTAGAGTTAGAGTTAAGAGTTATAAGATATAAAAAATACAAAATACTACTAATAGCAAACTTTATTTGCATAACGCGTTTTTTAAAAATATTATTTTATTGAATAATTGTATTAAGTTACTAGTATTATATATACAGTATAGTTGAACAAATTTTATTTGCATAAAAACTTAATTTCAGCATACAAACTTTAGTCATATAGCCACTCGTGACATTTTTTAAAATTCTTAAAAATCTATTTCAAATGGGTTTTTTTTGTATTGTTTATTAGATTTTTTTAATATAAATCTAGTTGATAACAAATTGATCGTGAATAAAAAATGACTGAATTTCACTAAAAAGGTTGTTTTCATTTGTATTTTTAACATTTAGTTAATAAATTGCTCATAAATTAAAAATAAAATGTATTTAATTACAATATAGTAAACCGTTATTTTTAAATGAAAACTTTTTATTCTGTATTATTATTGTTATTATTATTATTATTCATTATTAGTAAAATAAATATGAATATGATAATTACTTAATTTTGATAATCTTATTATTTTATTCTATGATAAACTTATAATTTAAAACATGACCTAAATAGATGTATTTTATTTATCATTTAGTTGATAATAAATTGCTGAGAAATAAACATAAAAAGTATTCAATTACATTCAAATTAACAGAAAATACTTAATGAAATTAACAATAATAAATATATTTAAAAAGTAATTATTATTACAAATTTACAATTTTAAGTAAATTTTCAAAGTCAGTGGATTCTGTTGTTTTTATAGTTTATCTTGTTGACTTTACTGATTGTGTTTTATAGTTTGTAAACAGGCATAATAAAGGTGCTGTTCATAGTTATGTTGCTGATTCAGTTGCATCATGCCAACATAATGTGAGGAGACATAAACCTGCTCACCTGCTGCAGATGTACAGATGTGCTGAGTGTATTTCCGTGTCAAACAGTTCGATGTACAAATGAAACGCCTCGTGTTGGTCGGCCTGTCGCCTCTTCCTCATCAGCTCATTTTTGATGTTGTAAAACACGTTCAGCTGAGGAAGAAGAACAGGTGCGTTCACAGGAGAAGGACGACCAGATTGTTTTCAACAAGGAACAAGCAGTTTAAAAGCTTCATGCAGGCTACAAGATTTGTCATGTTGATGTGAGGGTTTACAAAGAGAGCAGGTTAACTTATTGCATGATTATTCCATTTGGAAAAATCCATCACTGGATTACATTATTGCAGTGTTACAAGAAAAGACGTCAGAGGTCACTGTGGGTCAGACTGCAGCAGTTGCTCAGGTACACATGTGGCTCATTCTTCGCCAAACAGATGGAGTATGAATAATATCAAATACAACAAGCCTCTGATTGGATGATGCTCTTTTCTTGCCTCGGACTCATTTCCCAGGTGTGCTACAGGTGTGTCCAGTTTTTGGTAACAAGAAAATGAAGTGTGGCAACGTCTGGGACAGCTCATGATGAGAGGTAATTTGCACTACTTTTCAGTCTCACATTTTACTTTGGCATTAATGGTATTATATATTCATGATTTTATGTTTTTGTTCATTTTGTTTTGTTGTATTTTCTAGATTTTGCAAAAAAATGTAACTCAATGTAACTAATAACCTGCTGCCATCATAGCATGATGATGATTTCATTAAGCCTGTGTTACAGCAGTGATATGTGTACTGATTAGCTAGCTACCAGTAATGAAATGAGCATTACAGACCCTGGGGTTTTCTGAAGGTGTCCAATTCTTCCATGTGATCACTGCAATCCACACTTTGCTCTGGTTTGTTTCCTTAGGGGAGCGTTAGACTTTTATTTCTGACATCAACTTTGTACCTTGTCGAAGGGAACAACTTACCATTGAGCAGCAAGGTCCTACAACTAATTTTGCTATTTTCCCAGAGTGTGTATTTCAGTTCAGGAGTACTAAAGTACAGCATTTCATAGGCTTTCATGCCGTAGTGGCTGGACCAGAAGTCTAAATAGAACAATGTCATTTCATAGTAACCAAAAGATGCCTTGAAACTGTCTATAGTCACTCCTGAGCTTTTTATATTTCGTCTGCATGCTTACACGATGGAAGCCGTGGACAGCCATGCGGTAAGAAATTAACTAAAAAACCTTTTCATTATTCACTGCTCTATCCAGCTCTTGCTGTATTTCCTCTCCACAGACGATGCATAGGAATGTCTACACCTCACTGATTGTTCAGAGAACAAGATTGCGCGCCAACATTTTCAGAACAAAAAAGGAACACAGTGGAGTGTTTACAGTCTCTGTCGCAATCAATATGACATTTAAAAATGGCAGGTTTGTGAATTGTCAAGCGACGATTCTCTCTTGACCAATCAGTGGGGTGCAGTGTTTCTAGTACCACCTTTTAGTATTGGATCAATGGATGTATAAAGAGAATTGGATACAGCGTCGAAGGTGGGCCTGTGGTTAGACGTCAAAAAGCTTGATTTCCGTTGTATGAAATTTCACAGATCTTCTGCATTGTGGGGCCCATAGAGCAAGCACACTAGAGACTTACGGCAGCTCAGCAGCTACCTTACGATTTAGTCCTCCTCTAACTTCAATGCAGCCCTTCTAAACGTTTGAAATGTTATTAGACTGATTGGATCAAATCCCGATTATAAAATGAATCATTTCACGGTGGTTGTGGTGCTAAAAAAAAAAGTATCCACTGACGTTTACAGACATTTCTTTCCCTATGTAAGTTTATAGGAGAATGTCGTTTTAGGCCCGATGACATCACGTGTTGTAATTCCACATTTGACCACTATATAAAATTGGCTTCAAAGCCCAGCACTGTTCCTTGGGGCTTGATTGGATTACTGTGTTACGTACCTTGACATAGGGGTGATTAAAAAATGGGACAGAATGGAACAGTTTTATTGGTACCATCCACAACTAACAATAGAAACACAAAAATAACCCTGTAATGTGTAACAAACTGAACTGAAGCAGACTGCTTGGTGGAAACGCGGCTTTAGTCATATATAATAGTTTGAACCTTTCTGTCGTGGTACCTGAAACAGGGCGAGCCCATGACCTTCTGCAGTCACCTGCAGGCTCAGCTCCTCCTCTGGTTCAATCTGAAAGGAACAACATGAGACAAATTTCAGCCTCCAGGTTACTGTGGTCCACATTAACCAGATTTACAGGTAAAATGTAGTTTTTACTGTACTATTTAATGCTCAGCAGTATAGTATAAACTGTCTCTACACGAACAAGCTATATATTTATCCCATAAATATTCAAATGAATTGACTTTGTTCCAATTTGACTTTTGAGAAAAAGACAGCCATGTTTCATTTTAAGGGCTCACAAGGCAAAAAAGTTTGGGAACTACTGTCATAATCTTTTAACCATGTAGCCACACCTTTTTAATTTTAATGACCCCATTATGTTTTTTTCAGTACAAAAATCAGGACAACTTTATCAGATTTAGCTCCACTGTTGATCTGGCTCAAAGAACAGCTGAGTCATCACCATGTTCTTTGATAAGGGGACTAAAAAATGTTTCATATCGTTTATACATCTGCATCACCTCCCTATGACCTGAGTTCACATTGGTTATTGATAGTCCACAGATGCTGAATCATAACCGCACACACTGATCAGCTTTTATCTATGATAAATGTGCACAGTGTGTCGGTGTACCTGCTGGCTCTGGTGAAGCAGGTAGTTGCCCTGGTGGATGTGGAAGGAGGCGACGGTGGTCGAAGTGTCTGTGTTCACTCTGATGTTGAGGTCAGGGTCCTGAGAGCTGCCAAGAGCGGCGAATGAGGCCAAGGCCTGCAGAGCCACGACTGTGTCCTGGGGGAGGAAACACGATTCATACATCTGCTCCAAAATATCCCGTTACAGTTCAGTCGCTGATGGACCTCTGCTTTGATATTCTGTGCAGACTTCCTGTTTACAGCTGGGTAGGTTTGTGTGTTCATATCTGCCCTTTTGCGTATGTCTGTGCATCTGTTTTTGTAGACAAATTGAGTCATTTTTGGTTAACAAAGCCTGAGAAAACCTTGCTGTGCTGTATTCAGTGTGCTGTATTTAAAGCCACTGACACAATATTTACCATATATCTTTTTTGTTTCCGTGTGTGTGTGTGTGTGTGTGTGTGTGTGTGTGTGTGTGTGTCCATGTGTGCTAAGGGGTTAATTGTCCTTAGTCACCACATGCCCAGACGGCCACAGTATCCTTCTGATGTGACACAAACCACAGACTTCTGCTGCTGAAGTTACACAGAAGGGAATTTCTGCATTTAAATGAATCCAGTTTGACCAATAAAACAACAAGCAAATCCCATAAAAAGACCAAAACCAACAATCTGTTAGTCTCTCAAATGTTCTGACTTCCTGCCCTGGGCTCTCAGCTCCAAGCTCATTGGTTCCTACTGAAGACATAAATGTTTAAAAACACAAAAACATACTTTTATATTTAAAAAAGGCTTAGTGCTTTCTTTTTTTAAACGAACAGGAGGAAATAGTGCATTTGTTGGGGGACTATTTTCAGCAGTGGATTAATCCACATTTGGTGCTTTAATGAGTATTTTAAGCAGCAGGTTTGTGGATCAAAACAAACTACAGTGTGTGCGTTCATGGTAATGAAGGAACATGTCGCCCAGTGCAACAGTGTTACTCACTGATGTGTTTTTAATAGTATGTGGACAACAGTGGAGCTCTATGGCACAGAGGAAGAAGATAAATCAGGCTTTCATACACACACAATACTTGTTCGTGGATACATTCACTGTTGGTTTTGATGTTTCCTGACATTAAGTATCTCACCTGAGTGCTCCCGTATCCTCCAAAGGAGTTCCGCTGTTGGCTGAGCCACTTCATGAGGATGAGGCCCTCTGCGATGTAATCCAGTTTGTGTTGAGCGAGCAGCAGATAAGCCGCCATCTCGATGTCCGCAGAGCGAGGCTGCCACGATGACGACAGGCCGTTGTCCAAGGAGGACCACATCGGCACACCATCTACTCACAGAGGAGAGTCAGAGGAAATACAGCATAAATATCATTTATTTGACATATCATAAAAGAGAGGCAAATCATTTCGTACTTTTTACTCCATGACATTGATTTGATAACTTTCATTACTTTGCAGATTCAGATTGTTAGAAAATATAATCAACAAATAAATTATAATATATTATAATATAGATATATTATGTTAGTCGTTACGTTACGTTACGTTACGTTACGTTATGTCGTTACATTACGTCGTTACGTTACGTTGTTACATTATGTCGTTACATTACGTCGTTACGTTACGTTACGTTATGTCATGTTGTTCTCTGGAGGAAACCGACAAACTGACCCACAGTATAAAAAAAGGAATTAAAATGAGCTCTACCTTTACAAGCTGTAACATTAAAGTGGTGAACGCAATGGTGCATCAATAATGACAATCCAATAATATTATGTACAATATACTTAAATAGGTCATTCTGCATAATGAGCGCTTTTACATTTTGTTAAGTATTTCCAAAAGCAGGACTTTAAAGGGAAATTTCGGTTTATTTCAACCTGTCTCCTATCGTCCTAAATTTGGTTCAAGTGACTAGTGACATACAGATAATAGTTAGCATGTTAGCCGTTAGCCTAGATACAGCCGTAGCATCAGACCTGTTAAAACGTAAGTGAACGGGCAATCTTCAAGTGCAAAGTTAGTCCACTAAACAAGCTTTTTTTCC
>NC_065517.1:12697745-12701598 GCF_006386435.1 Epinephelus moara
AGTGGACTAACTTTGCACTTGAAGGGATGCCCGTTCACTTACGTTTTAACAGGTCTGACGCTACGGCTGTATCTAGGCTAACGGCTAACATGCTAACTATTATCTGTATGTCACTAGTCACTTGAACCAAATTTAGGACGATAGGAGACGGGTTGAAATAAACCAAAATTTCCCTTTAACTTATAACAGAGCAGCAGAGAAGACTGTCTAGGGTGCCGAAAGTACTAGGTCTGGCACTGAACCTCTCAAAATAAATGTAGTGGAGTAAAAAGTACAATAATTCCCTGTGAGATGTAGTAGAGTAGAATTATAAAGGAGCAGAAAATGTAAATTACCTACAAATTGTACGGAATTACAGCACTGAAAAATGTACTTAGTTATTTTCCACCAATGATGATTAATTTGGTTCTCCAAACTACGCAAAAACCCTCTCATAGAATGCTCCAGGGATGACGTTCTTCTGTAGGCCAACATGCAAGTTAGCATCTTCGTGGTTACCTGGTCAAAAAGTCTATGGGATTTTACCATTGAATTTTGGATTACTGCTGAAAATAAGTTCTGAGGCAAACATTTATGATGCTTACACATTTTTTTCAGCAGTATGTAGTCTCATTTAACCACTTAAGTGACTGCCTTTTGTAAAGACACATAAAAGCTTCAAAATTCACGAGTGGGGTAGTTACTGATGTAATTTATGTCATAGAACAAAATGTAAAGGTCACTTCAGCATGTGTTAACTTAACACCTTATTTCAGGCATCTAACCAAAAAACAATTCAAAAAAACCCACTGACTTTGAGACGACGGAACCAGGTGTGGTAAAATACTAGCTCATTTCCAGGTTTTAGGACTCATTCCTGGGGCACTCTATTTCACACACACATATTGCATCGTACCTCTCATCTCAGCTCGTCCAATCAGCTTGCTGAGTGCCGTGTCAGCATTGGAGCTGCCGGACAGAGCCAGAGCGTAGGTGAGCAAGCTGAGGCTGTAGTTACTAGAAACACCGAGAGTCAGACGGGTCTCCAGGAACATTAGGGCTGCAGACACCTGAAAATGTTTTTATTCTCTATCCCATCTGCGGACACATTAGTTTGTCCAGCTTTCACTCCTCATGTTCCTACAGGCCGCTCACTAAGATCAAACTTTAGTGATCCCTGTGGGGTAAACAGACATCCACCAAATTAAGAGCCAAAATCAAGTCAAACATTCTTTTCTTTCATCTTCTTTCATGCTGTCAAAAAGTGCCAAAAACAAACAAACAAACAATAAAAACAATTTGTCCTCTGTAAATAAAAGTGCATTCTGGGTAAACAAATTGGCCGCTGTGTCTTGTCTGAGAAAGTTTTCTCAGATGTTTTATTGTTGCTAAACATGAACATGAAATGTTGGCCATAATTGGCAATTAGCAGACTTTAGCTTCAGATCAGGTTACTTAAAAATGTGAATGAGTTACTTAAATTGACTTAATACATATGTTTTCTACATTTCTACCTGTTCCCACTTGAATCAATCAGGGAAGAGAACTCCACAAATGTATCTTCTATTAGAGTGGCGAGACTGCGAGACCCATGTTACTGACCAAACACTAAGCTATCAGTGATGGCTCTCAGAATGTGCAGCGATTTAACACTTCATATACAAAGTATACAGTATATAGACAAAGAAAGACTGATTGTTTTATTGACGCTCACCTGGATGTCATTGTCTTCCAGCAGGGCGATGAGGACGTAGGCTGTGAGGGAGACGGGGCCATCCAGGCCTCCTTGGAGCTCGGTGTGGATGACTCGACCGGGCTCCTCGAATCTCCCATCAGTCCCCTGCTGGGCTCCTAACCAGGCTGCCGCAATCTGCAGCACGTGGGTGTCGATGTTGATGAACTGCCGTGCCTGCAGGAAACACCTCAGCACGAACGCAGTGAGCCTGCAGAGATGGAGTTTCCTTTATCAGTGTTTTTGGGGAGCATTCTGTTCCTGCTACATGTATGAACTACTTTATAACACACCAGGTGCTTCCAGATGAGTCCCGGTCTCCGAACGCACTGAAGGAGCCGTCTACTCTCTGATAGGACATCTCTCGCTCAAAACCTAGAGAGAAGGACACCAGAGATTTTACAGCACTCAGGTCGTCTTCTGGGCTCTTGTGGGTATGTGCACAAATATTTTTTACATGGATACGGAAGTCAAATCAAAATGATAAAAATGGAGACAAAAAATAAACAAATTTACTCCCAGTTGGAATGATGTAGAGGAAAGACAGGGGAAAGAGAGCTGTTGGTTAATTTGTCAGTTTAGCCCTTTAAGCAGTAAGTATTTCTAAAGCCCCTTTTCCACTGCACGAAAAACCTGTTAACACTCGCTAACATCTGGCTTTTTAAAGTAATGGAAAGGTTAAGAAACTGGCAAGATGCGATGATGCGCCACCACAAAATACCAACTGTCTCTGCACAAGCACTCCTCGAACATAATTCCAAATCAGTCTGCACCGAGTTTGAAAGAAAGACTGAAATAGTAAGAGATATATAAAAAGAAGTAACCACCACTAAGTTTTCACTGGCCTCCATGCTGCTTTCTACTGCTTACTAACCTGTTTTCTGGCCTGTTTGTGATGTTGAATGTGACACACCAAAAAAACACAACCAAACAAATAAAAAAAGACACACACACAGAAAGGCATACTCGTTTGCTGCAGAGTCGTTTACACAGCACTGGCAACACTACTGGCAATGGGAAAGGAGTCTATAACCCCATTTTTAGCAGGTTTACCCATGCTTAAAAAAAACACATACACGCTAATTTTGGTGGAAAAGGAGTATAATCAAAACTGCTGTAGACAACAGAGCACAATTGTGTACATGTTCTAAATATTGAAGGAGACTTCTCCCCTGTGTGCCACACCCCAAAATCTATACCCTTTGCTTCCCTTTTTTCTACATAAATCTGGCTTTAGCTCTGGTCTCATTTTTTGGTTAAGGAGGTTACTATATGTTTCCCTTGTCCATACATATGGACTCCAGTCTACCTGGTTTCCCCTTGACCTGGGAACTAGACAAAGTTGTCCCCCTTTTAACCTCTTATTTGCCCTGGCTATTGAACCCTTGCCTATCTGGTTGTGTCAAGAGGAAAAGTTAATAGTCCATGTGGAGAGCAAAAGAAGTGAAAAATATTGGCTAAAAAGGTGAGAAAAATGTAAGACTTTGCCATGTATGTTTGCTTGTATACTTCATAATGTTCTTTGAAAAAAACAAACAAACAAACAAACAAAATAACAAATATATTGTCCAAAATCTGATTACTCAATAGAGTGTTCTTGATGTTAGTGCAGTGATATTCTGTGTCATTTTTGAGATATAGAAACTCGAAACAACAGACACATTGCGAAGAAGAAGTGGCGTTATTGACAGAAAAACAACTGCATGTTAAAGGGAAATTTCGGTTTATTTCAACCTGTCTCCTATCGTCCTAAATTTGTTTCAAGTGACTAGTGACATAGAAATAATAGTTAGCATGTTAGCCGTTAGCCTAGACACAGCCGTAGCGTCAGACCTGTTAAAACCTAATTGAACGGGCATCCTTTCAAGTGCAAAGTTAGTCCACTAAACAAGCTTTTTCTCCACAAAGACCGCCTCATATCGTTAGGATAAATGTCAGAGAACATATAGAAAACGACATGTGAACGTATTGTCTTACCTTACCGGTGTGCTGCCATGTTGGTTGTTTACCATTTAGCTAAGGCTGCAACCGGTCCCATTCCTTGCAACAGAGGCATTCCTCTTCTGTGGGCATTGGGGTACAGCATTCACAGGTAACGTTACACCACCGATCTCCAGAGCTAAATCCTTCCAGCAGCCATTC
>NC_065517.1:12702056-12706694 GCF_006386435.1 Epinephelus moara
CCTCTGTTGCAAGGAATGGGACCGGTTGCAGCCTTCGCTAAATGGTAAACAAACATGGCAGCACACCAGTAAGGTAAGACAACACGTTTACATGTCGTTTTCTATATGTTCTCTGACATTTATCCTAACGATATGAGGTGGTCTTTGTGGAGAAAAAGCTTGTTTAGTGGACTAACTTTGCACTTGAAAGGATGCCTGTTCAATTAGGTTTTAACAGGTCTGACGCTACGGCTGTATCTAGGCTAATGGCTAACATGCTAACTATTATTTCTATGTCACTAGTGACTTGAAACAAATTTAGGACGATAGGAGACAGGTTGAAATAAACCGAAATTTCCCTTTAAGATGGATGTTTCTTGAATTTTAAAGTGAGATTTAGTTATAGAAAACAAGTGTTCTGAAAAGTACTGATATATTCACATTTCACTGACTGAATGAAGTTCAGCTGCTTTGAAATTTATTTTACTTTGGCTGCAAAAATAACGTTGAATTGTTCAATTTTAGTACAAACACTTTTGGTGGTTGTGGAAATGTGGCCTGATCTTCTCAGAGCTGGTTATCAGTTATGAATATGTTAGTGTGACATAATGTCTTCTGTTTACCTTCCATCATGTGCTCTATGGCTCTGCCTGTAGTCTCCTGGTCCGCCTGACCCACAGCACTCAGATACTGGAGGACATAGATGTTTGGTGCAAAGTTGATCATGTTCTGTTCCCCACAACCATAAGGCATTTTGATCAGAGACTCCAGGCCAGTGATGGATGGGCCAAGGATGTCACCTTCATCACCATGGAAACCAGACAAATCAGACATGAGGAAAAAGAGTTAATGTTTACTGAAACAACATAAACATTTAGACTTCTGTTTTAGTCTCTTTTTTTTCAGTCTAAGCAAAGAAGTCCCCCATGTGTTTGTCATTCCATTTGTGAGGCTTATCAAAATCACATTAGGGTAACGTCAAGTAAACATTTGGTTTGGAGGCTACATTTCTGAAATGAAACCTGCACACCTAAACACAGCACAAAGCCAGTTTTAACTCCGAGCTGATGTCACTCCTGTGTGAAGTCATGTTTCCACTGATCAAATGAACTACAACCAGCTGCTTCATCACAAGTTTCCTCCTCACTGCTGACATAACACTTAACCTTTAACATCACTAAAATGCTGATTCTCACTGTTGTTAAAATATCTTCCATGTCCAACACCTGAGTGTACAGCAAAGTGTGAGCTCAGCAGGCTGCAGCTTGTGTTGTACGTGTGTGTTTCATGTCGAACATCTGCACCTTGTTACATGGAATAGTAACACTTTAAACTTCATGCAAAGCTCGCAGTTTGAACATGTGTGTCCACAAAACATGCAGGAACTACTCTACTTGTTATGTTGTTTAGCACACGTGTGTCTAATGTATGGAAGATGCTGGAGTCCATTTGTGTGACGAAATGCGGGTTTGTGTCATCTGTCCAGTTTTATGTCCGTCACAGCTTCAACAACATTCATTCTCAATTATTCATTTTCTGTAACCGCTTATCCTGTTAGGGGTCACAGGGGGGCTGGAGCCTATCCCAGCTGACACTGGGCAAGAGGCGGAGTACACTTTGGACAGGTCGCAAGACTATCGCAGGGCTGACATGTAGAGACAGACAACCATTCATGCTCACATTCACACCTACGGCCAATTTAGAGTCACCAATTAACCTTCATGTATTTGGATTGTGGGAGGAAGCCGGAGCACCCAGAGAAAACTCACACTGACACGGGGAGAACATGCAAACTCCACACAGAAGGTTTGAACCCTCTACTCCAGGAACCCTCTTGCTGTGAGGCGACAATGCTAACCACTGCACTACCTTGTTGCTGCGTTAACGACAAAGTAACATAAATATATATTTATTACCTGCAACTGGATTCATTTTATTTGGATCACTGGTTTTCATCTCTTGCTGTATCAGTTGTCAAAATGACGTCACATTAAACCGCCTTAAAAGTAGCCACATGAGTTACTGATGCAGCAGAATACATTACGTTTACATTATTCTGTGCAATTGTGTTAAAAACCATAAACCATAACTCTTTAATTGTTTGCTTTCTAAAATAATGAAAAATTGAACTTGCCATTAAAATGACTTTGATCTAAAAAAAAACCCCTTTATTTCTAAATATTAAAGATGGCTCACAGTACTTCACTTAAAATTTTAAAAAAATGTATCTATTACCTTTCATTTAATCTATTTAATTTACTTAACATAAACATAGCAAATTCCATCGACCTCGCTCGCATCGTCATTAAAGTGATACTTCGCCGACTTTCAACCAGGTCTGTGTCACCGCAGTATAGGAAGTGTGTACAGATGAATGGTGTCAAGGAATCCTTTGTGCTTCCAGCTCCTGGAGCTCCCCTCCACACTAGTTGAAATCTACCGACAGGGTTGGGGAGTAGCTAACTGACTAACTATGGAATACAAGTAATTAAGTTATTGTTTACATTAGTGGTATTCTAAATACAGTTACTGTCTTTAAAAAGAGATGACATGAAATGAAGCATTTTGGTTCTTCTGGGGGAATTCTGCATACGACACAGGCTGGGAGCTCTGGCAGCTGGCGGCATAGGGGGAGCCTAGACACTGTTCATCTGTGCACATTCACCATACTGCAGTGACACAGACCTGGTTGAAAATCGGTTAAGTATTCCTTTATTAAATGATTGATAAAGCAACTGGGTAAACTGCAAATCAAATTGAGCATTAAAGCATAGTTAAGCATTAAGTGTTATTAATTTACAGGAATCAGCCTGAGATCTGAGGTGATCTGAGCCTGACTGTTTGTTTCCTATCAGGTCATGACTCAAGTCTTTTCGGTGTGTTTACATACCGATGGCCATCACCGAAGCTCTCTCGCTGCCCTCCACAACATCTGGCGGGAAGGTGAATGTGACTTCTTTGGAAAGGCTCCACTGCGATGGAGAAACCTCAAACAGCAGCGAAGTGGAGAACGACTGCTCGAGTCCTTCAGCCTGCAAAATCAACAGCCATGAAAAATGAACGCACAACACATAAACAAAGGTCATGAGTAATATTTCTGGGAAAGGCAGCGCTGTAAAACAAGATCAAGATTTCTTATGTTACAGTGGAGCAGCAGATGAGGGGCGGTTACATCAGAGGAGTTTGTTTTGGAGCTGCAGCAGGTTGACTGACGCTCTGATAAACATAATCTGACAGCTTCAACTCTCACTGGCGATGATGTTTTCAGTTGAGCAAGACGCTGAACCTCTGACTTCTCACTTTACTTCTTACTTCACTTTCAGTTAAATGCCTCAGATTTCATGCAAATGGAAACACTAATCCAGTGGTTCTCAATCTTGGGGTTAAAGCCCCCATTAAGTATGAAGTAACCTCTAGATAAACAAGTTAGGACAGAAGGAGAGGAAACATGGTACTGCTACGCAATGTCTGACTTTTCTGAAATCTTTGCACCTATTTTATGAACCTGTTTACTTTTTGGCACTGTGTTCATTTTGGATTTCCATTAATATTTTGTCATTTATTTGCAGTCTATATATTTTGCACTTTTCCAACTTGCACTGCAACTGCTGCATAATTTCTGTCAGGATAAAGTCAAGTTCCAACATATGTTATTATATGGCATATGAAATGAGGGAGTTTGGGGGTCCTCCAAGAGAAGATTTTGAGCGTCAAACACATACTGTCTTGCATTTGGGTAATTTTTTGTCCACCAATTTGTGCACTGTCTCCATCAATTTGTGGTGTCAGTATCTTTAATTTTATTCCTCTTTCTCCTGAAATGTTTTGTTCTAAATATTGAGGGGGATGTGTCCTCTGTGCCCTGTGTACAATCTTTTGTTGTCTGCAGCAGCCGGCTTCACTTACTGGTGTCTACAGAAGTTATAGTTGTTGACACATACATTAGAGGGGAGCACCACCTATATTAACAATTCCACTATATTATTTCTGTGGCCAAGCAAAGTTAAATCAATAAACACCAGCTACTCTCACTCAGAGCCAGAAACCAGAGAAGAAAGCCTCAAATGTATGATGTCATAGGGTATAAAATCTGGAGCTGCTCCATAAGCAATGAATGGGAACCTGATTTTGTGGACCCACAGAATATTTTTTTATACCCAAATTATCTGTATTCTACTGTAGAATTCTCAGCTCTGAAACAGAAAATGTACACATACACTCAGAACATTCCCCAGGGTTCTCTTGTCATCTATAACATCTTTCACCATTCATTATGGAGTAGCACCCGATTTTATACCCTATGACATCATAAATTTGAGTTTTAGAACACTTTTGGATTTTGGAGAGAGATGTTTATTTTTATTAATATTTTTGGACTGTCTCAGACCACAGCGATAACATGTACAGACTCCCCTTTAATAAACACTTACATCTGCTCACAACTACATTATACACCCATCAGCCAAAATATCAAAACAACTGGCTGGTGAAGTGAACACCATTCATCACCTTGTTCCAATGCAATGTTCTGCTGGGAAAACTTAGGTCCTGACATTCCTGTGGATGCCACTTGATGCACTCGACCCACCCAAACACCCTTACAGACCAAGTAGCCCCCCCCCCCCCCCCCCCCCCCGCCCACACCACTCCCCCCTGGCC
>NC_065517.1:12706792-12838658 GCF_006386435.1 Epinephelus moara
CTTGGCAACAGCACTCCCTGATGGCAGTGCCCCTCCCCCTCAGCAGGACAATGCACCATGCCCCACCACAAAACTGCTCTGGAATGGTCCAAGGAACATGAAAAGGAGCTCAAGGCATCGACCTATCCTCCAGATTCACCAGATACCAACCTTATTAAACATTTGTGGGGCCTGATCCACAGTGGGGCCTCCTTGATCAGACTTGGCTCTGACCTGTCAGGGCATCAACACAGGACCTCTGCATGTGTCCTGTGGTGTCTAACTCCAGGGCATTGGCGGTAAGTCCTGTGGGTTGTGAGGTGGGGTACCAGCACATCCCATGGAAGCTTGATCAGATTGGAATCTGGGGAAGTTAGAGGCTCTTTGTCACATTCCTCTTGAGCAATTTTTATGGTGTGGCATGGTGCATTGTCTTGCTGGGGGGCTACTTCCATCAGGGATTTTCTGTTGCCATAGGGGTGTGCTTGGTCTACAGTGCTGTTTGGGTGGGTGGAGGGTGTCAGGACCAAAGGTTTCCCAGCAGAACATTGCATTGTATCAAATTGATCAATGATAAGATTGATCATTTCACTTTACCAGACAGTGGTTTTAATGTTCTAACTGATCGTGTAGTTTATAATAACCCATTTAGGAAATGTTTATTTGCTGCTTATAAACGCTGTTAAAGTAAATTACATGTCAATAAGACAATGTTTTGGAAAGCTGTAACAAATCTTTACTGTAAAATTTACTGTATTAACCATCAAATGTTCCTAAATTGCTCTCAGTCCTCCAATTTTTGAACCCCTTCATTGCAGCTACATTTAAACCTCCCTGGTTCTGACTTTCCCTTTGTGGTTTTCTCACAGTACCTTGACAAGCACTGTCGTGCTGACATAGTCAGACGCCACAGTCGACATGGCTTTCACAGAGATGGGGATCTCTCCAAGGACTCGTGGCCTGATGGGAACAAGGACAGACGCTCCAGCCTGACTCCCCACAGACGTATAACGAACACTGGGCGTGGAGAGCTCCTCACTGTCAGGGAAGACAAACTCAAAGGTGTCGCTCTCTGCAACAATGACCATGACCTGAAAACAAAGAACAGAAGAACAATCCACCCAGATCACATTAAATAGAGGTCTGACAGTACAAAAAGTGTGGGAGGGAAAAAAGAAGCCTGTTGTTGTAACCAAATATCAAATTAAAAAACTAATTCTAGCTCTCTCGGGAGTCAGTGAGCCCTTTTTTTATACAGCTTTTATGTGTTGGTGGATTTAAAGATTAAAGAATACCTGCGGGACATCTTTATTGTCATTGTCAGAGCTTAAGCTGTAATTTGATAAGTTTATGGATGTTTTGATACTTTTTTGCCACCATGACATCTGTCACTATACAGTTGCAACGTGGGAGTTATTTAAGGCATCCTGGAAGCAAAGGTCCTGTTTATTGTCTACATATACAATGTTAGGTGACTGACAGCTGACGCACTTTGAAGCTTAATGGACTTGAAACCCTCATGGTTGACTGATTAGTCCAGAAGACAGACAGCTGCATTCAAAAATACCTTTTTTTTTTTAATGAAAACTCAATTAACACAGTAACTACAGCTGTGTTTTGTCCACCCAGTTGCCAGAAAAAATGTTGGCATTGTACATCTCTGAAAACAACATTCCATTTACAGGCTATTATGTAGAAGCTATGTTGAAACTTAACATTTAGCGGTTTTATGGTTAACATGGTTAGGTCTAGGCACTAAAACTACTTGGTTATGGTTACGAAAAGATCATGTTTTGGCTCAAATTAAAAAACCCATAAACCCATTTTTGGGGGGGCACAATCCCAGCTGGAAAACCTGTGATGTCTTGTTAAAAAACAACTACTTATTGTTCCATTATCCCTGCTGAAAACACAACAACATGTCGCCAAAAAAACACCTATGTTTGAGGGCTGACATTGGAAAAACAGCAATGACTCAATAAATAATGATGTGTTTGGTTGTTTGTTAGTCTGGAATAGTGGTTTGCGGTGGTCTGCAGCTTAGCAGGCGTCCTACCTAGATGACACGCCATCAACCATCCCATCCACCCTATGAGAAAGTCAGCCCATGTAAGACGTCACTTTAAGAATGCTGGTATGATTTCTATAAACATTCTAATGTATCATATTCATGTTTTGCATAAATGTACAATAACAACATTTTCATTGACAACTGGAATGTTTTTTTCCCAACGACAGCAACAAAGCACTCTGATATTGTTGAAGCTCTGATTTGTATCTCTGATTGTCTTTTTCTCTTCATAGCAACAGCAGCTGAGGATCACAGAAGTATATTTAGAACCATCCACCATAACAAACTGAGGGGAAAAAACAATTCATTGAGCCCAGTTCAGACCAAAGATTCACGACAAGACACTTGCAATGCGCCTGTCTGCAATGTTCCGAAAACCTGCCAGTTTGCACCAGTGTGACTACAAAAGACAGTATATCAACTCCATAGTGACGCTCTATACTTTTGTTCTGATTATGGCTTTTCTTGTAGCTGAATATAATTTGTAGATTCTTGAAGTAAGAGTGAGGAGGACAGAGATATAGTGAGATACTTGCTACAGTTGCATTTGTAGTGGTGAAGAAACCACAGAAACATAATAAACAAAAGCTTCAGATGGACTGTAGTCATAATAAATGCGTCACAATAATTTAAGGGCCAATTAATCAGTCAATGAGTAGGTGTGTGTGACATGCGCACATACAGTGAGCAGCAGCAGCGACCACTCCCCGATGTAGGGCTGTTTTGTTGTTTTGACTTGGTCAGTGGAGTTTGCTACAAGCTGACTGGCTGTTGAAACAGCTGACATACCGTACATTCTAAAACTAGCTGCTGGTGATTTGACAAGCTGAGTCGCAGGTGATCTTATTGGAATCTTTAGTCTGTGCTGGGCTTTACATATGAAGCTCATCAAGCCCACAAACTCATCTTTCAAGTCTGCTTGAGGAGTGCAATACCAGAAGGTAGATTTTACATGCGGTGTCACTTTTTACTACTTTTCCAAACACTATCTGGCTCTGTGCAGGTGGAGGTGTTGTGGACCGCTAATCGTAAATGGTCAAAACAAAGAGACACACTGACTCCTGATTGATCCAGTCTTAATCATTTGCCATTTACAACATTAAATCCTGTGTGAAAATTAAGCTTTTTGGAGACCATCTTCTGCAATCTAGCCCAGCTGTGTGAGGAGCAGCAGACTGACCTCTAGGTCCTCTGAGAGGTAGTTGAACAGAATGACCTCCAGCAGCAGCTCCTCTCCACGGATGATGTAAGGAGGCAGATTCAAGGACAGGAAGAAATCCTGGAAGGCTGTGAGCTGCAGGGACATCACATGGAAAATTTATACTGTCTTATCAGGTGTCAATACCATTAACAGGACAATATACGAAGCTTATACTAACAGATAAAAACAGTACAAATACCAGTATAATTCCTGCATTTTCTTTAAATCAAAGGAGAGAAGACTAAAATAATATTGAAACAACAATTACTTCTGCAGGCTCCTCTATGATGCCCAGGCCCAGATTCTCTGACATGACAAAGGCAGTGGCCGTCCAGGTTGTGATGCTGTCTGGCACAGTGAGAGTTATTTCTGTTGTGTCTGAATTTCTGTGAAAAAAGGCAAGACAATGCGATTTAAAAACTACTATATAGACCTCATATGAAATGTCAGTTATGTCTGCAGTGCACTTTAAATTAAATAATACATGTTGTGCTTACAACATCAAAATGGTGACCAAGAAAAAGTGCTGCTTTTGTCATTTGTTTATTGCCCCCAAAACAGTTAAATGCAACTGGCGAAGTGTGTCATGAGATTTGCTGCATGCTGTATGGCTTTATTTAAAATAATTAGCTTTAATTTCATCGTAGTATGTAGTAACAATTTACCATTTGGGTCCATTGATATGTAATATCTCCAATTTTCTCACTTTACTGTATAGTGCCAGTTGTAAAAATTACTGTAGATGTTTTAATAGATTTAACAATAATAATAAATAATACTGAGTTTATGTTTTTGTGACCTCATTGTTTGCTTGTTGAGCTATAAAACAATAAAAAGTGGTATCATCTGCATACAGATGTAGTTTGCAGTCACTTACTCACCTAGTGTAAATAAAGTAAAAACATACTGACTTAAAGAAGGATAGGTTTAGCTACTTGATTGCTTGATTGTTTGATTGTTTGTCTTCTTTGTCCCACCTCAGCTTGACCCAAGTGGTTTCCTCTTTACCCAAATCTGAAGCCTTGTTTCATTGTTAACGGTATACTATGCAGGATTTTCCTGAAAAACAATATATAGACTCATACAAAACTAATCCCCCTCAACTGTCACATATGACCCATGAAAAGTGTGTGCTAGTGAGCACTAAAGAAGAGGATAAGGTTGAAGAGTGATGGATTCTGCTCCTTCTTCTGTCTTATATGTAGGTGAAAGATCAGCTTATTTAGCTTGCTAAAGTATCGGCTTTTCCATTACAACAAATAACATTCCTACAGAGGTAACTTTGTCAAGCAGTGTATGCACAAGCAGTGTTGGGAGGAGGGGCCAAGTTTAAGTATGTGATTTCAAACAGTAAAAGGTAATTCCTTTATAGTATTTAACTTTTAAAGCAAAGTAATCAAAAAGTGGTGTTTCAACCTCACCTAAAACTAAAGAGAAACAGAAAAGTCACCATTTTTTTTGTTTTCTACAATTGTATGTCTTTTGTGGCCTTACCCTGTGTTGATGTCCATCCATATCCAGGTCTCTGGAAAGTTCCAGCGTTTTCGTGGCTCCTGTTGTTGCTCCATGTGTGAACTGTCTGACTGGGATAAGAAAGCTATTCCAACCTCCTCTGGTTAGATGATAAGTGCCAGTTGTATAAGTGTCAAAATGTCACAATAGTCGAAACACTGACTTTGAAAAAGCAAGCATTTGATTAACATTGATTTAGTAAAACTTACCAAGCACAGGCTTCAGAGGATGACTCATCATGTTTAAACTGGCATCAGTCAGCGCCACAAGATCACATGTCTGCATAAAAAACAAATTTTACTTCACAGTTGGCTAGAAATGGAAAAATATATAACTATATTAAAAACTGCTGCACTTAACGGCCTGACAGTTTTTAGGAATTCTGCATCTATGTAAACACAATAGAGATGAGTGCATTTGTCAATAACATTTGTTCCTAGTCTTAGAAGGACCATAAGGCATTTTCGGACTGGAGGAATTTTTTTCATAGTCCTAAGAACCCCTTTTGTTGTGTCCACACTGCAAGAACTAGGAATAATCAGAGTTCAGAGAGGGTCATTTCGACTGACATTTTTAGCTCCTATTTCAGAGTATGAATGAAATGAGTCTCCTCCTAATGGTGGCTGGGCTCAGCCTTAGAGAAAAGGAAAGGTGCTCAGACATCTGGAGAGCCAGTTGAGGTGGTTCGGGCACGTCCAACTGGGGGCAGACTAGAGGGATTATATATCTCGCCTGGCCTGGGAACCCCTCCCCTAGGAGGAGCTGGAAAGCATTGCTTGGGAGAGCGGCTTCTGGAGTACTTGGCTCAGCTTGGTGCCCCGGCGACCTCAGATATGTGGTTGAAAATAGATGGATGGGTGGATATTTCAGGGTAGGTACTCTACCAGCACAAGGGGAACCATGGGTGACATAGTGATTGGTCAAACATAGCCCATGCAACAGTGGCATCCAGCATTTAAAAAAAACATGTTAACCATGCAGACAACAGACAACACAATACACAAACAAAAGCTTGTGACAGCACAAAACTTGGTAGAAAACATGCACAGATTGACCGACAGTGAAGTTCAGACTTTAACTGAACTTATATGCCGCAGTGGAAATACAACGTGATTTTGACTTGTCAAAGCTAAAGTGATGTTGTGATACCACCACCAGTCAGCTTACAGTACGTCACTTCAGAATCCCCATCAGTGGTGCGAATGCAAATGGACAAAAAGCCCTTGAAGGTATGTAGTTCTTGGGGGAGCTCCCCAGAACAGTTTGGTCTAAAAATGCCTATACTGAGGTAGCTTTAAAACCATTGTTGGCAGACTAGTTGAAGGGATGGCAGACACAGAGCTATGTAGTTAACTGAGGTGGAAACATAATGTCTATTAACACTTAATGCCCAAAATGACATATCTTTACTTACAAATGACAAAGCCCTATTCAGTGGATGCAGGACTTATGATTCTTATCATATCAATGTCACTTTTTTTCCAAGCATAAACACATCTTTCCCTAACTGTAAGCAGGTTATGTGCCTTAACCTAACTAAATGTGAACCACAGTGGTGTCAGATGAGAATTTTTGTTATTTTTGTTATAATTGTTAATTAGATAATTTATACACTGCTAACTTCAAGTGAACATGATTAACAATAACAAAACAAAAAAACAAAAAAAAGGAATAAAGCACAATAAGTGAGACAGAGGCATGATCAAGCACAACTGGATACTGTACTTCCTGAATAAAACAGGGCGTAAATATAATACTGATAGAACAAACAGATGTCATGTGTCTCTGGGGAGGCTAACCTTGAAGATGGAGTATGGATCTCCCATTGTCATCATGTCAGAGTAGGCGTCAGCTTTGGAAACGCTGTACTCCTTCAGCTCCTTCAGCACCTGTGAAAGCAACACCGACATCCTAAGAGCTGCTACTGTTGCAGCCCACAAAGAGTAACAAAACAGACCCACACACAAAAAGAGCACTTATTGTTTAAAACCTGTTTGACGGAGCTGCCATAAAAACAGTTCATGGTGTCTCAGTTCATGTTAAACTGATACTGGGGCAGGGGGGTGGCAGACTGAGTTTCATAGGAAAAATACAGGCAGCCATATAGCTGAAAAACTGTTGGAAAAGTATTAAACCAGAGAGGACCTGGGGTGTTATGGAAGCTTCTTGCATTCACAGATTACTGGAAGGACTTGTAAAGAACAAAGCAGGTTATATGGCAATCAACTGTCGTCACAAAACAAGAAACACGTGACTGCAAGCTGCAAGATTTATCCCCTTGACCGAGGGTCAGACTGAAGCCACAACAAACTGCTTCACATATTTTTTATAGGGTTATATAGGGTTTTGAAAATTAAAAAATGGCCTTGTGGTTTTGGATGATGTAATATATATTTAGCATTGGGTTTATAATGATGGGCCCAGCCTTAGCAACCGTTGTATACATTACTGAAGTCGTTACTGGCTAAGACATTTCCAAAGTTTCAAAGGTCTAACCAATGAAATCACTTTTTTGAAAGACGCTTGTAGTTACTTTTGTCACAATACTGTAATTTCTAACTTTGATGCAATATCTTGAAAAAGATTCATATTCAATGTCATTTTCAAGAGTGTACATTTATTAAAAGATAAATACCGTTTAACAAGGCTATAAAATGACGATAACTTTTCCTTTTTTTGTTAGTATCAGAGAACAGCACAATGACTGTAGTAAACAATGACAATAAGAGAGTGAGAAGGTGCAGAAAATGAGTATTAGAACGGTTTCCAATCTTCAGAATCAATAAGTCAATAATTTACTAGTAGTTACTAAGACTTGACGGATAGCTGGTGCAGCCCAATCCAGAGCCTTGATATGACACCTTAGTACTGAATTTAAGGTAACTGTATATTCATTTGACTACAGGCATGTATACTGGTTGTTTTTTTGAGTCAGAATACGATAAAACAGTAAAACTCGAGATATAAACAAGGCACAAGCAGCAACTTGTTCTCACCATCTCCTTGGTGATGTCATTGTATGATCCCTTCCACTTTGTCGCTTTGTCGACCACCAGGATCCCGACCAGAGAGGCGGGCTCTTCCACCGTGATCCTCAGTGTGACCTCACCACCTGGCATCATCTTAGTGTCGCTCCACCTAAGAGACACCTGCCAGTCATATATCATCATTACATCACACAGAATCGTACACCATTTTAGACCACTGTACACCGGCAGACATTACATCTGGCAAATCTGTGGTGAAACAACTAAGTCTAGACAGTCATGAAAATGCACAACCACACAATTTTTTTTTATCTCAATTAACATCTGAACTAGGGACCTCATCCATGAATACTACCTTTAAATAAAATTTCTAGCCAACAACAGACAGATTCTGATGGCATTTGTGATCAATTTCGCTAGATGATGAGATTTTTTCTGACTTTGTGACAGTTAGTAATTTAGTCCTGCTCTGTCGCGGGGACTACCCTGATTGAGGAGAAAAGTCAAACTTAACCTCCAAATTAACCTTTTTCCAAACATTTCACAAGCTTGTGAATGGCTTACAGTTTAGGCAAATCAACTAGATTACTTTTTTTTTTTTTTTTTTTTCTTCTTCTTCAACTAGATTACTACTGTCAGGCTAGTTAGCATTTGCTAACTTGAACTCTACTTTCCTGTTCACTGGTTTTACCACCTTTATAACATATCATACTCACGATACTCACAACTAAATTACAATTTTGCCTTTTCTTAATTGAACGAAAATTGAAAACAAATGAGAGAATAAATCACCTGGTTTTGTAAAATTTGGCTGATGGGTAGGTGCATTATGTCACTGACAATCTCTCCACTGGGATGCACACAGTAGACGATAATGCAGGCCAGAGGAGCCCAGGAGATTTCTGGGACCAGAGTTAGAACACCAGAGCCTTTCCCAGCAGAAACCACCTGACCTCTGGACTTTACCTTTACACAGAAAAACAGACATGTCCTTAATTCTTAATTCAGTTCTGCTAAAAAGTACTTTCACAAAGTGCTGCACAAGATGTAAAACAGACGGTGTAAAAACACAAAAATTAAAAATGAAGAATAAACAAAATAAAAGATGTCAGAATATGGCATCAGGGAAACATCATACAAATCTAGTCTAGATAATGTGAAAAATTCAAGTTTATTGTACAGTTGCACTTAATGTAAGTCACTCTAAATAAAGTCTCAGAAGATTGAATAAAGCGTAAATTAATTAAATGCAATATATGAATTCAATGAAGCACCTTCTTTCAGTGTCATAATATCATACTTACTATGTAGTGAATCTCTGCCATTTCAAAATTCCTTTCAACATGCAACAGTAGGGGTGAACCAGTCTAAAGGAAGAGGAGATTTTGACATGACATGTTGAATGACTTTAAGTACATCATTGAAGTAAATACACATCCCATTTTTACCACTGTTGACCAACAGTATTTCCACAATACTAACAGATAGGGCTGGGGCGATTCATCAATGTTATCAACATCACTGATTCTGGAAATACATTGATTTACAAAACATGCAATGGTGCGTTGCAATTAAGTAACATCCAGGCCACACTGCCTGCGTGAGCAGTGTGTGACGGCTACCTTGCTGAACTGATGCTGCTTGCGCATGTGCAGTGTTTATACAGACAGCACTGCTGCTACGCCACTGCGCTGGCTGCTGTTCTAACTTCTGTATTTACACAATTAAAAGCTGGTACTAACTCATATGGAGCACAACAAGCCACTGCATTGTCAAACACACTGAGGCAGTGTGGCCCAGGTGAGCTGTGCCCAGATAAAGCATGGATTCCTCTGGAGAACAAGTAGCAGCTACAAAATCTAGCCCCAAAATTGAAAATGACCTCTCACAGGAGTACAACTGCTATGCACATAAACTTGAAGCAAAACCATCCCAGAGCGCTTTGTTATGACGACTAATTGATAAAGTAATCATTAGATTAATCAGTGAAAAAAAAAAACTGATTGGTGCAGCCCTACCACCAGATAAAACCATGTATCACAGATGAAGCTATACTGTACTGTATTCTTCAAATTTACCTCTGCAGGTGTGGAAGGTTTTTGGATCTGCAGGTAGGAGTGACTGGGGGATGTGTAGCTTCTGTATAGTTGTAGAGTTCCATGGCTGTCCTCAAAATAAGCCTGAAAATAAACAACAGAAGATAAATATGTGAAGAGGCATTTTTGTGGACATGGTAAGTACATCTTTGTATAAAACATCTTTTTCTCTTCCAGCTTCAAAGGTACCATAATGTTCTAACACAATTACAATATCCATTGGAGCATCCTAATTATGAGTCCTGCAATACTGAGTACCTGGTGCTGCTGTGTCTGATCCAACAGTTTTATTTTCCAGCTTAAAGGCGCCCCTGTGATGTCCCTTTCTTTTAAATAAACATTGTTCAAATTTAGCAGTTACTCACCAAAACTCATGGTGTGTATACTTGAGGTTTAAAAATGTGATTAAATGCATTTCCTTGTTCATAAAATATTTGCTAAGCCAATTTTTCAAGTATTTCAAACCCTGTATTTACTAGCTGGCAATCCTATTATTCATTGCCATTATTGGCACATTGCTGAAGATCTTGACATGTTATCGGCATCTCTAGATCCATACCATACCATTGACAGGGATGTGTATCATGTTATTTGGGTATGCATGTGAATGTGAATCCCTGCATGTGATAATCAAAAATGGGACCAGTTCATACATAAAATGCTCCATAGTGCTAGTAGAGTTTAAAAACTCCACAGAGAACTTGCAGATGTGTGAAGCACATTTAGTTGACTTTAAAATGGGTTACAATAAGCAGAGGATTGGAAATCAGTTGATATCATAAAGCTTATCCCAGTCAATCAGAAGATGGTGCCGGAAATCTTTTAACATGGCTTTTTGTTTCCCTTCTTTGCAGATGATACGCCACTTTATATTTCAATTAATACCGTCATAAAAACGACCACTATGTTCAAATTTCACACTAAATATTAGTAGTTAAGTAGTCTGTATGTTGCAGTGTTAATGGTGGAGTATTGCACAAGATATTAATGTACTCTGCTGTTTTTTTTATAAGAAATAATACAGAAAATGTACAGACAACTCCCCATTAAAAATTGTTTACCATAGTTTAACTAAAATAACTATGCCATGTGGTATGAACACAATTTATTTACTTCCAATTGTAAATTAGAGGTTACAAATATTATCAGTGTTTCCTGAGGGAGGTAAATGAGGTACAATACATTGGCATGGACAATATTGGGTTCTACTAGCTTTGCTAGACCTGCTGGGAGAGCTTCTATTTTAATTCTCTGGGGCCATTACACTTCGCAAGTTAGCATGCTAAACAAGCAAGTAGTTGGGTAGCTAATGCTAAACTGGTATTGAAATAGTTTAAATAATTTGTTTCCCAGCTAAACAGATATCCCTTAGCTAAACTGAGTACCTGAGTTACACTTAAATCACTAGCGAGGGTTCTGCTGTAGTCAGTTTAAGCAAGGTAAGTGCAAAAAGATTGAGAGACTTTGCTGGGTCTTTTTTAGCCCTAGGGGAAGACAGGTCTTCCCTTGTCTACAACAGTCTCATGGCCTTGACAGGTGTATCGAGCGTACTGACTGAAAGGGATTTTTTTTTTCATTTAAGTTGAATTGTATGTTTACCTTTCACATTTTCGAATTTTCAGCTGTGCCCTGATGAAAAACTCTGGTTATTTAAGCAATTTCATCTGCTGCACTAAAATCCAAAATTCTCTCACTTTTTTCCAGCTGTGAGATATTTCTCTGTTTCTGTTTTGGTATTGCACACTTAGCAGTGTCTGTCAAAATCACACTGAAAATTATTTTATCCTTTCTGTGTCTTTGTCATTTTACACTCATTGCATCGACTTGACTATTCAGTCAGGTTAACAGAAAGATTGAGGTTGATAAAAAGATCATCTTACATCAATTGTGAGTACTTCCGTTTCATCCATGACCTTGATGTTGAGGGGTATAATTCCATCTGCAGGTACAGGAAACTCCATTTCTTTAGACTGCATCTCCTCTTGATGGGGACGCACCGTCCCTGAAGGGCCAGACATGTTTGATTGAAGCACCATTTCTTCTTTCTTGTAAGTTTCCCAAATCAGTGGCCTTTGCTTTTGCTGCATCACTGACACTGTAACAGTCTTTTGCTGATCCTCAAGTGACAGCGGCTGATCGTTGTATGTAGATATTTTCAACTACAAAACCAAGAAAAGTATTTACAGTATGCTTCTCTTATATAAAGAAATAGAGCAATGTAAAATCAATTGCGTGCGGCAGTGAATGTGCAATATGAGGCCACTGTCTGTGGATAGCAGTAAAATGAGTAAAATGATTCTGAATGTGAAACTAATACTGTACTGTACAATACTTTGTACTTTTTAATGAGAACTGTTGAAAGTGTTGCACATTATAGCACTTTACGTAAAAATACCAGTTTTTATAATTGTAAGAAATGTATGTTTGATTTTATAGAAGAGGGTGCACATTCATCAGCACAGCAAAGTAATTTATCCTTAAAAAAATTACAAATTATATTCAAACTTATAAAAAAACATTGCTTTCCTTACCCAAGCACTGAAGTTCATAGAGGGCTTTAATATTTGGGAGTAGCCATCAAAGGAAATTTTATATCTGTACTTTTCCAAATACACCTTTGCCGTACTGTTATATGTGAGACCTGAAACATGAGAAGCATCACTTATATCTGGTTAATAAACAAATTCCACTGCAGTATACAGCAACTCATTAATGCTTCATTTAATTAAAACCTCTTTAGCATCCTGTAAAATTCATCTAAATTCACCTAAAACGCTAGCCTGAGTGTCAGACTGAAGCTCCCAGAACCTTCAGTCTGACATTGCCTCCATTGAAGGCGATTTACAAGGGGGAGGGAATTTGATTTTTCCCTAACCAATCAGTAGAGATCAACAACTCACCCAGAATCTGACGTCATTAGTATCCATGCATCGGGGGTGCCGAAAACAAGCGAGCATTGCCCGTTTAAAATGTCTCCGTCGTCATGCACACCCAGCTGCATCGCCGTTAAATCCAGTTTAGCAGCTTCCTTAATTTGGTCCACCATTAACGCGAGTAGTGGCGAAATACCTCAATAGCATCGTTAATGTGGTCTGTAGGATCTGTAGCGGTCGCCATTGTTGCTATCCTCACCAGTTACCCACCGGCGTACAGCTTGACATCAGCATGGCGCTAATTGGCTAATCACTAGACCTGCCCCCACCCCCGGCGTTCATTGGTCCGTCCATCGCTTGGACGAGATAAATCGCAAATTCACTGCAGTATGCCAGACCAGAGATGCAAGCCTACTCAGTTGAGTGGGCGGGGTCTATGGTCTGGAACCAGGCTACTAAAACGCCTATCCAAGGCATACCCAAAGTAAACTTAAAGCTGTTCTTGTTCCATTTTAGTACATGTAAGGTCTCATTTGAAAGGTAACACTTCAGTTTTTTCCCAAACAGTCAGAATTACTTTAAGTTCTTCTGTCACTGAGTTTCAACAATCTGAAATAAAAGTTTTATGTTTTTTTTAATTGTATTTTCACCTAAATATTTTCTTGGAAAACCAGATGCTGCAGATGACTAAAACTGGGAGGTATTAACTAGAATAGGACATAATAGGACCATAGCATGAAGCCTCACCTTGTCCAACTTCAAAGTAGATACAATATCACAGAAAAGAAACATTTTACATGTGTTTTTCTCAAGTTTTATTGAGGCACTTTTCAAAAAAAGAGGGTAAAACAATGTACTGAATGTGAGATTATAAGTGAAAAACAAATCAACACAGACAAAAATATGGATTTAGGAGCTTACTGTATTTAAAAACACTTCTAGAAAACCTAAATTGATAAGAACAAAGTTTTGTGTTCCCTTAAGACAACAGAGGAGCAATTTCTGTAATTTTCATGTAAGGAGTTCAAACCTCCTTTGGAGCGCCGGAGTGCCATTGACTACAAGACCCATAAGCCATCAGGCAAATCGCTGGCTCTTTGATTGGCTAGATCTCTGAAAATGTTAGGAACGCAAGTTCTCGCAACACAGGCACTTGCTGGGCCCCAACAACAGCACTGGAAGCTCCTATTGGCTGGAGTGAGGTGTCTATGGAAAGGTCAGGAGTACGCTGCCATTTTGAGGCAGGCAGTTGGTTGTTTACATTCAGAATGGCAGAAATTATGGATAATATGTGGAAAAATATAAATGTTTGATATGATGCAACAGTAGTTTGTTGATATCTGATGTGATAATGTATTTGGACTACATATTTCACTGAATTTAGATTGACTGGAACCCTGGGAATGTGTAAGCAGCTTTTCTGTCTGGATAATATTGATGTTTCAGGGGAGTAATAACGATTTGTTTTTTGTCTGACAGAAGTATTTATTGAACCTGCTGTGGTGGATGTATCTTGAAATGGTTAGCATTAATGGAACCGCAAGGAGCATAGCTTTCAAATGATAATTGTATGAGTAAACCACTGAAACAACAACAAATACAGCTGTTATTTTACATATGATAATAATCACCTTAGGGGGGCCCGCAGCTGGGCTATCAAATTTCTAACAGGTAGCTATTAGTCTATTGTACATTAATTTACTTTGAGGCTAATTACCTTGCAAACTGTCAGTTAGCATCAGTTAACAAGCTAGCTAGCTTGGTTGCTAACACGACAATAAGACATTATTATTGTACCCTCGACTCCTGTCTCACAACTTTGTGTAAACCAGTAATCTGGGGAGCAGTTTGTTACACAACTAATAAGCTTTGTCTTCCACTCTGGACTCATTTCCTCAAAGGTAAGCATTGTAAAGATGGCTTGCTATCAGTCAATGGTTCTCAGATTCACGCTTCAAAATTCACTTGTCACAAGTTTAAATTTGCATGGATTTACAGTTAGACCTAGGAGTTAATCTACTGAAGTAAGAGTAGTACAATTTAAATACATTTAAGCTAAAATATACTGGAAGCAACCTGTAAAATATTCACTTTGTAGAATGTAAACTCTCCATAAATTCCCAGAAACAACACAAGAGGACATGACCACCGTCACTTATCAATATAAGTCTCATGAATAAGTGTAGCCAAGAGGTAAAAACTACTTACCTGTGAGGTATTCAGTCACATGAGCCACAATAATTAGACACTGTTCATCCATGTATTCGTCATAGGCCATCTCTAGAGCCCTTTTGTGCATTGGGTGATAGTCATTGTCAGGAATATCAAACATGAAGTCTGTGGTGCCATCAATCTAAATTAAAGCAATGGTGATGTCATGAAGGATATTCACTTGTTTTCAGTTAATCTATTGATTATACAGTATTTGTTAGTTTCTTGATTAGCAAACAAAAAGCCAATAATAATGATAAATGTCCATTTCAATTTACCAGGTGTCAAGGGGATGTCTTCTAAATTCTTACTGTCTGACAATCCCAAGAACTTCCAAAGTATTTTAACAAAACAAACTAGTCATTCCTCAAATAACCAGCAAAGGTTTGTTCTTTAACTTAATAAATTACTTAAATGATCTACCCTTTTTCTTAGCACTGGATGCACTACAAATTTGGACAAAAACCTTAAGTAACATTTACACAGGTAGTAGGGCAGGTATTATGATAATTATACCACACATTTAACACAATATAAATGCAGTTGTCATTACATAAGGAAGCTGTGACTTTTCATTTTTCACAGTATGCTTTCAAATCACATATAGGAGCTTTAGATAAAATGACACACCTCTCTATCGTCATCATAAGCCTCTTCATGAGAGTTAAGGAGGAATGTTATATTCACATGTCCATGAACAGGCTTGCCGTACGTGTACCTGAGGATGAAAACACAAACGTAAATATGAGTAATGAAACAACGTTATATAGGCCTATGTTACACAAAAAAAGGTTCTCACTTTGCTGTAATGGAGCCCCACAGAGTGTCCTCATGATAAATGACATCCGGAGCTTCTATCACAACTTCAAACTTTGGCAGCACTGCAACAAAACACACAATGATAATGGGTTTCATGGCTGACAAAATATAATATCAAAATGTGTTTTGCAAAAACGCTATAGGTCAAGAGAAACTGTACGTACCATAATGAGCCACGTTGAAACACTTCTCACTTGAAACACTCTGTAAAGCAAACACTTTTGAGTTAGGTAACAACATGACATTTGCTCTGGTGCAACCAGCAGGACAGACTTTACATTTTTATCCCATTAGTGGAAAGAAAAATAAATGTGTCTTTCTTTTATTAATCTATCTCATCTGTAGAGATGAGATAGATTAATGTAGAGATTCTTGTTGAAGGAGCTCTATACATGATCAAAGCCTATCTATGATTCAGAGTCTGATTCATGCTGACTGCACAGGGTTCTCAACACGGAGATGACTGAGCGGGCAGCTAGCAGCTAACAGTGTACACTCAGGGATGTATAAATAGAGCTGGATACACCGCTGGAGACTGAGCTGGATGCATAGACCACTTATTACATTAACTCACAAGACTTTCTGTGTTGGCCTACAGCCTCTTGTTTTTTGTTTCCTATGAAAGTTCCTCAGTGGCGCATGAAGCCAAACAAAATCAACTTCCCAAGTATAAAATTACCTGAATTTTCTTCATCTAAGGGCCCATTTGAGCAGGCGCACTAGAGACTTCCGCCAGCCAAGCCGGCTAACTTCTGGTTTAGCGCTCCGCTAACTTGATTGTGTATAAAATGATTTAATCTTGCAATTTGTTATTGGACTGAATGAATCAAATCCTGACAGTGAAAGGAATCATTAAGCATGGGTTGTGACGATGGAAAAAAAAAATGTACAGACATCTCTTTCACAATTTTAGTCTATGGGAAAAACTGCTTTTGGGCCCTCTTTTGCTTGTGCAGTGTCTCACAGTGCAGTCACAGAAATACATGTTGTTGTTTGCCATCTTACAGGATCGTTCAGTGACTTTTAAGGTACACTTAGTGGACTAGGTGGAGTGTAGCAGACTTACACCAACTGTTGAGACGATGGTCCATTTACCCAGGGGCGGGTTTTCGGACAGGTGAAACTCTGTGGACACAACCCCAAGGATGCTGTCCAAAGACAGCCACTGTCTAAGCAGGTTTCCCCTCGGGTCCTGGATCATGTACAACATGGAAGGAGAGAAATTAAATTATGCTATATAATGATGGACAGAGCTAAAGCCAAGCAACCAACACAAATTAAAAAAAAAAAAAAAAAAAATCAGCATATGTATGGTCATGTTGATTAGGAAGAAGTTTTGTGAGAATGTATCAATAAAGCAACAAAATCATAAACATAATCAAGATGTTTGATTATTTATATGCTGCAATTTAAAGAAGCAGTATATCTACACTGTGTATTTGGAGAGTTCAATAATGTATACTGTATATTGAGGTCACACTCACTCTGATGATAATGTCCACAAGGCTCTCAAAGGGTTTCCCGTCAGGGTGAATGGACACCACTCTGATCTTCACCTGCTGCCCAGGCAGGTAGTTCAGTTTGTCTGTCTGAATGAAGGTGGAGAAGCCTTTGGGGTCGAAGTGCAGCCTTGTTGAGTTGGAGAAAACCTGGACACTACCTATGTGACCTTTGACCTCCAGGACGTATGGGTACCGGTAGCTGGTTTTGCTCTCATGGATCTGCAGGGGTTCAAAATTAAGGGGTTACCTTGGCACAAATGTAACATTACCTTACCTGATGTCTTTTATGGGGAAACAAAAAAACAAGCAAGACCCATTGCTCATTCAAGTACATCCTGATACAAAACACACATGGCGCATAATAACTTCAGTGAGAATGATGTCCCTTACATGACTTTTGGGTGTGTAGGCTCTCTAATTATGTATGCTCAGTCATATGCTTTAACAGTTGTACAACAAACACTTGCAAAATTATTTAATTTATAAATATATTCATATTCATGGCATAATTCAAATGGGATCAAAAAATTATTTGTCTCTTGCTATTAAGTAAGTATATTTTTCAGCAATAACTGGTGGTCCGCTGGAAGGGGAGGGACTTCGCCTCTCTATACACCAAAAGACAAGTATTGTATTCAAATCCAAGAAACCTAAAACCTAAATTGACCTTTGTAGGAATCTGTTTTTGAGGCTGCTCCAACCTGATATAAAAGCCAAGAGGCTTTAACTTTGGATCTGCTCAACATCTGTCTGAATTTTACTTCATCATATCTGTTTCTGTTCAAAAGTATCAGTTTACACTTCAAGAAAAATCCTCTCCTCTCTGCTTTGAAAACAGGAAATCAGTGTTTGTTTATGTTTCATTAAGAAAAAAAAAAAATTCACCACTGCTCGAAGACATTTACCAGCAGTGTCCAAAGGCAAAGTCTTCAAATTCTCTACAGAGCTGATCATAGGGTGAAGTAAACAGCTGCTGGAGACAATTACAAATTACTTTAGACAGGTTTTCATCTGTTAAATATCCTGCCTCAGTACATATCTTTGGTACACCTAAATATGAGGGATCCTAGACAAAAAATAAATGTGTCTGTAAACAAGACAGAGACTCTACAGCCATGCTAGCAATCTATTGGCTATTGTCTGATGATGATACGCCTCTGGGAGCAACAGCAAATATTTTGGAAGATCCGGTGCAGCAGGACCTATGCTGTGTCTCAAATCGCATACTTCTGTACTTACACTTAATATTTTGAGTGCATAAATGCGTTCACACTGAGGAGTATGGAAAAATGCAGTGCACTATGAGTACCTGGATGGTGCACTCAAAACGGTCAAGAAGTGTGGAACTATGGACACTTCTCGCCCTCAATGGTCGCCATCTTGGCTACGTAGCAGAAGGGGATCGGACCACTTTTCAAACTGGAAATGGCGGCTGAGGACTGTGCGACCATGAACGTCACTGCATTGTATAATACATGTGTTTTTTGCACTAAGCACCACTATACTTATGTGGGGTATAAGCCAGCAGTATGTTTATTGGGTTGATTTAGCAGTCTGTAATGATTTGGTACCGCGAATGATAACGCGAATGCTAATGCTAGTTTGCTAACCGCGAATGCTAATGCTAGTTTGCTAACTAGCTAATTTGCGGTCATCATTTCCAGTGAGTGCACAACAGCCGTGTTTGGTTTGAGACAACACTACCCTGTCGAAATTTGCGCTCTACGCCAATGAGTAGTGCACATAATATACTACATGGAAGTGTACTAACGGAAATATGTGATTTGAGACACACCACCAGTCTTCCTCTTCCGTTTGCTGGTTATTGTTTACAGTTAAATTCGCAACTTGAGACAGACAACATTTCCACTAATCTCTATAAACAGATATCTGCATATAAGAGCAGATAAATTAGGAAAAAAAGCTATCAGAAAGCTAAATGGCACTCAGACAATAGCTGATGGGTGCTGAGATTGCATTTTGGCAAATGCATTCTGCCTCTTTTGCTGCAGGCAATCAAAGCCCGCTCAGAAATGACTAGTAAATACTACCTGGCCTGCAAGCGATTCCACTACCAAAACTTTGTGTCATCACCTACACATTCCTCATACATTTGCAGGTATCTATTTATAGAGATTAGCATGCTAGCAGCTCTGTGATGCTGTTTATAGAAACAGTGGTGCTTTGAGTTAAATGCTAACATCTGCATACTAACATGTACATGACTATACTGATGTTTGGCAGGTTCACCATGCTCACCATCTTAGTGTAGCTTGTTAGCATGCTAACATTTAATAATTAGCAGTAAACAAAAAGCAAAGCTGAGACTGATGTGAATGCCATTAGTTTACTTGGTCATAAACTAAAATATTGGACAACGTAAAACTTTGACCTGATAATGGCAGTAAATGAAAAGACACAGGATCACCAAAGTCATTAGGATTCATCCGCTGGGGACCATCAACATCTGTACAAAATTTCATGGCAATCTGTCTAATAGTTTTTGAGATATTTCACTCTGGACCAAAGTGGAGGACTGACCAACAATGCCATAAAGCCACACTGCTAGAGAGGTTGAAAACCTATAAGCTTAGAATAAAGACATGTCATACTTACAGGTGGCAAAGTCAGCAGCTTGGTTGAATCTTAAAAAACAGAATTTGACAGTTACGTTATTTTCTTGTACTGCAAAGTTATTTAAATCAGAAGACTTTTGCTGATGAAACACAATAGGTTTTACCTCCTTCAACTGTAGCATAGTCTGAGGCCACATTCTGGTCGTCATGAACGATGTGAGCAGACACAGTGACCTCAGAGGAGATCAGGATGGTGACAGACACTGATGTCGGGACTCCAGGACGGAGGGTTCTGGGGGCCAGCAGCAGGTAGGAGGGCCGAGGACCGGGGCTGAAAAACCAAACAAATCAGGAACAAGCAACTATGAGATTCTTGCTGAAAATGAGAGTTACTGTAACTACCAAAACACTTGTTAAAGGACTGGTTTGCTGATTTTTTTCTACAGCACCAGAGCCGGACTGGGACAAAAATTCCACTGGGGAACTCCCCGGTTCTCCCGTGGGCCAGCCCGGGCCTGTACAGCACTAACAAGTAGTGTGTGTGTATCAAGCCTGATATCTTCTTCCTCTGTGCCATAGAGCTCCATTGTTGTCCAAAAACTATTAAAACACAGTGAACACACACTGTAGTTTATTTTGACTCAAATACTTCCTAACAAATGCCCTTTTTTCTCCTTTTTGTTTGAAAACCTGCAGTAAAAAGCGAAGTAAAATCGCAGAAGTCATGTTGAGCCCAAAGACGATAATGATAAACACATCCTAACAATCTTAACCAAAAATCCTCAATAAAGGCTCCATGCACAAAGGTCCAGTCTAAATGTTAAAGATCCTGGTGCATGTCAGATGCGGCGTAACTGTGCCAAACCTCTCTGAAATACTAATGATTTTTAAAAGAAATTATAAAATAATACATGTTTAATCATGAAAATTACATTAGACTTGTTATGATAGGTTAAATTTAGTGTGGTAAGTGCCCAGTTTTGAGAGCCTGAGCACCAAAAGGTGTCATATACATTCTCTTTTAGTTCATGTTTAACACTAAAATCAGTGTTTAGGCTACTTGTGACTTTTTATAGTTTAGCAATATGAGAAATTCAATTCAATTCAGTTTATTTACAGCTCAATATCACAAATCCCAGTTTACCTCAGATGGCTTTACAAAATACAAGAAATTCTGTATTTTGTCAAATGATATTATTTAATGTAATGATTTAAATAAACAAATGCCAGAGTTCTGACAGGAAAGAACCCTCACATAAATCCTTAAATTGTACAGAACACTCTCCCAGGCTTTACTTGTGCCTGTCTGTGTTTACCTGTTTGTGGTGGTCTGGGCGGCAGTGAGAACGATGAGGCCAAAGAATCCCAACGCCTGGAGACGCTCCATTTGCATGAGTGAACCTCTCTCCACGGGGCTTCACTCAGTGCTGGGAACAGGTGATGTCAGGGGCAGCCTTCATACCTTCAGACTGTGACCCCACCTCCTCCTCCTCCTCCTCCACCTCCTCATACAGTATCACCTGATGAACTGAAACAGTGTCAGTTTACCTGAATTCCCCCAGGGAGGCTTCATTGAGGAGCTCAGACTGGGTGTTTCCACTCTGAGAAGATTTTCCCTGTTCACACAGAGAAAACGTACCCGTGATATTATTAAAAGATGTATAATGACTATGTCCCTATTGGGCATCAGTCCAGTCTCACTGTTGATGTAAGGACTATTATCCGTCTGCGTTATGGAGCTGGAAAAGGTCAAGCCTAATAAAAGTAGATGGCCTCCCAGGACTCTAAATCCCAAGGGCTTGAAATCTCAGTGTCAGTGTGACTATGACTTTTCACTGAAAAACAAAGAGGAGAGTTCCTATGAACTCAGTTAGCTGTTTAGGGTGGGTAACAAAGACACTGATACGGTTTTATTTAGTCATGCCAGCAACTGCAGAATGGACTGCCATTAAATTTTGGGCAGACTTTGATTTTGCCCGGAGGATGAACCCTACTGACCTTAGTAATCCCCTGACTTTGCTCTAGTGCCACCAAGTGGTTGACATATGTGGTTATTGAAATACCTCATCAACTGTGATGGATCAGTGGCATAAGATAGTTATGATGGGCCCCAGCATGCTATTGCGGCCCTACACAGTAACAGACACAAAAATCACAAGGATGTTCCGGCTAAACTGTGACATCTGGCCTTGCAGACACAACCACAGGTACATCTGTATCATACCAGATCCGTACCTCAATTTTAAAGCCTATATTGATTCCTTGACCAAAACTGCCTTTTATCATTCGTGCAATATAGCTAAGGTGAGACCTCTATGAGATGCTGTTTCTAGTCATCTTGATTATTATAACCCTCTATTTACAGGCCTACCACAAGAAGCCATTGTAGGATCATTCAGAATGCTCTTTATTTTTTAAGTATAATATAATTTTAATGCTATATACCACTTATCTATTCCTTTCACTTTGTCTTTTCATCTGTATTATATCTGTCTCTGAGGATCACTAAAGGTTTATCTTATCTCATCTTAGTATTTGTTAGTGTTTACCATTTTCAGAGCATGTCATCAGTTCATTTACTGCGAATGAAATGAGAGTGGCCATTTGTCTAATAAATAGGCGTATTTAATAGTCTGTTTTAAGTCTGTTTTCCACCCTCATTTGAGCAAAGATTCAACCTCCACTATTTTCAGAAAATGTAGGTGCTGTTCATTATTTCAACAGCAGATGGTGATAAGTACCAGCAAATTACCAGTTAAGACTAACTGGAATTCAATCAAGTGTGTTTCTATTGTCTATCCCACCTTCACTGATATGAATGGAGTGGACAAAATAATAGAAACACCCGTCAGTGTAATGCAATGCAGTTCAGCAGCACCACAAACTGGCCTAAATCCTCCAAAAATTACCATTAAGTTGAATCAAAACCTCTCTAAAAGCTTCTCCAAAAAATAAACGTTACAATACTGTTATATTTGACTGTATTAGTTGTACCAGTTGTACATAAACTGTCCATGGAGTGTATTTGTGCCTAACTTAGGCAATTTTGCAATGTAATACCTCCCTTTCAACAGGGGGCGCTACTCTATTCCGTTTTGCCTTTTAACACAAGCCGATGTCTCCTTTCCTCTGTGAGGTGAAAGGACACACAGCAGAAAGCCGAGATGACAACACTAAGACCGTTCACCTGCGATGATTTATTTAAATTCAACAATATGTGAGTGAAGTCTTGCCGGTTTTAGTGTATGGATTTTATTAATTGACAGGCTGTCTTGCGTTTATGTGACAGAGTCATCTGCGCACCTTGTTCAGGTGTGCAGCAGCGTTAGCAGGCTAACCAATGTGGATGGACTGCTGGCTGGGAGGAATGCAGCCAAACTCCATTCAAAAATGGAGAATTTTGAAGTTTAATCGCCACGAGCAATATGTCAATGCCTGACTAAACACCTTGTTAATCGTTAGAGCCCTCTGGGAAAATCGGCGCACATTTAATCAGTTAACTTACTGTCCTTTCAGTAAAAAAAATGTAATTATTCTCCTACTCACAGTGGCTAGCTAGCTAACCTAGCTAGCATGTTAGCGAAAGATGACAAATGAAATTGACAATGTTTTGTCAGGCAGTGGTGTTTCATGTTTACCGAAAAACCCTAATGAAATGAGTATAACTTTTAGTGATTTTTTTAAAATGCTAATATTCACAAATAATGTTAAGTTAAGAAACGTCGACTGAGTGTGGTTCGTGTCACCGGTAAAGACTATTGACTCCAGGCATGAATGATAACGCAAAATATGAAATTAATGATAATAATAACTGATGTTTGTCTGTGTTTTGTCCCACAGCAACTTGGATCCATTGACAGAAACGGTATCCTTCATTTTAAGATAACCCTATCAGCTAGCCAAGCGTATTTTAATTTCTTACATTAACACATTACAAACTGTTTACGTGTAACAGAAGTCTGTGGTTTCTTTAACCTTTGACCTCCAGTATGGGATCCCGTTTTACCTCCAGTATCTTGCTCACTGGCCGGAGTACTTCATCGTTGCTGAGGCTCCTGGCGGTGAACTGATGGGCTACAGTAAGTTTATTGTTGTTGTTTTCAATATATATCATTGTTGTTTAGGATGGTTGAATGCTCAGAAAGATTGTCCTTAACAAGAGAATTTCACTGTTCAGCCCACGAATTAAACACTTTGTTTACAATACAAAAATCTACTCAAACTCCACTTGTGCTCCAGATGGGGTTACATCACAGTGAAGCTGCTGCTTCAATAGATTTTCCTCTTTTAAATTTTTACTTTAGTGCATATTATGGTGCATATGCAACAGTGAGGTTAGTGACCAGTGTACTGTATGCAAACTGTCTACAAACGCTTAAAAAACAGTCTTACAGGGAAACTATGTGACACAGTCTAATATGGCAACAACAATCAATGCTACAATGGTAATAACACTGTGACATTTGAAATTTAGCTCAGGTGTTCCCATGTCTCTTCTCATCTTCTACACCTTATGGTCTCACAGCTGACAGTGCGTATCAGAGCAAAAACCAACTGCCTGCAAAGGAAATATTTTACTTTTCAGTACCATTTTGGTGTCAGTTGATACAATGACATCTTAAAAGTAAAGAGTCTCAATGAAATCATCAGTAACAAAGTTAAACATTTCATTTGTGTAGCCCTTTTTCATGGAAGACATTAAACATGTCAATAGAGAGAGCCCAGGTGTGAAAAATACATCTAACGGCTGCTGATTTCAATTTATTTTCTATTTATTAGAGTCCAGGTATTATGCATGCTCACTCAAACTGTCAGGGCTTACTGGACACTTGAATAAACTGTAGCCATGGGTTCTGTTACATGTAACACCTGTGGCTCTCCTACATCTACTGACTGAAAATTCTGTTGTGAGAAGGAGCTATTGTTAATTACATTCAATAATTATATAAATATATGGTTCTGTTCTTATCAAATTGCTCATTTAAAACTGTGTCATTGTTGCATATGAAAAAGTCCATGATACTCTGGAAATATTAGTTTATCAGTCTTACACAACAGCAACATATTTCACTTTATTACCACACTTTGATATGCTTTGCTTTGGTAAAATAAACTCAGTAATGCTTATTTGTATGTGACTCGTGTCTTGTTTCAGTCATGGGGAAGGCGGAGGGATCTGTGGCCCGGGAGGAGTGGCACGGTCACGTCACCGCTCTGTCTGTCGCCCCCGAGTTCAGAAGACTCGGCCTTGCAGCCAAACTTATGGAGATGCTGGAGGAGATCTCAGAGAGGTTGGGACCCTCATGGCTTTAAGCATACAACACATATTGGATAGTGAAGTCTTTATCTATTGCACTGGCCTGTTAATAATGTTAAAATAATAATAATGATAATCATGGAATTGCTGTGAGTTTGTTTTGAGAATCTCTTTGGATCCTTTTTCTAAATTTCAATTTTCTTTCTACATGTGTGTATCAGGCTAAAGATATCAGACTTATATTGACTCTGCTGTGAATGTTTCACAGTTGTTGCCCAGGAAACACATTCATGTCACACAATTTTTTTTATAAGGCTTAAGATTGACTCAGCATATGAGCACCCTTCGTTTTAATATTTTAATTCTGAAAGTCATCTTGTCTGATGAAGTAAAAGATGCTGTCTTGCTCTGTGAACAGCAGTTTTCTCCTCATCATGGAGGTGTTACTGTGACCTTTAACGTTGTCTTGCAGGAAGGGCGGATTCTTTGTGGATCTCTTCGTGCGAGTCTCCAACCAGGTGGCAGTGAACATGTACAAACGTCTGGGCTACAGTGTCTACAGGACGGTGATAGAGTATTACTCAGCCAGCAACGGAGAACCTGACGAAGACGCTTACGGTGAGATGAGTTATCGAAACTGAAACCAGATATTAAGAGAAAACAAGTACAAATTTTGCTTCAAATTTCAAGGTGTTCTGTCAAGCAAATCAAATCTTTCCCTCTAAAAACCCCCTGAAGGAGCAATACATGTTTTTGTGTTGTAGACATTGGATGCTGGTTATTTTCAAAGCTGCAGTTTTTAGTTTATTGCTTCCTGTCAGCTGTTGGTTCAAGTTTTATTTTGGTTTAATGACCTTTGAGAGGTAATGTAGTTTAAAGTACAGATAGCTTTGCAAAAAAGCCTGCCTCTGTGGTGCATTCAGGTGCTGGTGTGAAGCTTCAGCTCTTGAGTCATCTGATAACAAAACACCCAAAAGCTGTGTTGCATCCAAGAATTGAGCTGTTGAAACCAAACCCAAAAGACCAAAACTATTAAAAAATAGTTGTAATGACTGGCAACTTTTCACATTAAAAACAGCTGCTGTAGGTCTGCAAATTCTCAGATCATGGCCACACTAAAGCACGAGGCTGGCATTTTGGGGGGGGGGGGGCTTATTATAGGCTTCAGATTGTTCTAAAATATTTGAAACATTTTTTCTTCTACTTTGGAGGCAAGCTGATGTCAGATCATGGAGGATTTCTTTATCTGCTATCTAGGCAGGCTACTACAAATGTGAACATTATGTAGCCTACACTGCTACGTGTAGCTATATGCTATGTCATTTTGGTTGCTAATTTCTTTCCAATTTGCGGACCACATTGCTACAGGAACATGTCCGGTTGTAAAAAATTTGGTCTAGAAACTTTAATTGGTGATTTTTTTTTATGGTGGAAAGTGCTGCTCTACTCCATCACAGTCATTCTCTAGCTGCAATGATGGTGCAGAGACATGCTGAGAGGGCAGATACCAAAGACCTAGAAACGTTGACCAATCAGAGCAGACTGGGCTTTTTATAAAGGGGGGCTTAAAAACAAAGGTGCTAAACTGAGCATTTCAGACAGGGTGACTAAATACAGGTGTTCCAGCACAGCCAGTATGAGGAAGCTTTCTGACCATTAAAGCATGTAGACATGTCTGGTAGAAACCCGTGATGCACGTAAAAACCTAAAAATTAGCACAATACGTCCTCTTTTAAAGCCAAATGTTCAGTATGTAGAGCCCACTCAAATTACGAAATAATTTCTCACCTCCCTTTAGTGGCATCAATGCTTGCAGATAGTTTGGTTTTATTTGAAGATGTCTGACATGTTTGCTTACCTAATACAATAGAAGTGAATTAAATTTAGTTTTTGCTGCTCAGAGCATTAATATTTAAACACACGCATGGCTTTCCAGAAAGAAATGTCCATGTTAACTATGGATAATCAACAACAGTTTTCATTGGAACTTCTAAAGAAATTGTCTCTATGAAAACTTTTGACAGCCTTCTGTGGATTGTAACAAGTTTTCTGCAAAGATGAGGTTTTTTTTAATTTTCAAAGCTTTGAGGACAGTCGAAATTTTGTCCACTAAATAACTATTTAGGGTGCTGTTTCTCCAGAACACACAGAGCTGTACAAGTGGAGACTTTGCTTGAAAAAAACTGACCATTTAAATTTCTTTTTTTCCTTGTTGCAGACATGAGGAAGGCTCTGTCCAGAGACACAGAGAAGAAGTCCATCATCCCGCTGCCACATCCTGTCAGACCAGAGGACATCGAATAACAGTAGACTGTGGCTCTCTGACACCCTGCTCTTTATCCTGATAATCAGATGTGAATTATATGTAATTTAAGGCCCTGCTCAGCTCCATTGTACATAGTTCAACTGTCACAGATTCACAGTCAGAGAGCCACACTGTACAAATTTTAATTTCTAAAACAATAAAATATTCAATTTCAAATCCTGTAAATTCCAAATGAACATTTTCGTAAGAAACAACACAACAAATGAGTTTGAATTGATGTATGTATAATGCAAAGAAACCGTGATCATACAATAAAGACTGCTCATGAGCTGGTTTTGTTGTTTTTGTAAAAAAGAAAGAAACAGATCAGTAGAAAAATTATTCCAGGATAAACGGCACCCTGAAAATCTGAGGGGAAACCTTCCTCCAAAACATCAATCTAATCTTTATCCTCATCTGCGCTCTTGCTCTCTTTCTTTCCACCTTCATCCTCATCATTACTGTCACTCTCACTACTGCTGCTGCTGTTGCTGCTGCTATCATCATCATCTCGATCATCGTATGTCTGTTCTGTCTCCTGTTGTGTTTCAGTCACAGTGTTTCTGTCCAAGTCATTTTCCGGCAGGTTCTCAGTAGGAGCCGCGGGTTCGTCAGAGGACGGTGATGTCGTCTCTTTAGCTGCTTCGGGGGATTTTTCTGGACTTTTCTCAGGCTCGACCTCTACCTGCTGCCTCTTCCACATCTTTGCCATGGCCAGCAGTTTGAGGTTGGGCTGGTTGGCGGCGTCCTCTGGGAAGATGTAGTCGTAGTACTCCTCCCAACCTGCATCCGACTGAAAGAATCAGGACAAAAGATGGAGATTAATGTCATGTGACTGGACTGGCTGCAACTAATTATTTTGAGCAGCGGGTCATCAACATTTGAATTTGGCTACAGAGTTACACTGCTCTGTAACAAACCAGTAAGCCGGTCTAGTTCTTACCCCGTCCTCTGCCGTCAGCTTCCTCCTCTTCTTCACCTTCTCTGGCAGCAGCTTCCTGACTCTCTCCATGGTGCTGTCAGAGCCAAACTCCTTCTCAAAGTCTCTCCAGGACTCGAGCAGCATCAGCCGCTCCTCCTTCTCCTCACAGCTCCTCATGCTCTTGTTGGCCTCCTCGTAGATCTGCCGGCACTTCTGCAGCCTGTCGGGGCTGTCGATGGACAGCTCGAACTTGGCGTAGCTGATCCAAACCTGCATGAGAGTAGGGCAGAGGAGGGCGATGATAAAAAGTCAGAGCAGTAAATGTTTGGTTGATTGGTTAAAAAAAAATAGGACCAGTGTGAATTCAGATCTTTCTCAGTTGGGAAAGCTTTTCTTTTAAAAGCCATGATGCAGTTCTCACCTTGACATGTTGGGTGCGCTGCAGCAACCTTTTGTAAAGGTTTCTGGTGTTTCCAAACTCTTCCTGCTCGATCTCAAAGTCAATGTAGGACTTCCACAGCACCTGAAAACATTACAGACACAGATGATTTTTATGTGCAGACCAACCTGAGCCCTTTTAGCCTAATCTTATCAGTCTGAAACAAAGTTACAGACCCTCACCAAGAAAATGCTTTTCAGTCATGGAAGAAAGATGAGATTGACAGAAAAAAGAATGAATGGATGACACTGAAACTGCAAACGATACCTCTGGCATGTCCAGTCGTGGCTGTCCGATGGCGAGTTCGAAGATGGCACGCGCTCTGTCGATGTCTCCCAGGATCGTCTCCAGCTCTGAGAACTTTATCCAGGTGGTGCAGTTCTCCGGACTGAACTCAAGATATTTCTCGTACAGCTTCCTGCAGCGGTCGAACTCGCGCAGTTGCAGCTCCAGCTCGATGTAGCCCTTCAGCAGCTTGTTCTTTGGGCATTTACCGATCGCTGTGCCCTGAAGAAGAGAAACAACGATGGGTGGAAATAACAGATGCAGTCAGACTGAGTTCACCTGCAGGAAGTGTTTGTAAAGTTTCCTGATTGTGCCTTTTAGTATTTTGAGAATTTGCTTCTAAATGTAGTATTTTGCCTTATTTTAAACATTTTGGAAACTCATACCTGTTAAACTATAAACTATTTTTTTTAACTCTTTTGTGCCATTTCATAGCATGTGACAATTTTTCTCAAAATTAAAAACTAGGGAAGCCTGTCTACGTTGGCTGTTTGGTATTTATTGTAGCATCTCTTAAAAAATAGATTTAAACCTCAATGAAATGTAAACCTGGTTAAATAAAGGAAAATGTAGATGAAACAGCTAATACGTGTTAGCCACTTATAAACCTTTAAATTAACTAAATAACACTGTTCTGCACTGTGTTGATCTACATGACAGGAGTACATTTTAAAAGCTCATCAGTTGTGATGACTCTTACCATGATCTTTCTGGCTCCCTGCAGGTTCTTCTGTCGGATCTCAAACTGAGCGCAGAGCAGCCAAATCTTAGCAAACGTAAACTGAAACAAAAACATGATGTAACATGATCACAATCTGGAAACAACAGTACCAAGACTTGTAGTGTTATATCAGCTATATCTGCATTGGGTTTTCAGTACAGTGACTGAATTACCTTTTTATGTGGGATGAGGTCCAGACAGGCCTGGTACACCTGCCTCGTTCTCTCAGGATCCTGACAAGAAAAGAACAAAAATGTTTCCAACGCCATAAGCACAGCTTTTTGTTAATTTGTTATTCTTTGAGATGGCATCTTAATTAATTATAAATTAAGCTACTGAGACACACTGAGTCAGCAGATCAGTCATCGGGCATCGGTCTCTTGAAGTGATCATGATGATGACTGTGAAATGTAGATAACCTCACCTTGACCTCCAGCTCTTCGTACAGTGCGTAGTTGATCCACAGGTAGATATATCGTTTCCAGTGTCTCTTCTCCTGGATGGGGGGGATGTTGGCGATGGCTCTCTCGTAAACCTCTCTCACTGTGTCGGGGTCAGCGTCGTTCTCCACCAGGCGGAGGTAATCGAACCATGCGTCATAGTTGTGTGGGTTCGCCTAACACAAACAGAATAACGTCAATGATGAGAACAGGAAGTAACTTTTTCCATCCGCTAATCACATAGACTGAACAGAGAAGCTTCGGGCTGCTGTGGGCATGCTGCAGCAGACATGTCGCACCATGACCAGGTCCCATGTAATGTGGCCATAAGGCTCAAGGACTAAAGCAGTGCCCTTACAAGAAAGAGAATATACCAGGGACCTTCTCAGAATAATCTGACGTAGCCTACTTTTTTAACACTTCAATAGTCTTAGTGATTTCATTCATTTAAAAATGAAAATATTATTTGTTGAACTATGAAGCCCTCTGTAAAACAAATAAATACTTTTTTTATATCATGATAATTTGATGATTCTGAAAACATGTTCAAAGACCACCTGGCTTAGTACTGTGAATCACTGATCTAAATGTTAAACTGCATAAAAAGTAAATATTCGTGTGAATCAAAGACAAAGAGCAAGATTTTTTGTTAAAACCTGAATGTTGCCATATTGATTTTCCATGATAAATACCTTGACTTCCTCTTCATATTGGAATCTTCGTTTACTGACAATGACGTCCTCGATTCCCCTCCGGTCTCCAAACTTCTTCTCAAACATTGTGTAGAACTTGAAGAGCTCCTGTGCCTGGTGTTTAGGGATTCTGTCCAAAGCATACTTATAGATCACCCGCACACGTTCAAACTGTAAAAGAAGGGGCACAAAACACAATGTCAAGCTAGCACCACAATCTAAGGACAAGGATACAAACATTTTTATTAACTCTCTGGTAGTACTGTCAAGATATAGGAATTTATAACTCCAATACAATACCTTGAAATATACCGATGTTCAATGCCATTTTTGATAACCCCGAGAATATTGGCATATCAAAATATAAATGTAACAAGGCTATATTTTGACAATGAAAACTCTTTTCTTGGTTACTGTCAAGAACAGCAAAATGACCATAGTAAACATTAACAATAAGAGAGCGCGAGAAAGTGAAGCTGGTACCTGTGTACTGATACTGCTGACAATTAGTATTAAAAGGGTTTTAAATATTCTGAATACTCTTAACAAGAAACCAAATGACTGAGGCTCTAATTTGAAATGATTTAATCTGTTACAGGTTGGTTTTGTACTGTCCTTGGCTGCACAAACCTCTTTCTGTGTCTCCTCAAACTTGGCAAAGGCCACAAAGAGGTTTTCGTCCACATGTTCCTCTCCAAAGAACTCCACCGCCCTCTCGTACACCTTCCTGCTGTGAGCGATGTAGCCGTGCTTCTCCTCAAAGCGAGCATACTTGATCCAGTTCTTCACTTCAGGGTGAACGATGACGAGTGCAGTGGAGTTAAGGAGGTTTCACACAAATAACATGACAAAACACAAGAACTGTCACATAAACCATTGTGCACTGGCTTATCGCCACAGCCTCCTCTCGGTGGATTAATCCTCAGAACACAAAACATAAAAATACCAACAAAAGGATATATCGCTCATAAATGGTGCGGGCTTTGTCCACTTCCTTGTAGCGCAGCTCAAAGTTGATGTAGGAGTGCCAGGCCTGCTCATCAGGCTCCCACTCCATCCAACGCTCAAACGCCTGCCTGCAGCCGGCAACGTTCCCCAGCATCTCCTCCATGTAGGTGTACTTGTACCTTTTATAAGAAAAGAAAAAAAAAAAAAATTTAACACAAGGTACATATTTGGATAGCCATGTAAAAACAATGGAACACACACCAGAGATTTACCATCGTAACTACACAAATCAGACTGATTCTAGCCCGACGCAGCGACATAGTGTCGGCTCGGATCTTGAACGACAATGTAGTGTGTCATACTAGAGGACGTTCCAACAGAAAGTCTAGCATGTTTCATTTTCTTTTTTGTTGTTCACGACTGTTCTCATCACAGCCGTCACTTTGACCAGTAGGAACAACTGTACTTCAACACCCTAGCCTTTTTGATATTTTCTCTAGGGATGTTACCACACAGAGTAAAAAGGGAAAAAATTATGGTGTGAAACAGCAGAGGCACTTTATCAACCCGGAGAGTACTGCCATTAGCATCAAGCTAGCAAACAATGTTACCTCATCATAATGGGGACGGACATAAAGTAAATAAATTAAAAAATAGTGGCTTTTATGTTCAACTGCAGAGGCTACCAGCTTCATTTGAAACAGACTACTTTCTCAATGGGCAGCTATTTATTATTTCCTCGATATTTTATATTTTTACTTTTTATCCGCTCCAGTTGGCCTTGATAAAGTTAATGCATTGCGCCGTCATTTTAAACGCAACACTTCCTGTATCTGTTTCAAATTAAAAGTCCATTATAATTTTGGTTGAGAGAATCCCTTCATTTTCTAAATAGGCTTTAATTGTGAAACATTTGCAGGAACTTGTGGAGGATTCAGTGACTTGTATGTTTGTGTACGGTACTTCAAATGTAGCTCCTGACATCTGGTGGCACTTTTTACAACAGTAACATTTCTGCTGGCACATGAACAGACACAGTGACTGAAATAATAGTAATAATAATAAAAATAGGACAAGAATAACCTGATGACATCACCCACGTTGTGAAAGACAGTGATGATTTGTGTGGACCATCGTGTAGTGTGTCATGTCTGTCGGCCAAGTCACAGCACGATTTTATGACGCCTAATGTGACATAGTTACTGTCAGAACTGACAGAAATGTTGTGTAGTGTGAACCAGGCATTACAGTCACATCAGGTATGAAGCTTTTCCAAGTTTTCCAGTGTTTTTTTCCTGTAATGTTAGCAGCTAATCACTGGTTTCCTAGCAACGCATACCAATTAAAGAATGAGAGGATACCTGGCTTTACACAGTGGCTCACCAAAATTCTACCTACAAATATTATTAGTTTTGTTTGCTCCTTCATGAAGTACATTCCACACCCGAATGCCATTCTTACCAGAACTGGTTGACTCGTGGGAGGATTGTGATGGCTCTGTCCCAGATGTTTCTGGCGTGGTTCACCTGCCGGCTCTTCATCTCCATCTCGGCATACTTCAGCCACAGAGTGATGTTGCGGTGATCGACGTCCAGCGCTCGCTCGTAAATGGAACGAGCCCTGAAACCAGAGGAAGCAGCGATAAGAGCAAACTAAATGGCAGAGACATCTGGGATTGTTGAAGGAAAATTAGGTTCACAGCTACAGGGCACAATACCTCTGGATCTCCTTCAGGCTTTCCTCCCATTGTGCGTATTTGATCCAGTTACTGATGACAGTGCGATTCTTTCTGATGTTGTCCTCAAACCCCTGAATGAAAAGCAGGCAATGGTTTGACAAGAAGTCAAAAAACTATTAAGTTGTCGGATAATCTTTTTCAGGGTGGTGCTTTTGTTCCTGTTACATTATAGTTTACTCATGTTTCATTAAAGCCATAACATGTGTGTTTGAGCAAAAACAGGTCCTCAAATGAAAATATAATCACATGATCTTGTACCTCAAACTTTTAAATAAATTGTATGTTGCATTGGACGAGTACCGATGTTAAAATGTGAGTAGAAAACACTTTCTTCAAAGTCAAGGGTCAGATTTCACATTTCTGCTAACTGAAATTCGCCACATTGAAATCAGAACATGCCGTAGGGGGAGAAGATGAGATGTGAGCACTTACCTTCCTCTTCCTGAGCTTATAATCATTCAGCTCTTCCTCATCAGTGATTTTCTGTTTTGGTGGTGGTGGCAGAAGTTCGAGCTCCCTCTCTTTGGCTTCCCTCAGCAGCTGCTCAGCAGTTATCTGAACCTCTGCAGGAGCTTTATTCTTCACCTGAAATACAAAAAGAACTTGTTTAACATGATGTTGCTTCTGGGGCGTCGGTGGCTTAGTGGCAGAGCAAATTTGAGTCAACACAAAACAGGAATTTAACAGAAAATGTTTGGTCAAGTCAACTGGGATCATTTTAGAGGTAACTGGGAGCAAATTATGACTATGTGTAGTACTATACAAATATGGAAAGAAGAAAGGTGTACCTAATGTGATGCATATATGAGTGTTTATGCAGTAGGAGTAGATAATATTAAGCCGACAGAAATATCTAAATGCAGCTATAATGTAGGAACATATGCCACACAGAATTTAGACTAATTCTAATATTTCTATGCACTATATTCAGGTACGACACCATCACCAATGGATGCAAGGAGGTTAATTGTTTCCCTAGAGAGGGATAACTATCTGTCCTGAGCTGTGTGGAGCTCAACTCTTCATTCGAGACATAACTATAGAACTTTAATGGGAGACAATGCACTTTGTTTGCAATGTTATGTTTATTTCAAGATGATATCTTCGTTTAAACATATTGTTTTTCCACTGCCATGGCATTTAAGGTGCATTATAATAGATGTGAGCATGGCTCCCTATGTATAAACAATTACTCATCCTCTTACTACTAGTACAACATGTACCATGCAGCCAACTTAGTTTTTTGTTTTCGTGTTAAATATATTTGTGTAAGACCATGTCTCAATAATGAGTGCAAAACATTTTCAAACGTGTCAAATGAGTTTCCAGAGAGGGGACACGCCAGTGTGTCACTCACAGACAAAAATCCAAACAACGCGCAGCATGGTTGAGGAACACAACAGCTAGTACAACCCTCTGTTAGCTTAGATATGAAAGTCAATTTAGCATTAGCTGTTGTCGAGCTTATCTGGTTCCGGTCAGTCTGCCACCAATACTCTAGAATAGTTATTTAATGAATGCTGTATGTATTTATTAGGTAGTTTAAAGCAAAGATGAACGCTATCTGACGCGATGTTCTATTGAACCTTAGCGCTAACTATCTGTTAGCATTAGCTTAGCCGACATCAGGAGCTCATGGCTGTTATAGTAAGTTTTGTTTTCTCACCTTCGCCACCTTCGGTATCCGCTGTTTGCCTGCCGCGGTGGACGCCATTTTTGCGGGCAGGTTTTAAACAAATAACTACGCTACCAAAATTACTTTAAACGTTTCACGACAACTACAAAACTATACACAGGCAACGAAACGTTATGGCCACATCAAGCGCGAGCCGCCATGACAGTACCCACAATGCCTTGCGAGTTGTCGCCCTAGCCACGGCGTTCTGTTACTATGGTTACAGAATTTGTGCTCGCTAACTGCAGAGACCCATGGTAAAAATTTTATGTACTTTATGAACTTATAAAGTGTCTTTGCTAACAGTTCTTATAGACCTACAGATTTACTGTTTCTAATTTGACCCACAAGCTATAGAAAGGTAAATAAGAATAAAGAAATCCGCTAACATTGACGCTTTAACTAGCTAATGTTGAGATGTTGTTACTGCTGTTGCTGTTGTTTGGTTGTGGCTGAAATGATTCTGTCTTTCACCAGTCCAAGTGAAAATGAGGACTGTAACTTCAGCCAGTGGCCAAGAGGAAACTGTGACCGTCAGAAGGAGCGAATCGGCGGATGCTGAGGGGATTGACAGCCTCATTGGCCCCTCAGCTCTGGCGGTTTTTGGAAGGGTCAATGTAATTCATCTTCTGTAAGACAAAGCTTTTGTTTATTCATTTCTTTTAAACGTTTTATTTATAGAGATTTACCATGCACTAGAAAAGCAGCTAGACAAGTAGCTAACACAAGCTGTCATCTCTAGGGTTCAAACATACCATGACAAAAGAACCAAAGACTCTTAATTTAGTTAAAGGTACAGTGTGCAGGATTTAGAGGCAATTATTGGCTGAAATGGTATGTAATACTCACAACAATGTATTCATTAGTTTATAGGCAACTGAAAATAAGAACTGCTGTGTTTTCATTACACTGAGCAGCTTCTCTTCCATGGATTCAGCCATGTTTGGTTTTTCGAATAGGTTTTTGGTTAGATGTCTGAAATAAGTTCTGTGGTTAACATAAGCTTAAGAGACTTCCACGTTTTGTTCTACAACATAAAATACATCAGTAAATACCCCACTCATGAAGTGTGAAGCTTCTATGTGTCTTTGAAAAGGTGGTTGCTAACAAGTGGCTAAATGACACTACAGAATGTCATCATGTGGAGTTGCACTGAACACGACTTTACAGGCTTGCTATGGTGGTGAAGGAAGGTCATGCAACCGTAGTGTAGTTTGTTTATAGCCTAACATTAGCTTTATACCAGTGGTGATTGCATTTAGGCTTCGGTAACCATTAAGTGGTATTTATTTGTAAAGATAATCTATCTGAGCAAAACGTGTAAATGTTTGTTTGCCACAGAGCTTATTTTTTTTGCAATAATCCAAAATACAATGGAAAAATCCCATAGGCTTTTTGACAAGGGAACCAGTGTGACGCTAACTTCGGCGTTGGCCTACAGAAAACCATCATCCCTGGGGCACTCATTCACGTTTTCATATCAGCTAGCATAGTTCAGCATAGTAATTGGCACACATAAGAAGTTTCAGCAAACCTCTACCAAACCACTAGATTCCACTAAATTCTACACACTGGAGTAGAAACCCCCCGTCACATACATAAAATCAAATGTGATCAAACGTGTGAGCAAATGCTGCCTCAGTTAGTTTGTTTTTAGGCGCCTAAGAAAATCAATATCAGCTATATTAAGAAATGTTTCGCTGCTTTACCATACCATCAGACAGCCTCCTCTGACAGGAGCCATCTCTGAAGCCATTATCTCAAAGCCACCACACACTTCACAGAACGATGAAGTTGCTGGTCTGCTGCTGCCTCAGTCAGCTCTTGTGTAAGGCAAAGCAGTGAAAATATTCCAAATACAGCATACACTAAAACTGATAATGATTTTTTTACATAGCTAAAATATGTTTTGCTGCAACCCCTGTCTACAGCAGTAACATTACATTGTTTAGTTTCTTTGCCAGTAGATTTTGTTTATTATAGACGCTAGCAAAGCAACACAGTACATAAACTAAGCACAACAGAAATGTCAGATTAGTTATGGCTAAACATGACAACAGAAAGCAACAAGTTCACATATGTCTAACAGCGTCCTGCTGCAGACCTCCATCCTCAGGCCCCACTTCCATCAGTACTATGCTAGCATACATGGAGTATTCTTTTCTCTTTTTGTAAACAGTCACTGAGTAAATGTTGTTATCTTAATATCATCCTCTGGTTCTTCTTTCGTCTCTGCTCTCATGTACCTTCCAGAGAGAAAGCCAATCTGGCTGTGACTCTGGCCAATGAAAAGGATGACGTTCTGGCCCACGCTTCCTTCTTCGATCACCCTGTTGGAGACTTGGTGGATCAGGCTCACTGGGAACCTTTCCTGCAGAAACACTTCAGTGTTGAAAAATGCACAGTGTGTATCACTCGTGAATTCAGATGATTCTGCAAAGAGCTGCTGATGTAGAGTTGTATATACTGTTTAAGTGTGCTACTACAGTAGTTTGTAATGGTATCCATAATCACATGAATCTGTAGCTCCAACAGAGCTAACCTGGTGTCATGCTCATACTTTGTCACTATTTGAAGTTTGAAGTAAGCGTATTTTTAGATCAGGTGAAAAAGAAAATGAACCGACACCTGGAGAAAACTGGCTAAATCTTCTTTCTTCTGCAGCCTTTGAACACACTCTTCCTCCACCTTTTTGTGGCACAGCGTGATTTCACCACAGCAAGTGTAAAGGAAATAATGAGGTATGAAAAATAAGGGTAGCCCGTATGCCCTTTTTAAAAGTGGAGTAAAACTGTCAGGGTTTGCAGTATTGTTATCTAGAATATTTTTTCCTGTAATTCCATAAGACATTGTAAAATCTAGCCTTATTTGCCTCATATTGTTATTGTTATTTTATCATTATGATTATTTATTATAGACAGCTGGGCTGTGTCGGGGTTCAATTCCCAAATGTCATGAATATTACAAACAGTAGTTTCTCTAAAGTGCTTTGGTTAGAAGCAACCACAGAGTAGATTTGCAAGGGTTAAAGAGATAGTTTGGATCTTTTGAAGTGGGCTTGTATGAGGTACTCATGTAAAGTTAGTGTATTACATACAGTAGATGTCAGTCAGCTGCCCCCAGTTTGGAGAAGCAGGCTGGATACAGACACAGAAGCTAAGCAATGTTCTGCCATGTATTTTAGCCACCCAAATCAATTTATGTGTACATTATATTTAGAATATTTTCACCTCTTTACCTCATTGTTAGAGATTTTCAACGGGCAACTGAGGCCATTATATCGCTCTCTTCAAAACCAGACTTCATTAAGAAAAAAGTGATTTAACATTGCTGAACACAGGAGCTGCTGAAGTGGTCAGCAGATTCCCTTTTGGAACAGGCTGCCTGATGGAAAGGTAAAGCGGTGAAAATACTCTGAATACAGCATACACTGGAACTGATATAGATTTTTTTAGGTGGGACTTTTTAGAGGGTTTTGTTGCTGCCCCTGTCCACAGCAGTGCATTGCTTAGCTTCTGTGTCAGTGCTGCTGCCTCTTCTCCAAACTGGGGGCATGCTGACAGACATATACCGACTATAAGATGAGATAAGCACCCTATCTGAACTATTCCTTTAATGCAATGTCTGCCAAATTACCATTCCCTGTTGCTATGCTTCTTTTGACAGGGCTGTCTTTAATGCCGTCTCAGAGCTTGAGTACATCTGCTTGGTCACCCCAAACGTTGGTGGTTTAGGTGAAAAGCTGCTGCCAATTCATTGTTAAGTTATCAATAATTCAAAAGCTATACTTTGTAGAGACTGAGTCTTGTGATTTCTGTTTGTTCAGAGCCGGCACTGAATGAAATGTTTGAGCCACTGCAGCGTCTAACTGACCCCGGGCCTCAGTGCTTAGCACTCATCTGCCACAGACAAAAGCACTGTCCGAGGCTTCATATCCGCCCAGCCAGGTGATTTCAACTGATTCCTACCCACTAACAGTATCTGCCTGGAAAACAGTGAAACTTATCCAGAGCTCAAATACATGAAGTGCACAAGCATACAAGATTTTTGAGATTTACCTTCATCTTTAGCAGAGCCCTTTCAAAAATGAAACAACTGTCAAGTATTGTGCCCACATTTCATTGGAATCACACTGTGAGAATTCAGTGGATGTGGATCTGTTGTCCTCTAACTGGGTAAAATTAAAGCTGCATTAATTGATTTTTTTTGACCACTTGGGGGCAGAAGAACTCCCCAACAAAGTGACATAGGTGCTGTAAAACTAAAACTGATCTAAAGGAGGTTAAAAGGTGTTGAGGAGCTGCTTACTTGTTCTTAATTATTAGTGGGTTAAGCACTATTATTGTAAAATAAATGATATTGATTGGTGGGAGCTTTAAGGTGTCGGCTTCTCCTCTTTTTGTACATTATAGGGTTGAAGATCATGATGACATCATGCGCCTTTTTGCAGAGCAGACAAAACATCTGTCAGCCGACAAGCCGTACTTCCTGGCAGAGCTCATTGAGGCACAGAACGAGGAAAATCACACCGCTGTTTATGAGGTTTGTTCCACCATTTAGCCCTTTCCTCACTTAAAGGAATACTTTAGCCCCCTGATAACTATTTGTATATCTATTCATCCAGTGTTATGTTGAATCCATGAAGAAACCTTTTTTTCTTGCAGTATAATCTAAGTCTCATTTATCTAGTCATATGCTCAGCAGTCTCTAAACAGTAACCCCTTTCTGACAGGGAACTGAACCAGAAGTGAAACTTATGTGTTGCTCTCCTCAAAGCCAGATTTTAAAGGGTTAGGTCAGATTCACCAAGGTCACACAATAACACCAACAAACTACCAGTTGATACAGCAGTAGACCAGCAGCTCCTGTATTTAGCAAGGCACAATTTCTTTTTCTGTCAGTGGAGTCTGGCTTTGAAGGGAGAGCACAGAGTTTTGAAAAGTCAGACGCTTTTAAATTGAGAAACCATTAACCTGTGCTCATCCCTTCTTCTTGTCAGATCTTATGTGAGTTATGTGATTTGTTCCCCAGTCATTTCCGATCCATACTTTATAGCAGCTCACTGATGATGCTTTGACTGATGGTCAGAAACCCTGCTGGGGTTCGTTCCCCCGGGATCTGAGAGGCGACAGATCTTCTCTCCCCTCCCTGCCAGTCGGGCTGACATGTGTTCATGGCGGCATATGGCAGATACGAGCTGATACTTGGCCAAGACATGCTCTCACTGAACATATTGTGTCCAGACATCTGAAGCATTTTGGGCTTTTTGTCTGAATATGTTCAGCACTCAGAGAACAAACAGTCAAACATTGCCCCAGAGGGTTAGGCTGTTCTCTCTGCTGAATGCCATAACCTTTTTGTAAAGCTCCAGACACGTCATCTAAATATTTCTTGGGTTGTTATCTTATCCTGGTAGATGATCTGTTACAGACACAGCATGATTTCAGTCCAAACCCAAACCAGCATGAGAATCAATAGCTGTCTGTAAGCCCAGTTTTAAATAATGAAAATTGTTTTTATTAATGATCACTGTCTAAAACAATATTAGGCTCTAGCTGTTCTGGTGTTTAAGATGGGATCATATGATCTCCATTAGTAAAGGGGTTTTGCTCAGTTGAAAGCAACATTAACAAGATGTCCACAAAGCACTCTGAAAAAAATGGAAATTTGAGCATCTCATCGCCATGACAACCTAGTAAACTCCACCTACTGAGGAGGATTATGTGATATGATTGAAAGCTCCAGAACAGCTACTGAACAGACACATAGATTTTACTCACTAAAAACTTGTTTTTGCACTTCACTTCCCAGAAATCACTTGCGAGTCAAACAACCATGGCACCTTCTTTTCTTTGTGAGGGATCTCGCTGCCCATGCCAACTGCTAAGTTCTACTTGTGCTGATTATTCTGAAAGGGCCATCTCTTACTGTGCAGGAGCCACACAGCAAGTGTTTAAAGGGACAGTCCACCCCAAAATCAAAGATGCATATTTTTCCTCTTACCTGTAGTGCTGTTTATCAGAATAGTTTGTTTTGGTGTGAGCTGCTGAGTGTTTGAGATATCAGCTGTAGAGATGTCTGCCATTTCTTTAATATAATGGAATTAGATGGCATTTGGCTCGTGGTGCCAAAAAATCCAGTGTCAGACCAAAAATCATGACCCAGATCTTGTTGTGAGCAGTTTCATGTGGGAACTATTTTCTTTCTACTGAGCTACACCCACCTACGGTATCACTGCACTGAAGAAAATGTGCATCTACTACTAGCTCACCTAGCACCACTGAGCTAGCTAACATTACAGCTCAGCCAAGGAGGGTGCTATTAATGTTTGGATCTTACGTTGTCATGAGTGCCAGCCTCTTGCCCATGAGTAGATGCCCACGTCCTTCAGGGCTGTGATACAGTTTGCGAGTGTAGTTCAGTAGAAAAACAAAAGCAAAAAACAAATGTTAAAACCAACTGTTAGAAGGCTGCTGGGATATAGACATATACTTTAGTGAGGGGGAAATATGAATATGACTATATGAAAAAAAAATATCTGTGTTTTCTCCACAGAGTGATGGAGTTGTTGTTGGCTTCATCAATGTCACTTCTAATGTGGATTTGAAACGGCTTCACGGCAGCTTTGAGTTGAGTGAGTTGGACGGTTTGGACAACCTGCAGCAGATAAAACACGATGAGCCTCCTGCTCAGTCCGACCCAAGAGACAATCAAGAAGAAACGAAACAAACACAGTCCTACGATTCACAGCAGGTAACTTAACTGCACATCTGTGAACTCACTCACTCGTGTTGTTCAGACAAATAAAGTAATTATGAAACTTACAGTCACAAGTTGTGATAAAGACATGATGGTGATATAAGCATTAAAAAACAACACCGTCTAGCAGAACAGCAGTCATAAACTATATCATTTTTAGAATTAACCATCTGCTTTGTGGTATATTTGTTGTTATTGTCGCTTTTATCTCATCAGGAGGAAACACAGTCAACTGGCGCAGGACATTTTTCAGAGAAACCCAACGCCGTCTGTATTCAGTTCTTTGTTATTGACAAGAATTATGAGACGAGGTAAGATCAGAATAAGGTCTGGGTGAGGGTATTAACCATACTTAGATAGTCTTGAGCCTGAAAAATGTTTTCTGCAGGCCTGATTTTACATTACATAACATACAAAGCATATTTTGACATGTAACACAAAAACAAAATATTGCAATATATTGAAAAGAATACAATATGATTTTTGGTTTTTACTTGTGTCTACTGAGTTACTAAAGGTTAGCATTCAACAGAATAACAGAGTTAGATTTCTATAATTCACACATATCAAAAGTCAGATACCACACGATTTCCACTTTCATACATATTTGATGGCAGCTGTCCAGAGTAACATCAGTCATATGCTGTGTTAAAGCAGGGAGAGTGACTGTTAGTTGGCTCCTGCTGAGCTCCTCTCGCCGCCGCCTTACCTCCCAGCTGTTACTGAATATGGAGTCGAGTCGCTTCCTGCCGAGAGTGAGCATGTTATTAATGAGAGCTGCGCTTAAAGTGACAGCGTGACAGAGCTGAAGGCGAGAAGTTGAGCTGGAAGCAGCGGGCAGATTGGTTGGCCAGTTGTTCTGCCACAGTGATCACCAGCTTTGGCGAGCTTGGCTTGGATTCTGAAGTTGGCACTCACACATATTTTCACTTAACTTCCTCTTCTTCTTCTTTTCTTCCAGATCAGTGGACTTTATTCCATATATATTCAAATGTTTCTCTGTGAGTATCATCTTTCATGAGTGTGTTTAGAAGCTGCACAAACAGACAATAAATAAGTTAAAGATCAACTAAATAGTACTGTGTCCCTGGAATGATAATATGTACATATAAGTTTGAAAAGGTAAAGAAATAAGTCCCAAAGCTGGATTCGTAGATTTTCAGGAAAGTTTCTAAAGATTACAAATTACCCTTTTTTAATGATATGTTAAACATATCTGCTCAGTGAAGTGTGTGTGTCAGTATTAGTTGTCCTTGTGTCCATCTGTCAGGACCAAGACTTCTGCATCATCACCGTACCAACGCTGTCCCCTGAGTTCCCTTTGCTGCAGAGCTGCCTCAGGGTGCCACCCTGTGCCACCAGCACACTGCCTCATGAACTCTACATCTTCCACCGCACTGGGCTCAGGTTGGTCATCCTGTTAAAGAAATTAACTTTGTCAGATCATTGATTGGTATGCAGGCCAGGATACCAATATAACAACTTCAGTATCATTATAGCTCAGGGAGGAGGTTGCTTTCACATTTGTGGCTCCACCTGTAATGAGAATAACATGTACAAAACCACATTTAAGTCTTTTTGCCCATTGGATCTCTCTTAAATATAAACTAAGCATGCCAACCAGTTATGATTCTTCATGTTTGCTGTAAGACAATGTAGTGCTCAAAGAGTAAAGAGGATGCTTTCCCTGCAAACCTTGTACACATTTTCAGCTATTTTTTAGGATTGGACTTCACAAGGTGAAATTAAGAGGTGCATTTTAATTACAAGTGTATTTAAAACTAAAACTAAAATGATAAAGCACCACTTAAGCTAGCTATTGAGGTACAAGCTGGACAACTCAACACCAGGCTTGTGTAACTGTTGTCTCCCTGACAGGAAAGTTAGACACAGATTGATATTTAATCAATAAGGGAGCCAGAGATGTCACAAGCTGAACCTGATCAATATGTGGGTTGATCAGGGCATATTTTAAAGGATCAGTACAGGCTAAAGTAAAGTTGGTTAAAATCTGATCCTTCTTTTACTGTATTCTACTGTATTTTGTCACCGCAGGTCATCTCAGCCACATCACATCCAGCCTTAGTGTAAGCATTTCGCTCCACACGAGAGTAAAAATCAAGAAAGCATGAATGTGAAAAATTATTTGGTCGCGCTAATGATTGCTGGTATAAAGATGGTAAAAATATGAATTTTTGTTCAGCTCTAAAAAGGGCAGTGTAAAACATTTATGCAGACTAGCAGCTGCTCATTTTCAGCTGGTGCTAACCTTCACTTTCACTGGTTAAAAAAAACATTGGATTTTCTAGATACCCAATAATAAATGACTCAGATCTAGACCTAAGAAACTTGATCCGCACGTCCCTAGAATGAACTTCATGTCTGATTTTAATGAGCCAAAATCTATATGTGTACATAGGTATTTCATGGACCCTCTGCAGTACTGATACAAACCACTAGGCGTCCAGAGGCCCTAGGTTGAGGAACAGTGTTCTATACTAAACCATGCAGAAACTCTCGTGGATTACAGAGACAATGAAATACAGAGTAGAAACTGACAGTCTGCGTGGTGATAATCCTCTTTATTTATTGTAACTATATAAATAACAAATATATTAGCACATTTGATCATTACAGACCAGTGTTCCTCTCAGCTTGTGGTGATGCCATGGTTCTTCTTTCAGGAGTGTGGAGGTGAGGCCGGCTGTGTCTGCAGACCGGCCGGCTGTCTCTGATCTGGTGAAGGGTCTGAGATTGAGCGAGTCCCTGCTGCAGGACCTGGACTGCTTCTATGAGACCCGCAGAGAACCGGTCAGTCCACACACACTGTTGTCAAAACACCATGAGTCATAGATGCAGTTTGAACTTTAAGGTTGGGGGGTTCACAAAAATAAAATCAAGAGGAAATGTAATGTGTACAACAGAAGCTTTGTTTACACAAATATTAATAACCAGGATACCAGCAGGTGCATTTCCATATCCCCATTTATATGCCCAATAATAGAATACTGCAAGAATTAGATCAAATTTGTACAAACCACAAAATCCAGCACAAAACAAGATATAGATCCCAGCTATTAGTGTCAGGGCTCACGGGGCAGGTTTGGGCAAGAAGAATGTCACATGCAGTTGTCCGATTAGGCATGTGAAAACTAATTGTTATATCTTTCTCTCATGTAACATTATCTGAAAACAAACTGCATACCTTGAACAGGACTGAAGAATAAAATTTGACATACAGAACACTATAGAAGTTAGCTCTGGGGTTGACAATGTCACATAGACCGTTTCATTGGAATTGCATTGGTAGCCAACAGCTTGGGTCCATGTTTACTTCCTGTCAGCTAATGTAATTCACATAAACAGCAAAACAGTACAATAGAAAATACAGAAGAAATTATTTTAAATGTTTATGTCAAATTTGAAACAGTCTGTACACCATAACGTTACTGACGTTAAATATCCCTGGAACACTGCGTGCAAGACTATATTTTGATGTTAGCCATCAAGGCATTCTAACAAGGGCTCCAGTGTGATCGTATCTCTTTTGAAACAGCTATTGTTGTTGTACGCTGTCCACTAGCCATCCATGATGCCTTGTGTGAGCCATGTTTAAGTTAGAATAGTCCCAACCGTTTTGTTTGTTAATAAATTATGATTGTCCACATCCCTATGTCCCTTCAAGTTGTGTTTTAAAAAAATATGCCTGAACCAACGCAAACTTCACCTATGCCGTCAGTCACTCAGCGCTCTGTTTGTGTAAATGTGTTAACTTCATATAGCAGTTAGGATTCTAATGCAACCCTGATTTTCCACAGGGATCAATAATCCATACTGTTTTTTTTCCCTGAATGTTTACACAAATTTTCTTGTATTTTTATATGAATATTTTCCTAAAGAGACTAAAGTTCAATCAAAGAAAACAGTATTATAAACTATCAGCTGTCTATTAATGAACTACATGTACTTTTAAGTAGTGTTACTGCATTAATGAAAGCAAAATAACCAATTTCACCATAATGTGTAATTAACTACATGAATCTAAACGCAGGAAATAGCATAGTTTCTTTGGTTTTAGAGCCTGTGACTTAATGGTGCCCTCCACCTCTGTGCCAATCTTTGTTCTCTGTTTGTGACGTAGCAGGCTGCTACTCAGTTGAAAACCAACTGGCCTTTAATATGGTCAGTGTTTGGGAATCATTTTAATCATCATTAACACTAAATATCAAGGTTGAAATTTTAACTAGCTCCCCTTTAACCTTTAAAATGACACAATGATTGTTTTTGGACGATCAAGTGTGACTCGAGCTGGTGATGATTGTCTTGGAATAACGAGGAATATGGCATGTATGCCAGGGAACAGATTGGTGAGAATTCAGTTGAACAGATTTTCCTCTCTGACTGACACCCCAGCTGTCACTGCCACAGCTCCAAAACTGATAATTACTTCTGCAGCCACTTCATATGTATTCATGGCACTGGACTGATACAAGAAGGTGCATATTCAATGCAACACACACATGTACATTTACATATACTTTGTTTTGCTCTCACACAGGATGGTATGGCGCTGCAGGCCTTCGTGGCCCAGGTGCACTGTCAGGTTGTGGGGATAGTGATCATCAGAGACGAGCAGGTAGGTGCAGTTTATGACTCGGTGTCCTCAGATCAATCTGAAAGTACTGGTTTAGGGTTTGTGGTTGTTTTTGGTTCAATTCTGAGTCTGTCTTTAAGAAAGAATAGATGCTGAACTCTATTAAAATCCTTTTCAATACCTAATCGTTAATTCACTGCACAAGAAAAAAGTGTTGTCATGAAATGTATCCGATGGTTTTTAATCATCTAATCTCTCATGTTCACAACATACGTCCTCAAAGGGGTACACAACTAATTTTACAGTTGCATTATGCAAATTTTAAGATCAAGGGTTTTTGGAGTTTAATCCATACAAGGGACCAAGAGTCAGCATGTCTCACCCTCTGCTGCATAGATTTTGACTAATCTTTTTTAAATCTGTCTCACCAATCCCCCAACTTCATGGAAATGCAAAACTAAATCACTGGAGTAATAAGAAAAAGTCTTTTAAGTCACTTTAAAAGTAGATAATAACCACATTATTTAACAACATCACAAATAATCAGTTTTACTTCAGAAGTAATGATCAACCTGATCAGCTGATTGACAGAAGAATTGATGGAAGGATGTTGATGAAACCGTGCTGTTACACACTGAACCAATAACAAATTCCACCAGAATAGCCCTGTTGGTCATTAAAGTCAATTGAAATTTAATTTATTAATCACTTAAAGGTTCAATGTGTAGGATTTAGGGGCATTTATTTGCAGAAATGGAATATAATATTCCTAACTTTTTTTTTCATTAGTGTATAACCACCTCAAAATAAGAATCGTAGTGTTTTTGTTACCTTAGAATGAGCCCTTTATATCACACAAAGTCCACCATGTTTCTACAGTAGCCCAGAACAGACAAATCAAACCCTGGCTCTTGATAGGGCCATTTGCAGTTTGCATCAGCTACTGTAGTTCTCCGACAAGCTAGGCACATGGGGCAAATTTCAGTTCTGCAACCTCACCACTAGATGCCTCTAAATCCTACACACTAGACTTTTAAGTCAGTTGTTAGGACAAAATGCCAAACAAGATTTCTGGCTTTTCTCGGTTTTATATAATATTAAATTGACTATGTTTTGTATTAGACTGTTGGCCAGATAAAACAAACACTTTGAAGATGTTACCTTGGGGTCTGGGTAATTGTGATTTTGCATAATATTCTGATATTTTATGGACTATTACCTAATCCATCAAAAATTCTTTAAAGATAAATTGATGATGAAAATAATTACTAGTTTCAACACTGTTTTCTCCAGGGCTTTATCAAGATTATATCACATGTGCATTGAAAGTTTATGTTGAAGTATTAAAGACAAAAAATGGGTCATTCTGCACACATTTCCCTATAATTCAGCTTGGCATATCTTTAAAAACTTTAGGATCTTCACCAGAAATAAGGGTAAATTGAAAAAATAAAATAAAGGTTTCAACAATGTCTGTCTGCACATGAGTACGATTGAGGAGCTGTATTTAAAGCCCCTACAAGGAACTTTCAATTTGAATTGATATTGGCGACCCTGCAGACAAAAGCGGTAGGGTTTTGCCGGAATGACGCCTACATTTCCCATGAGCTCTAGCGCGTATTGTTGAAAAGACGCTTACCTGGCTCGCGCATGTGTTTGTTTTGGGGATGAATGAAACAACAAGACGGGAAAACTTTGCCCCCGCTCCTATTGGGGATCCTAGCTCACCTCTGCCGCGCCCCAGCTCCACCTCTCCGGCGTAAGCGCCACTGCCGCCGGGGTAAAAGCAGCGGTCGGCTGGTAAGGCTGAAGGCCTGTTTGGCGAGCACTTCCATGGCTTCTTGGACTGAGTATGCAGCGGTGCCTCACCTCTTTATTTCTCGGCACTCACTGGACCCTGTCGACGCCTAGCTGGTGTCTGGCCCGGATGAGGTGTTCTAGCCCCGCAGCCCCTGCTCTCCTCGTCCCCGCTGGCGCGGGGTGAATCTGCACAACCTGCGGCCTCTGTGTGTGGCTCCCCGGACAGCTAACGCTGTGGACCCGCCAGCTCCTGCCAGGATTGGGCTGGTAAATGCTAGATCGCTAGCGAACAAAACGTTTATCCTGAAGGATTTCCTGACTTCCCGAGGATTGGATTTTCTCTGTGTGACTGAGACATGGCAGGGTCGAGGAGGAGGAATAGCGACTATTTATAAGAGTCACTAAATGTAAGCAGCTAGGTAAGATGAAGTGTATCGTCTGAGTGCCGTAAATCACTTCGTCCTGGAAGCGACCTGTGGCGGACCCGGACACAGTTTCGTAAAGGTATGGATATACACTATATAGAAATAGCTTATCTTCACACTGATGGTCTCATTTGCTGTTGTAGGTCACGCACAGACATCAGCAGAAACGAGAGACTTTTGCATATCCAGTTAAAAGTTCCTTGTAGCGGCTTTAAATACAGAAAAGTCTGCTGGTAGGGTAAAGTCTTTTCTCTTTTAGTGTACTGTTTTAGTGTAATTTCAATCAAGAAAAATGTTGAAAAAACTGAGACAGATTGCTATAACAGATCAAAATGTTACTGAAATCTTTTTTTATTCTACAGTCATCAGCAGCTTTTGAATGGTACCAAAAACAGGGCAACTACATTAAACATAAGCAAATAAACATAGAGCAACATCAAATGCAAAAATTTGTCCTCGCAATGAACCTCTGTCATTGAGTGTATCAACATAAAACTGAATTCATTATTTCATCTGTCTTTGTCAGGACATCGAGTACATTCGTGCCCACTACAACATCGAGAACTTCATATATTTCAGCCATCACCACAACGAGGAGCACGCTCAGATACGCCACTTTGTCCTCATACCCTTCTTCCAGCACTTCACCAAACACTTGTTTAAGGAGGTCCTCCGGCTGGCTCACAAGTCCTGCCTGTTCTACAGAGTCTACCCCTCATACAACAGCCAGGAGGTGAGTGTGCAGGGACCCTCAGGGCTCTCACTGGCCCCTCATCACCGGGCCCCTTCGAGCCTCTGTGCATGTCTGCTCAGATGTACATTGTCATTAGTGTAATGACCCTCAGTTCATACACTGCAAAAAATATTCCTCATGACAAGTCATTCAAACTCAAAGTGAGTGCTGAGTTGATTTTACACACTGAATACAGATTGAATAGAAAATAACGCAGGCGACTAAGATAATAGAATTTCATTCAGGAAAACTGGATTTGATCATTTCTTTAATGTATCGAAGGAAAACAAATAATTTGACATTTAATTCATGATAATTTTGTGTCTACACATGATACACTCTAATGATCAAGACCAGTTTCACATCTTCCTCTGTAAAATATGCTCAACAAAATCAGCTTTGAATAGTAGCAAGATGTTTAAAAACAGGTCAAATCTCATTTCTGTCCTGGGTCAAATACAGTAAATCCAACGATGGTAAACCTGTTTTTCAACCTAGACTTTATTATAGTGATGTTTCCCATCATTTATGATAATGAGAGAGAGAGAACCCAAAAGTTTACTTTTTATAAACTCACTATTCTGCTGCAGCTTTTTGCAGTCGACTTGTTACAGCCTTCAAAAACTACTATACATCAAATTTTCTAGAAGAGGAGAGGCAGAGTCAAAAAGTATATTTATAAAAATATATTTGACTCTTTTTTTCTCTTAGTTAAATCTGCAGAAAACAAGAAGTTGTGCGAAATAGTCAAAGCCTGGTAAAAGCCTGATAGAAGTCTTGCTTTTTGTGTTGCTAAACATTCAAAGAAATGTCTTAATCCTAGCTTAAGTTTCTGTACTCTAAAAACAAACTGGTTGTGGTTTTCGAAACCCCTAAACAATTTTCCTTTTAGACTAGAGGCTATAATATGCATGATCATGGATGATATAAATGTCCTGATAATCCTCTGCTATGACCTTTGATCTTTAACATTTGCATTAAATAATTAGTACATGTGTTCTTTTTTATTACCCGGGTTTTTATTTTGTAGCTTTGACAAAAATGTAATGACCCTGTTGTCAAAGCGCCACCTGCTAGCAGCAGAAAGAAGTGTGGTTCTAGTGGCACTGAGTAATTTGGGAATTATTATAATTCTGGAGTAAACCATGACATAAAACCTTGTTGCTGCTGTAATAGTTTAAAAGTGGTATTTTGATTGCACTTTGCTGGACAGGCTTGCAATGTCATGTGTCCCAAGTGTGGGAAAACAAAAATATACATGCTCAAACCTGATTGGCTGTTACCCTGCTGCAGTTTGATTGGCTGTTTGCCAAATGCTGTTTGGTTCATATTTGTCAGAAGTTTTTTTTTAAAGAAGGTAGCAACTGCGATCACCATTATCGATGAGGACTATCTTTTACAACACACATTGAAAAGCCCTTTTTTTTTTTAGAAGAAAAACTTGAATTGAAACACATTGGTGCTCAATAGCCACGAAGTATTGTTATACACCAAACCCCTGGTAAAATATTCAGATTTAACTTGGAGTGATTCTCCGGGGAAAACATGGCTAACTGCCTGCTGCCTGTCAGAGAAAATAGGTTTTGTTTTTTTTTTGTTTGTTTTTTTGCTTCTCTTGTCTTATTTGCATAGACTGTATAAAATAAACTCCCTTTTTAAGCCTCAAGTTAGGCATTTGGGCTGTTGCCATCTTGGATCTTTGGAGCCAGAAGTAAAGTAGCATCACCCTTTGTTATGTGTGAATTTAAACCTTAATAAAATTTTAACAAATGAGTTATATTTAAAAAAAAAAAAATCACCCCTTTGCAGTTGTCAAGAATTGGGAAATTAGCTAAAGAAACCCAAACTTTTTTTAGTGCTAGGCTGCTAGTACTTGCTTTTGGAACCAGCCTCAAGTGGCCATTTGAGATTGGAGTTTTTGGCACTTGGGCATTGGGTTCATTTTTCAGCTGTGGGGGTTGCCAGCTGGTTATTCGGAGGGGATGATACCTGGTCAAGAACAGGCTTTAAATATCTCAAACATTTTTCTGAGAGGATTACCAAACATGAAAGCAGCAGGACAATGTGGTAAAATTGGGTAAACATAGCTAACTGACCCAAACTGACAGCGCATAAAAACAGGGAATTGAGCCATTTAACAGCAAGTTGAGGAGAACAGGTACCATCCACTCTGTTAAACTGTGTGGTGGAAAGTAACTAAATATATTTACTCAAGCACTGTTCTTATAGGCTTCATTTTTGAGGTTCTTGTACTTTACTTGAGTATTAACATTTTATCCTACTTTAGCATTTCAGAGGGAAAATATTGTACTTTTTACTCCACTACATTTATTTAATAATTTTAGTTACTTTGCATATTTAGATGAATAATACAAAAAACAAAACTACTACCACTAATAGTAATAACAATAATAATTTATGATGCATTATTATAGGTTGATACCCAACAGTATACAACATAATTAAAATGAATGAGTGACTAAAATGAATAATTGATGTTGCTTTTAAGCTGTCTGTCAGACTCAAGTAGGTCATTCTTTTTTCCTTTTCCTGTGATACACCAGACTTTAATTTGGACAAATCTACAGCATCTCAGATTTTGCAATCTGTCTTCTGTGGCTGATCAGACAGATGGATTTGATCATGTAAAATGTTTTAAGCAGGTCATTTCTTGCAGAGTGCGGCCCTCAGCAGGCTGCTGTCCCCAGGGTCGGGGCAGCAGGTGCCGCCAGTGCTGCCAGCTCCACCTCTCCACACCATAATAAGACATTTCCTCGACATGTAGAGGCCTCCACTTCCTCTGCTAATTACCTTCCACAAACAAGCACCAGATTGGGAGATGATGATGTGCAAATAGAATAATGGCAGAAGATAATCAGAGAATTATCTCTGTGCAGGCGATGGGTGAAGCATCGGGTGATGTTTTTCAGTCGGCTCATGTCAGCCGTGTAAACCTTGCATCATCTAACCTCTACACCTGAGCTCATTATCACTTTGTTGCCTTCCAGTTGCCTCCCGAGCCCCCACACTGACGCTGTTTAACCTCCAAGGGGGTTCTCCCTTTCTGAGCTCACTGACACTGTGCCCTCTTCTTCTGCACCCAGAATTCCTGCGTCCACCATCTGGATTTTGTCCTCAACTGCGCGGTCCCCGTCCGTCCACGACGCCAGATCATCTACCCGCTGGAGGAGCTTGGCATCAATGCCCCTTCCAGGCAGATCACCGAGGACCAGGTGGGCACAGCAGCAGCTGGCTGACAGGGAGGCTGCCTGCCAGGGAATGTAGATTAGCTGAAGGCTGCTGACAGAGGGAACACAGCAGGGTGTTAATGTGACCACAAGACGGTGCTGTTTCAACAGCGAACAGAGTGACACACAATGTGCTTCACTTAAAGGTATGGAGAAGAAACTCCATTACACCAGGAGATGAAACACAGTATGATGGAATGATCATTTTATATTCTATTACATTTAGTCCTAAAGTGTATCCTCATTTATTAGCTGAGGTGTAAACACTGAAAGTATAACCACTGAAAGGAGATAAAGTGTCAGCTGAATTGAAAACATTACGCACTTAAAGGTTCTGTATGTTGTAATTACAGGTGACATAGGCACAGTGTCGGTAGAAGCGTAGCACCATCTTTCCAGTTCACCCCTGATTAACATCGTTAGCTCTGTCACTATTGTTGCTGTTGTCAAGCACTTTTTATGGAGTTTGCACCATTAGCTGCTAACCGCCAGCTAAGCCATTTCCATGTGTTCAGAAAACTCCAACACATTCTCATCCCAAGTAGTTATATATCACCGCTTTGTCATTGGCCTACGTCTACATATTCCATGCTAGGTATCCTTCTGCATCTGCTGTTTATGTTCCAGGACGTGCTACCAATGCTGAGATGTCAACAAAAGCACATTGTTAGGTTTAGGCTACAAAACCATGTGGTTAGGTCTAAAAATAAACATTTCTGTTCGGCATTCGAGAAGCAAACACTGGGCTCCTGGTTGAAAGTCCGAGGTTTGTTGGACCCATCCACTACCCGTCCCACCCACTCTATTGAGACTTTCCAGCTCCTTATATTTCATTGTTACTGGCAGCTTTTCAATCTGACAACAACGTGAAAGGTTACGTCCAGCTGCATTAACATGCTGACGCCATCTGGTCGCGTATCATACTTCCACGAAAGGTGGCTTTTGGCATCAGGTGTTTGATGCTGAAATCATTTACAAAGCGATGGTATTTAACAACTTCAGAATGAGAACGAGCATACGCTTCAAATTTTGCACACAACCCCTTTTAAGGACCATTGTTAGGATTTAGAAGGATTTATTGGCAGAAATTGAGCGAACTGATCATAGTTTATTCATAATTCTGTTTTCATTAGTATATAATCACTTGAAATGTATGATTGTTTTGTTTGTGTTAGCTGAGAATGAGACCTACGCTGCCCTCATATCTACATAGGGAGTTGGTCTTCTTTCGCAGGGTCCACCATGTTGCAGCACCATGTTTCTACAGTAGCCCAGACTGAACAAACCAAACACAGGCTTAAGAGAGGGCCTTTGGTGTTTTTACATCAAAGTGGCACCTTGAATTTAGTGGCACAAATGCACCAGTTGGAAGACTACTGGCAGGTGAAGGCCAAAATAGGTTCCCCTACAGGCTGAGAAAGGGACAGGTCAGTGGAAAGGTATTCACTGATAGGTTGTGTGTGATTAGATAGATAGTGTCACTTTGAGAGTAGCTTCCTCTTTTTCTTTCTTTTTTTTTTTTTTTACTGAAGAACCTTAAATGAAACTGACAGGTGAATAATAATAATCCTAGCTCTTCTTTTGTTTAAATTGACCATAAGTCCTATGTTCTGGTCTTAAATCCTCCGAGCCTGGCTGATGTTAATGTGTCTGTGATTTATTTCAATGTTCTGTACTTTAAATATTTACCCCATGTGCAGCAGTGCTCTCTTTATACCCGAGGCGTCATTGTGTACACTTACATGTTCATTTCACTCCATCAAACCCAGCCTGCCCCCCTTTCACCTCGGTAACACAGTAGTCATGATTTCCAGGCTACCGTGCAGATAAGAGCTTCGTCTCTGAGCTGGGTCTCTGCCTCCTGATGTCAGCCCCGGGATGATTAATCAAATTTAAAGCACCTGTTCCCTCTCTGTCAATACAGGATCATATTACACAGAGCGGTGGTCATTGTGTTTAGGGAAGGTGAGGCATCTCAAGCCTGATAAGAGCTGCTGCACCTGCTCCACCGCACATGCAGATGAGAGGGGAGCTTTGTTCATCTGATTACCTCATCTGGTTAATTCCTGCAGTATTCAGATGGATGCATGTAGGCATTTAATTTGCCTCTGTGCAATAACACATAGAGGATTTTTACATATAAAGTAACACTAATTTTCAATAAATGTCAGAATGCAGCGTCTATGTGACGCGCAGCTTTAAAATTATTGTTTACCTGATACATTTTGTGAATATTGTTTTGATAAATGTGATTTCACGGATGTCTTTTATAGGAAATAATAACAACATTTTCCTACAAATATATCTTTATCACTGCTGGTATCTGACTGCTGTTACCCAATCATGCTCCAGTCCAGTTTTCCCACATACTGCTGCACAGTAATTGAAGCAAGACTTGAATGTTCAACTTTTTATCAAAAATCGAATACTTTCTTTCTTTTTTTTTAAGATATTTTTTTCGGGCTTTTGCCTTTAATTGACAGGAGAGAGTGAAATGGGGGAGTGAGAGAGAGTGGGGGGATGACATGCAGCAAATGGGCGCGAGCCGGAGTAGAACCTGTGACCGCTGCAGCGAGGCATCACCTCTGTATATGGGGCGCCGGCACTATCCACTACACGACGCCCCAAACATCGAATACTTTCTAACACAGTTGTTTATCTTTTGTACTAATGAATCAACCAGGAGAGTATCATGTCCTAGAAATGAACATGCTCCTAAAATATCTCTAACAGAACAACTGTAGTGCAGCTACTTGGTAAAATATCTTCCTGAAGTATGTCCACACACTTGTTACACACACACTATTACATTTGACCTGATGTAAACAATGATGAACTGATCAAAAATATTGCAAAGGGAAAAAAAGTATTTAAATATTTGATATAAAACAGGCTCATAGTGTTTTGAAGTAGGTACTAAAGCAAGGCAGTAATTAAAATATAAATTGATAAATAGTATACCTTAAAAAAATGCTGTGTTACAACAGGCAGCCATGCACCTCTACTAATAATCATTAGCAAATGTAATCACAATCATAAATAAAATTCAGAAAATGCCATTATTAAGATTACTACCTGTTCTAGTATTATGTTTTTTTGTGAAAACAGGCCCATTTGTGAGCGCTTATCAATCAATCATCCATAATGTTAGCTATTGTTGCCAAATTATGTGCAGTTAATTTGCCTCACATTCACCCAGCGACCAACAATGTGCGCAAGAATCCACACAGGGATTCCAGTGGCCTTGTACAGTTGTACCTGAGAAATGGCAAGTAAAAATCTTGAATCTTGAACAATGGTGCTCATGGGTGTATTCAGCTAACGTTGATGCCTGTGTGATGTTACATTTGCCAAATACATATGTTGCCCTGAATGTGTAGTTTATGTAGACATTGCTGACTCCATGGCTACGGCTTTACACTGAAGTACTTAAGTATTAGCTGCTTTTGTTTTATCGCTGCAGTACAAACTGTTTATAAGATTACCTATTTTTCTGTTTTCCACAGATACATTTATCATATAAAATAAGCACAGGCTCTTTCATTTTCCCACTAGTCAAACCCTGAGCTACAACATCTCTCAGTACGTGACAGATGTCGGGCACACATGCCCTCATGGAAATTATTTGAATATTACACAAAGGTTAATTTCACCCTTGGGTTTCCCCCTTTTTCGCTTGATGCTGTTTTCATCCAACAAGGTGCATTGTGGGGCCAATCTGCCTAATTACAGATGATGAAGGAGCCATTAGCTGCCTCACAGGGTGAGGACCGGAGACACTTGGCGGTGGAGGAATTGGTAAATCAGAACGTGGTGTTCTACTAATTCCTGTGGGAGTCTTTTGTAATTATTGTGGAAAAGTGTTCCTTAACTGTCAGGTCACATGTTTGATCCCCGAGTTTCCATCTCATTACAGTGTGAAGCTGCACTTATTGCAATTCTGATATTCTTTATTGGTTTTTGAACATATGAATGACGAGAAAACACCTGATTAATACACAAATAGTTGCAGGCAGCATGAGGAAAATACACCAAGTACACATATGAATACATTTTTAAAAATGAATCTATTCCAGTGTGAGGGGTTGATAATGATAAAAGCAACAGTTACTAGGTTTATTTCATTGAACAAAGGTCAGAGTGTTATCATCCTATGTTTTTTTTCTTTTTTTCTGTCAGCTCAACTTGTAGTCTCATTTTGGACGGACAAAAGAGATAATTTGTGGTTGAATACAATTTTTGGGCGCATCTTATCTCATCTCATCTCTCCTCATTTCCTGTCATCTCTCTACTCTCTGTCTAATAAAGGATTGTCTTTATCAAACAAAATTTACAATAAAAGCAATTAATTTTTGGTTGTATAAAAATGCCAAATTCATTGTAGAACAAAATTTTGATAACAAAGGGGTACTTCAGACATTTAAAGATGCAGAACTCTTCCCTCTCTTGACTTGAGTGCTTCAGATGATAAATTACATGTATTTAATACCCTTTTAGTCAGCTGAATTCTGTTGTGAAATGTCTGCACATCAAAGTGTATCTGCTTAAATTTATCTAATGTCCAGTGGTCTTTAGTAAACCTGAATTTGCTGAGCATCTATAAAAGGATGATTGTTGGTATTTAATAAGACAGAGATTTTAGAAATGTAAGATGTGCCCAAAACTTTGCTTAAATGTTACAAATACTAGAAAGTTTTTTGCCTGAGAGCCATACTGTCTGTTCAGCAGGCAGATTAAGTACCTTGATAAAAAGCCAGTTCCTACTTTATCCTGTGATATTAAAATGGGTAAAAATTGGGTTCATTATTATGTAATGCTTTTAGTGGGTTAACATGCATTTGGAAGATCATTTGATTTTCAGAAAATGGCACCAGTCATTTTGGGAGTGACAAATGTCCTCCAGATTATTTTCACTCTGTTAAAAAAAAAAAAAAACGTGAATCAGACTGTCTGTCTTCTCTCTCTGTTTTTCTCTCAGGCACCGTTTGCTCTCAGCCTCATCAGCAGAAAGTTAACCATGGAGCCAAAGGTCACCATTAACGCCAGGATTGTGGTGGTGGGGGCATCAGACACAGGTTTATCTTTCCTCGAGGTGCTTTGCTTCTGGTGAGTCTCACTCCAAACATGATCATCTTCTACCAGATGTGCTATAGACTCTGTGTATACCGGCCTTTTCTGAACTAGTGACAAATAACGTCACAATTCTTCCTCTGTAAGCAAGACCAGATTAACCTTTTAAGGGACCCTGGGGCAAAAATTTGCTGTCACTCCCCCATTAACCCCCTCCTCCCATACACACACACACACACACACACACACACACACAGCACCATCTGTGCATTGTGTATGTACCCTGTCATCTCCAAGTTCCCATCAAGAACAGTGCACACAGCCGTCTGTGCATGGAAGTTTAATTATTTGCCCCAAAACTCCATACCAACCAGTACCAACACTACATACACCGACCTGCTGCCCCAAATACTCACTAAAGCACCACATGTGAATTAATCCACCGATAAAAATAGTCCCCAACAAATGCACCATTTTGTCCTGTTTGTTTAATAAAAACTCCAGTGACCATCTGTTTTAGGAAATTACTGAGGGTAATGAATAATATACTGGGACCTTTGTTATTTTTTAAAGATATATGCCTTCAGTAGGAACCAGTGGGCTTTTGGCCAAGAGCCACAGGCAGGGTAGAGAAGTCAGATGTTGTTGGTTTGGACCTTATCATGGGATTTGTGTAAAGGAAAAATATAACACCAGTGACATCAGCTTTATAATTTATTTAGGAATAAACACTATGTGAGCACAACATAAACTAAGACAAAAAATGTCTTAAAACGAGATGTTGACTGAGAACCCTCTGTAAGAGATACAATTATTGAAAAATATTGAATAAACTTAAGTTTATCTGTATACTGCAGAGCATTTGAGCTGAGTTGAGTGCTGAGATTTTCCGCTTCTTGCTCATGAAGCTGTTTGTCCTCTCTGCTCCCCGGCTCAAAGCCGATCCAGGACGCCCCACTCAATATTGCTCAGTGTTCAACTCAGATTTCATCCCGCTCCACCGTTCCACTCAAATCGCTCACCAGCTTGTTCCGTTTCCTTTTGAAAATACTTTGTAAACCTCTGTGTCGAGCTTGCAGCAACCAACTTTTGACAGAAAATAGTGTGTGAGCACAACACACAGACGCATTCTGTATTGGGCATGCTTTGAACTGGTGTGAGTTGTACCAGAGCAAAATCAGAGTGGGATGAAGAGGGAGATAAGGCTACTAAACAATGTTGGGTTTTTAAAAACAAAAAAGAAAAAAAAAAAAAAAGCTTTGCACTTCATCCAAAATCCTTCCCCTTGCTCTACCCACTCGCTCCTGCTTCTCTCCACTTAATTGCTCTGGTTTATTGTACCCCTAATATTCATCATAGTAAATGTAACTGTTAGGAATTATTGTATGCTTCAACCTGCACTAGAAACAAATAAGGGCCAGGTACCAAATTAAAACTTGTGCCCAACCAGAACCTTTTTTTAAGGGTTGTTCCATGTCAGATTTTTAATTTAAATGTTGTTCAAACTTTATGCATATGCTATGTGAGACCAAAAATAAACTCTGTAAGATATTTCTGAATTTACAGAAGTGCATAGTTTTTTTGCCCCAGGAAATGTTGTCATTTTCAAAGCCTAAAAAATATCTTTGGTTGGAAGCCATTTTTAGGGTTCAATATCTTCAGACATGTAACTCCTAAAGCCATGAAATTTGGTATGGGCACAGTCAAAACGGTGTGCAACAGATCCAGATGACTGAAAGACATAAGCTGGCTTTTAAAAATGGAAAGAGGTGCAAAATGGGTGTTTGGGGATCCCAGGCACATATGGACATTTCCATACTCCCTGCTAAAAATACAGTATTTGATTGTTATACAAAATTTAGAGACTCTAACATAAACAGCATCCAAAATATGGCAAGAATGACAAGTCAAGGTTGCAATTTGTTGCCTATTTGAGATGCCAAAAAGGGGATATGGACTCATTCCCATAACCAACTACTCACTCACAATAACCCACAATAAACTTAAATTAAACATTTTTTAGCAGGAAGTATGGGAATATCCATATGTCTTGACTTCCTGGAGCCCCAAACCACCCATTTTGCTTTTTTTTTTTTTTACATATTCAAGGGCCACTTTTGAAAAATGTGACATCTGCTTGTGCCTTTCAATCATTTTTATCTGTTGTACACTGTTTTGTTTGTGCCCCCTACCAAATTTCATATTTAGTTTAAGGAGGCAAAAATGACAATATTACCAGAGGCAAAAAACTATGTTATTCTCAAAATTTTGCCAAAATATTTCACAGATTTTATTTTTTGGTGTCAAATAGCAGGTTTGACCAAAATCTAAAATGTGAAAAAAAAAAAAAAAAAAAAAAATCTCCATCTGGTTTGACACAGACTGATCTGTGAGCAGATGAAGCACTGTCTGAGTCTGGATCTGTCAGTTCCTGTTTGTCTAATGTAGACAGGTAACAGAAGGATAATCAATTTTATCTCCAAGTGCCATTGAACACACATGAGTATGACATGCAGGAGGTATAAGAGACAGCTGGCAGCTGTTCAAATGAAAAGTATTTATATGATTATGTTTGTCACAGATTCTCATGTGTCTGTAAAGAAATAGTGTGCCCAGAAAACCTGAACCCAAGGAGGGCAGTCGCTCAGTGAAGCTTCTCTTTCATTTCTTTATCGTCTTTTATTTCAGGAATCCAATCTCTGGAAATGTCACTTGACTCCGGGTCGGACGTCTTACATGTTTGCCTTCGTCCTCGCTTTGTGAGATTAACCACTTCGGCAGATAATAAGAAGCGCAGGGCTGCTGATTCAGAACCAGGCGATAGCTGCCAGGCAACCAGGGTTGTTGTTTTGTGTGAGTGAGATCTCGTAGCTCTGAGAGCTGGCAAGGCTGGCACGCCGGTGATGCCGGGGCGGGCACACGCAGCTGTCTGAGGCCTGGCATTCAGCAGGGCCAGCGCTGGCCCCCTTTAATTAGCCACTCCACTGTTCCCCCCCTGTCAGGGATCTGCTGCAGCGATCTGTGTTTGCTGTCACTAATGAGTTGACTAATGAGGCAGTTAGTGTCCGCTGAACTAATGGTGAGGCGGCGACGCATTGAGAGGGTGAATGATGGGTCAGTTTCGGACTGCTGGGGCCCCCCTTATCAGCCCTGCCCAAACGTCCATCCCCCCTTCGCCCCCCCACTCCGACACAGCTTTCCATGTGCTCATTGAATGCAGCACCAGCACCACCCCCCAACTTCATTACTGGCTGGGACGGGGTCAGACAGATAAAGAGCTCTGCGGCGGCCCGGCCCTCTGCTCACTGCGGTCAGGCTGCAGGGTTACCACGGCCGTCTGTCACCGGCTGATAACAGAGCAAATCCAGAGCTTCTGATTCACTCACATCCAGACACCAATAATGGGCCTTAATGCCTCACTGCTGTGGCATAAATCCACCTTCTGGCACAGATTAACAAGGAAAGTTTGACTGCACTCATTGTCTGATGGCTGATTATTACTATTATTTGCATGTTCACATCAAAATCAAAGGTCAAGCCACAAAAACCACGCCAGTATCATTTCAAAGCTTTGAAATGATAGTCAAGGATTCTTTACTTGATCCATCTCTGAACTCTGGTTTGATTTCATTTATATACATGCTCATTTTGCTGCAAGTCAGTACTATAACTTAATATAAACATTTGAGTTTTAATAATTTAAGTCATTTATCAAGCATAAATGCCAAAAAATTAGCTGGTTCCAGCATCTGAAATGTGAGCATTTGCTGCTTTGCTTGGTTTCTATTTCAAAGTAAATTGAATATCTTTGGATTTTAGACATTTGGTTAAACAAAACAAGTGACTTCAGGACATCAGCGTAGGCTCCAGCTATGGGAAAACAGCACTGTACATTGTTTTCTGACATTTTATAGACTGAAGAATCTATCAATCAAAAAATCAACAGGTTAATCGATTGTAAAAACAGTTGTTTATTGCATAATTTCCATGATTGTTCCACACTCTCCTCCAGAGAGAAAGGATGGGAAACATGGATACAATTATTTATTATGCAGTATGCAATGTTATATTTATATCATGTAGTTCCTGGAAATTTAATTTAGAACAGAACTGTCCGTTTTTGAAAAATCTAGCACGGCAGATACTTGACAAATCAAGATACTTCATAAAATTGATAAAACAAGTCCTGTAAATCGAATGTTACTATATAGTAGTCATTGATTGTCCACTGCTGGTTGACAAATTTCTACCATCTCACTCGCAGCATACATGCATTTCCTGTATTGTCCAGTCCTTCTATTTGTGCATAATGTTAATACAGCAGCCGTTCAATCTATATCCAGTCAGTTTACCAGCATTTTGGTGTCTGGTTTTGTAGATCTGTGCCGGTGGGCGTTAATTTAACAGGAAGCCGAGATAAGAAGGGAGCAGGAGGTGATCAGAGGCGTCAGTGTGATAAGGCTGAACACTGCGAGGTACACACTCTGCTATTCACTGGACGAAGGAGCTGGAGCTGCTGTTATCAGCTGTGTGATGCCCTGTAGGACACCACAAAAGAAGTCATTTGCATCACAAGAGATGCTGTACACTGTGGACAGTAAATATGCAAGAGGGAGGAGGGCAGTTCAGGATTTTTCAGGATGCTCAGGAACCACAAATGCATTGGTAGGCTAGAGAACTTCCACCTGAGAACCACTGATTCAGCACCTGGATTTTTTTAGTGAGGTTTATTCAGGACAATGGCGATTCTTCTTGCACCCAAATATTTTTTTCCCAAAGATCTGATGCTAACAGTCCTGGCAATGCAGTCCACTTTAATGTGTTTATCAGTGAGTGATCCTGACAGTCAGAATATGCTAGAGCAAAGGCAAAAAAGAAAAGGCAAATGCCATCCAAAGCACAGTTTAATAAAAAAAGAAAGAAATGAAGATGAAATTTGTTAATTTTACATACCATATTCTTTATAGTTTGTGATTTATTAGCTGTTTATTTCTCGTTTGCTCCAATAAACATAAAAGATAATAATAATAAGTATTAGTATTAAAGCTGTGAGAAGCGATGAACAGGCCCTCACACCTTTGGGTACTGGCAGGGGTACTGGCAGTACACCGTTTGACACAGCTGTTGATTTTTTTTGAAAGTCAGACACTGCACACTGGTGTGCGATGGTGTATCCTGGGTGTGGGCACTGGAATGATCTATTTCACATTTTGTACCACCTCCTGTGTCCACTATGTGATGCTGGAAAACACACTACTAATATGTCATGTTGCTATAAATCAACTGTAGACCACACCATGCAATTTTCATGTAAATCAAAACGTAACGGTCAGACAACACATACTTCCCCTTGCCAGTAGGTGGCGCAATGACTATGACACATAATTGGCATGTTGATGTCTTCAGGCCTGGAGTCTTATACAACAGTGAGATGTGGGGCAGATTGGACAAAGTACAAGGAAGTTACAATAACTTCCTGTTTCATGGCGAATAAGGCATGGCAACATCGTTCAATCTAAACTCTCAATCTTCACAAGTAAGCGTCATCAAGGTATTGCGACTATGCTGACCAAATTTGAGGTGGATCTGTTCACCCTTCTGGGAGGAGTATGTCAAAGTATAAAGCATGTCATTTCCTATTGTCAACTCATTTGTGAAACGTGCAACATGGCCACCATGCCACGACAATGCCATTCAATGAAAACTCACAATTTTCACCAGAAAGCATCATCGAGGTCTTTGGGCTTTGCAGTACATATTTGAGGTGGATCTGGTCAACTTGCTAGGGGGAGTACATCAAAATATAAAGCATGTATTTCCTGTTATCAGTAGGGGGCGCTATAACTATTAAAAAATTACATCTTGATGTGTTCAGGATGTGACACAGGTTTGGGGCAGATTTTACGATTTACAGGGGAGTTACAAACAACTTCCTGTTACGTGGCAAAACATGGAAAATTAGCACCTAAATACGGTCACACATTTTGACGAGAACTCAAGCTTTTAAAAGCTTTGCATGTTCAAGGTCTTTAAATGGTACAGACAAAATTTAAAGTCAATCAGATTAAATCTCTAGGAGGAGTTTGTTAAAGTATGACTGCTGTAAATGGCCGACAGCTGCCCCTAAATTTAACAGTAAATTCAAAATGGCCGACTTTCTGTTGTGTTTAGGTTACGGCTGCAGGAGACTGCTTTTGCACTGGCTAAGGATTTTAAAATGTGTCTTTGCAGGGAGACTCTTGAACAGGTCAGCTGTGTTTAAAGAGTTTTAACATTTCAGATGAATATCTGTGTTCATGTACAGTGCAAACCTTCCTGTTACATAAAGCAAAGTTAAGAGATTTTAATTTAGTACTCTTTGTTTTCAGGCTTTTTAAATGCTGTTGCACATCACTGAATGAAGAAGGTAGCTGTTGCTAAAATTAAAGTTGTCCTTCCCTGATAACATTCCTCTTACACTGTGTCCTCTGTGTATTCACTATAATCTATGGAAAAGCACTCATGCTGTTCAGTAATGTTTGTTCTCTCGTAGCCCTCACCTGAGGTTCAACAATCTGACCCTGATCTCAACACACGGCCTCCCCAGCGACTACAACCATGAGGACGTTGGATTTCTGTCCACAAGGTGAGGGAATATAACATCAGGCACTGAAATTGAAAATCATGTTTTGGCATTGAATAATTTACAAGATGTACAGTATCTTCACATATTATAAGAACGTTCCAAAAACATCAAACGATTACTTTGTATGTAATTAAACTCAAGTTGTCATTTAAAACTACATTAATCTACATCAGAGTTTAATATGTTTCTACACCTCCTGCAGTCATACTTACAGCAGCAGAGACTTAGCCCAGCTCCCTCTGCATTCCTGCATCAACGTGGTGACTGGGAAGATGGTGGGCATCAACAGGAAGTCCAAACACGTCCTTGTATCTGGTTATGGGAAGGTGCTGTATGATCACCTCGTCCTCTGTACGGGCCTGCAGTACCAGGTGAGACAATGAGGCACTTTTCATCATCTCATCTGAATATTACAGTTTGCTTTAAATCAGCAGGTTTGTCAACGTAGGATTATCAAGTTGCCTCCTTGCAATGCAGACATTCCGTTGAATCAGTTCCATCTTCAGAAAGCTCAGTGGCGGTTTCTGTGATAGTTGCGTGCACATGAAGCCTGATTTATGGTAGCATCACTTGACAAAAGTTTAAGAGTGTGTCCAATATTTTCAGTTTAATCTGTGGTAAAACTTTCAGTCGTCTCTATGGTAATCAGATACAATGCATACTACATAACGAAATACTCGTACAGGTGGGCGTGACCACTGGCTCACCTGGTAGAGTGTGTGACCCATTTAAGTTGAGTCCTTTGCAGCGGCAAGGGTTTAATTCCAACCCGCAGCCTCTCTCTATAGCTGTCCAATCAGTAAAGGCAACACAACAGACAAAAACTAATCTAAAAGGAAAGAAAAATTCTCCAGGTGCACAACATGAAATGAAAGTCAGTGTCAAATTACACTTTTTTTGTAGAAAATATGTAATTTCTGTTGTGCAACTCTCATCAAAAGTGTTGAGTGCTCTACCATAAATCAAGCTTTAGTGTGTAGATTGGAGTGTGACTGACCAGTGAGGTAATTGGTTTCCTGGCTATACTCAAGGAAACTACAAAAGAAGGAAAGGTCATGACGTTAATGATAGCATTATAATTATGCGTTGGTGCCAGACTTTGGTGCCATTTCTGTTGAAGTCGATGGGGTGAGCATGGCAAATCACGCTAAAGCCTCGGATATCTTTGTTGTTTCACCTTTGACTGAAAAGTCCTCCCACAAAACAAAAACAAACACACTATGTGATGCTTACTGACATTTTTTCCCTTTTAATTAGTCTACAAACAGATCATGGCTCTGTATGTCATTACGGGTGAAGAATGGGATCCCCATCTCCTCGTTTATGACCTGACATTTCAACAGCTTATTTATTACCTGGCAGAGTCATGGGCAATTTGTTGCACTGTTTACTAGCTAACGTTTGATATACTGGTTGATGTATAGTTCCGCCAATAGCTTGTTGATTTTACGCAACTTTATACCTCTACTCCACTACATCTCAGAGACAAGTATTTTAGTTTTTACTCCACTACATTTGTCTGACAGCTTTAGTTTCTTTTCTGATTACACTTTTCATATCCTTCCAGCATCATCACAAAGCTCAAAACAGGGTTGTTTCTCTGACATCATGTAAAGTTGACTTTTTAGAGATATTTGTTTCTCACAGGACAGCAACACTATTAACATATTCTTTTGTGATAGAATACGTATCGTTGCTGTAGATTAAACTACCCAACAGTGTATAAAGGAGTTAAAATGAGCACAACATTGAACATCTACAGCAGTAAAATGCAACATACACATTAATACAGCAGTAAAATTAATTCAAAAACATCAGATTTTATGGGAAAAAAGACTGACAGGCAATATTTAACTGCACAATGACTACTTTACATTTTTGCTGATAATACTTACATATTTCTACTTAAGTACGGTTTTAAATGCAGGAGATTTACTTGTAGTGAAGTATTTTGACAGTGTGGTATTTGTACTTTTGTTTAAGTTAAGACTGAGGCCAGTAGCAGTTCATACACAACATGGTAACAGCAAACAGCTGATGACGTTGGCAGTATCAGTATTCACTCTAGCTGCCATGCTGTTATATGACATATAGCTCTTAATCAAGGTGTACATTTTCACATCTTATACATAAGATGTTGGACCTCAGCTAATTAGCTAAAGTAACCATGTTACAAGCAAAATAAAAATGCCAGTAAAAATATGCATAATAATTATAATGATTATCCCATTCATCTCTCCATTCATCTCTCCTGTCATATACTCATCTTATCTTCTGTGTGTCAGAAATGTGCATTATTACTCAAATTTGATGTAATGAGTCTGTGTGTCATGTGATGCTGTAGGTACCCTGTCCCTCTGGTCTGGATCTGAGCCAGCCCGTTACAAACAGCCAGCTGCAGGCGCAGTCCAGATACATCGAGCCCATCCCATCCAACCTCTTCACCCTCAACGACCTCTACGACTGCATGGCTGCTCGCCGCTGGCTGTGTGCCAACTTCGTGGAGCTGGAGGGTAAGTGAACACACATACACATACACACACACTAACACACACTCAAACACACACACACCGAACCTAAAATTAATCTGTAGTAGTATGTCATTACTCAGCCAGTCAGCGCTGAAGTGCCCCGGTATAATTAGCAGCTAATTAGCTGCAGAGAAATCTTTCATCTCTGTGAATCAGGTCGGCCTCTTCCATCCATTTTCCATTATCATATCACTCTCTGAGAGCCCGGCTTTTCAGAGCAGGAAAAAATACAGTGTCATTAAGCAAAATTAATCTGCTCTCTGAAGGAATTGTGCAGTGATCTAGAGTGAGGCTTTTATATATACTAATTAGTTGATCCCAGTCATAAAGGAAAACCATTAATAAATGCAAATTGCCATGGCAGACTCCAGCAGATACTGTGTTTATTTCCATATTTTAATAATAATAACAAAATGAGACACAGTGAATGTAAATTTTTTGCATTATTATTGCAAATACTCTCTAGTAGCGTTAGTCGTTTTGATACTCTCTGACTTCCTGTCTGTGGTTCTCTGTTCCAAACCCATGGGTTCCTACTGAAGACATAAATGTTTTTTTTCAAATACAGATACATAGTTTCATTTTTCATTAAAAGTCTCAGTCATTTACCAAAAAGATTGTCTCTGTAGTTTTTTAGCAAACAAACAGGAGGAAATAGTAAATGTGCTGGGGACTATTTTCAGCTGCGTAATAATTCACATTTGGTGCTGTAGTGAGTATTTGAAGCAGAAGGACGGTATATGTGGGACTGACTCATAATATATACAGTGTGTGTGGTCATGGTAATGAAGGAACATGTCACCCAGTGCAACAGTGTGGCTCCTTGATGTGTTTTAATAGTTTTTGGACAACAATGGAGCTCGATGGCACAGAGGAAAAAGATTAATCAGGTTTTGATACACACACACATTACTTATTAATGAATATAATATATCACCTTTGGTTTTGGTCATTTAATGGGATTTGTGGACAATAAGATAAATATAGAACATCACATCACATCACACTTAATTAATGTGACCTTTGTAATAAAGTGAAAGCAGATGGAAATAAAAGTGCAGTGAAAGAAAGCATTTGGTAAAAATTTGATGAGGAAGTGCTTCTTGGATCTGACAACAATGTGACACAAGACAATTGCTCCTGATGCACGGGGAGACAATTAATGGCCCTAAAAATAGGAAAGAAATTCCCCCAAAAAAGTCAAGGCACACTGGCTTATTAAGGTACAGTGCCTTTATCATAGTAACCACATGATTAAAACAAGTCCAGTTTGTACATCAGTCTACCTCAGGACCGTGATCAAGCCTTTTTAATTTTTGTACCCCAACAAAACTGTGTGCCGAGACTTTAAGGGGACTCATTCACCCTTTTTAGTAGACACAGAAAAGAGCATGTTTCCTTAGGTAGTTCTAGTAGAAGGAGTCACCAGATGAAGTGATCAGTGGAATATAGATGTATTGATGAGACACTTTGTGTTCTGCTGGACTTGATGGTTCAGTAGCAGCACAGCTCCTCTGGTTCAGCACCATGGACAGCGACACTGAACAGCAGCCAGGAAAACTCTGATCTACATTTACAGTAAATCTTAGTTTTTGTCATCTGTGTCTCACGATGGCCCTGATGCTCCAGGCTTTGTGCGTTAAATGAAATATAATCAGTGAGAGATGATGAGGAGAACACACTCTCTATATAGGAATATATATAGGAACTTGTACATTCTGTAAAATGTCAAGAGGCTTCTCTTAACAGTGAGCGTCACAGAATGGGTTCACTCAGGAAAAATCCAAATAGTGTTGTTGGGTTGTTGTTTTTTTTAATTTTTAGAAATGAATGCTTCATGGTCACCATTCACTTCTTCTAAATTGTAAAGCTTTGTCTGTATTTGGAGTATTATGATTTTGTATGATAATATGGACTGTGCTTGCAATCCGAAGTGACTACAAGAGCAGGGAAACTAAAAAAGCTTTTATTTAAAAAAAAAAAAAGCGTTATTACTGTAGTAGCCTAGTAGGTAGTTGTTAAGTGTGTTTTTAGTACATAAAAAAATCTAAAACCTTTTTCATTATGTTTCACATGTATCTCATAAACAGAAATAAGAGATGATCATCTATCATTTGGAGATATTGTATAGGACTATTAAATCTGGGACAGATGTTCATGTTGCCCTTAGGCTGAATATTACTGACTGTGGTGTTTCCTCTGACTTTTCCTTCAGCGCCACCAGGAAGTTCTCATTTGTGGTTTTAAGAGAAACGTCTCAGCAACAGTTCCATGGGTTGTGATGAACTTTAGACATTTATGTTCCCCAGTGGATAAACTGTGATTACATTAATGATCCCTTAACTTTTCATCTTGTGGCATCATCATTTTCAACATTTTAATTTGTGCTGTTCAAGCCCAAGTAGCTGCAAAACTGAATGAATTCCCATTATTCTCAGCTGAACTTTTTGTTTGAGCTAAACTTTAACATCAGCATTTGCTAATAAGCATTGACGTACAGTCGCACAGAGCTGCTGGGTTATAGACTTGAAATCTTATTCATCACTACTGGCATTTAAATTATGAGTATGATAAGACAGTTTACACTCCATGGCTGTATTGGTGGTCTGTATAGTATTACTCAAAGAATGAAATATAATCATACAGTAGCTTGTTTAGTTGATTGGCACTTCTTTCATGGCTCTTTTCCAAACAAATCAACCAGAGAAGAGTCAGCTTTAAATCAAATTTATCTACAGAAACATGTATTCAAGTAAATTTATCTGCAGAAAAACTAATTTGGCTTTTGCTTTAACATAAGTACATGGTCTTTTTTTCTGTTTTCAGCTGTTGGGTCAATTTCCAGTTTTGCTGGTCCGATCCCGCCAACAGTGTCACAGCATTAAATCCAACTTGTACTGCATTAATTTTATGCAATATGCCAACATGATTAACATATACTGTCTGTTTATAAACGGACTAACAGAGTCACTGTTGTCTGACAGGTTGTGCGCAACTTACTCATGTTACCAATCCAAGGTTGGCAACTTGAGAGAGATGAAATTTCAGTAGAGATGGGAGAATGCGCGCAGTGCATGTTGTGATTGTTATTTCACACTGGCAAAAGTCATGGTCAGAGACTGTTTTCCGGTTGTCTGTGTTTCCCATTGTCATGAATGTGATATCTCAAGAAAACCTGTAGGGAATTTCTGCAAATTTGGCACAAACGTCCACTTCAAAAATTAACTTATTCAATTTTGGTGGTCAGGGATCACTGTAACCCCACAAAACGCGAATTTGGCCATTACTCAAGAATTCATTTGCTAATTATGACAAGATTTCACACAAATTTCTAATAGGATAAAATGATGAAGTGATGACTTTTATATCCAAAAGATCAAATGTCACCGTACATAACACATGACTTACATATAATTATTTCTGGCCATTACTCAACATCATAACTAAGGAACAGAAGGAGAGACATGTCTTTAGTTACTAAATTGGTGAAACTATTTTTTTAGTTTTAGAATTTGTTGCTTGTTTGCAGCAACATCCATTTTGAAGCATTGCCCATAGTCATGACTCTGTGAGTCTGGACAGACATGGATGTAAACTCTAACTTGACCAGTCGGTGGAGGCGTGCAACCATGAGACTATGGGCTCTAGTTTCGCAGACCGGGCGAGGTGGGGGCGCAGCGCACCTGCGCTTCGCTAACTGGGTGTGGTCAGGCGGATTTTGCAAGTTTGGCACACTTCGGCTTACACCGGCTGCGCTACACCTGTGCTGACAGTAGACGTGGTTTCAGCTGGCGAGCTTTTAGCGCACCTTCGTCGAAGTCTTTTGGCACGAAACTGTCACTGCGCCAAGCTGGATCTGTCGACACCTCCCCCTGCTGCGCCGCCACACCCATCTCAGCACACCACGGTCTGCCAAACTACCAAACTGAGCGCGCCTCAGGTTGCGCTGCTCGAAACTAGCTCTGCGCGGGGTTCGCCACCCTTCGCCACCCTGCGCTGCGCTGCGCCGGGAAACTAGAGCCCTATAATTCTAGTTTACTAGAAAGTTCGTGTGTTTTCAGGTTGCATGTCCATCCGTACATCCCATTCTCGTGAACGTGGTATCTCAGTAACACCTTGAGGGAAGTTTTTCAAATTTGGCACAAATGTCCACTTGGTGTCAACAATGAGGAAATTAGATTTTGGTGGTGATAAGTCAAAGGTTAAGGTCACTGTGACCTTGTCTGTTTCATTCTCTCAACAGGACTTTGGGGAAATTCCTTCATACTTCATACATTTTCATCTACTTCATACATCATGCAGTGTAAAGAGTGGCCATTATAGCCTGACACGTCTTACTATTACTCTGCTGATATGTTCATGTTAATACTGATTGCTTTCTACACAACCCCTCTCTACTTCCTCCTTCTGTGTTAAGCTTTTCATATTTTTGATTCATTATATTAAGTCTTTCTCCATCATAGTGTCTCTCACTGAAACATGTTGAAGTCACTCTGAATACTATGAACACTATGTTAATTGTTTCTTCCTTGTGTACCATTAGATAATGCCATCGTCTACGGAAACAACATTGATGTGTTCACCACTGTGGAGACTTTGCTCAGCCTCGGCATCCAAGGACATCGTATCCATCTAGTCCTCCCACCGTCTGAACCTGGCATCTCCTGCTTCAGCGACCCTGACGTGGAGAAGACTGTGGCGACAGCCCTGGAGAAGGCAGAGGTCCAGGTCCACCGTAACTGCCTGCTTGCCCAGATGAACAATGGAGAACACCCCGATCCCCTCACATCTGTGTCATTCACCACTGATGCTGAGCCCCTCCATCTGCAGTGTGGAGTAAGTCAAAGTTACACTGCTTACCCAGTCAGTTATCAGTTTTTACAAAAGAAAGTGTTCTCCAAACAATGGTGGGTAACTGGCCAGGGTGTCTGGTAGAGCTGAAAAGCTCACAAACAACGGACTGAATTCAGCAGCTTGTGGTTATTGGTTGGGTGTTAATTTCCCTCCTGGAAGCAGACTGTGTTTGTCAAGCACAAAATGATTTTGGTGTGTTTCCCATTTTTATTGTTTCAGACAATAGCGGATTCTACTGTCTGGTTATGTGTTTTTGTTTGTTTGTTTGTTGTCATTGTAGGCTAAAATAGAGGCACCCAGCAGATGATACTCTGCAAGTACTGTTAAACTGTTCAGGATCCAAAACATTCAAAAATTTGGCTTGGCCTTTTTTTATTTTGGAGGAATGAAATATTTTGACACATTTGTTCAGCATCAAGGATACACACAGTGTATTTTTGTGAGAAACACTAGATTTAAACAGTGTAATTTACAGGAGAACTCCACAGGGTACCATTAACTCCAATAATATACAAATTTAGTCCAGCTCCACTCATCTGATCATGATCACATGATCACACAGTTTCAGTTTGCTCAGAGTATTATGGATTCACAAGGTTTCGTCTTTCATCTGGGTTTTCAAAGAAAAAAATCAGTAGTCCAGTTGACAAAACAATCTCAACAAGGTCAAAAATTAACTGCCAACCTTAATTAATTGTATATTCATACATACGCACATACCGAGACAAAGGTGTAGACATGAATGGACATGCCCGGAGAAGAACTTTAAATAACTGGACAACAAACTCCAAAATGACGCCCTTTCACTTGAGTGAAAATTACTCTGTCAGAATGTAAATCCAGAAAGTTTTCTTGCCTCCGGGTTTACTTCCACATTGTGCAGCCCACTGCACATGCTCATCTCTCCTGCTCGACTCATAGGCTTTACATTGGGAGTACCTCACTAATGAGCACTTTTCTAGGCTCGGGAAAAGTTTAACAAAATAGATACCTTCATGGTTTCAAAATGTATACTACAGAGAGTAATAGTTAAATATGTTTGCAGCTGGAGGTGTCCTGTCAACAGATTTATAGTTCAGTCAGGAACAGTTCAGTCAAAGAAACACCCCTCTGCCCTTCCACGCTCCTGCATGGAAATCTTAACGCAAGGAGAACAACAGGAAAGACCCCCCGGGAACAGAACAGAGCAGCATCAATGACAAAGAGAAATGTCATTGATAAGTCAGACACAGCATGAAAAGGAGGAGCTGGGGTGGAGGCGGGTTGCAAAGCAGCTTGCAGAGGAAGCAGCAGCAGTAGGCAGGCCAGACCGGTTTAAATAAGGCGCCCTGAATGAGATTTGCCAATTGGTTGCATAAAAAGGAATCATGTGATCTGTCAGCTGACTCCTTTCCATCAGTCAGCTGCTTCATCAGTTGATTGGCTGTTTGAGATCAGCTGATGTAGCTGGGATGTGAGCTGAGCTTGACATTGTGTCCTGCCTGAACTAACGCTATGCTCAATATGTCTCTTATAATGGAAGTCAATGGGGGAAATATTTTTTGGGGCAGGGGTATATTTTTGCTGCAGTCCCGTGACTGGCCACTGGGACAAATTAGTGGTAAGGCTATGTCTTGGCCAGAAATAGTGACTTGACTTCGGAGAGGGAAGTCAGCCAAGAGATTGTCCGGCCGTAAAACCACAACTTATTACTTTTAGGTTTGCTGTATGTAAAGATTTAACAAACACCGTGGTTGGCGGAATTTGTTACTTTTGTACAGAGCCGGGGTAGCTGTTAACTCCTGCTCCAGCTAATTGCCCCCTGACTGTAGTTTCACATCTAACAGAGAGATATGCTATTGGTATTGATTTTCTCTTAAGGATGAGCACTAGGGAAGCTGAGCAGAAAATCACATTCACAACAAGGAAAAAGTGGGGTTGTGGCAAATGTGATTTGTACCTTAGTTTATACTGATGAAAATCAGTATGAAAATCACAAGAAAACAGAAAATATTCTGATTTCTTAATTTTCTCCCTTTCAGGTGTTCATTAATCTCTCCAATAAAGGAGTCGACTACAACGCCTTCGAGAGCATCAACAACTCCTTCCTGGTCTTTGACAGCAGACTTGTCATAAACGCCACTTTCCAGACCAGTGATTCATCCATTTGTGGTGCCGGGCCTCTCACCAAATTCTCCCGTTGCTACTACGCAGATGAGTGGTCACACGCCAACTTCAACTCCAAGGAAGTGGGCCGGGACCTGGCAGCTGTATTGCTGCCCCTATTTGACCCGACACTGGAACCCGAGGTCGAGGCTCCAGCTGAAATGGATCACCTCATACTGCAGTACAAACAGGCCAAGATTCAAGGTCAGATTTCAAGGCTGGAAAATATATTTAATGAGTTTCAAGGGTTGAGGAGTTTAGGAGTTTAACAGTTAAATCTGGAACCACTGTATCTGATTTCTGTCCTTCAGTTTTTATGTCTACAGTTCTTATAAAACAACTAGATGTTTTCGAATACACTTGACATAGTCCTGTAAGCTTCCAAAAACAAGTTCAGGGAAGCGGTTTTGTGCGGTTCTTTAATGGGACTAGGGTGATTAAACTGACTTTTATTTGCAAAATCAACCAGTTGGACTTCGTTCTTGAAGTCTTTTCTTTTTAAAACAAAAAAAAGTATTGTTTGGAAACACTTCTGATAAAGCATTAATCTCACTTTTTGTGTTGATTGTCCAAAACATGGCTATATGAAAAGAACTGGAAGCGCTGGAGCCAGGTCCCTGATTATTCCTGTTAAAGTTGCCCAGTGGCACATGAAACCAAAAAAGTTCAACTGCTGTGTATAAAATTACCTGGATGATTGGCACCGCTTCCGCAGTATGTGGCCCAAAGAGCAGGCCGACTAAGGGTTAGGGGGTCAGGGTTAGGGTTAGGGGGTCAGGGTTAGGGAGTTTAGGGTTAGGGGTAGGGGTTAGGGGTTCGTTCCAGCATCCGAGTGGGCTACTTCCAGTTTAGTACTCTGCTAACTTTAATGGAGATAAAATGATTCAGTCGTGCAGTTCTTCTAGACTTTCCGACTGTTAATTGACCAAATGGATCAAACTCTGATAGTAAAACAGGTCATTTAGCCGGGGTTGTGATGTGACACATTTAAAAAACTGTATTCACTAATTTACCAACATAGCTTTCACCATTTAAGCCTATGGGAAAAAAATCTTTGACAGTTGTAATTGCACTGTTTGGCCACTGCAAAAATTGGCTCTAAAGCCTAGTGCACCTTCTGATACAAAAAAGGTTTTCTAGTGCAGCATCTTCGTTACCTCATTATGGGGCTCTAAGCCATAATGGGCTCATTACTGTTCCCTGAGACAAGAGGGTAGAAAAAAACTCACCGGTACGTGATGTTTGGTGAAAAGTGCAGATGTAGTTGCTTCATTTCTTCATGGTTGAAGACTAACTGGTTGGTTTCACTGATGCTTGTCTGTTTTTTTTGGGACCTTAAAGGACCGTCTCCCACACAGTGGATGACACACAATTGATGATTCAACCAGTAGAATGAATGAGACTTATAAAACCCTGGCACCCTAAAAGCACTCATCCCACTTGACTATTATATTAGATTTTCCAAGGATTTCATTCAATTTGCAACAGGCATGTTAATTATCATAGTTAAATATTTAATAATTTTATCATAAAGACAAAATTCCTTCACATTCATCAGCAGATCTCAGGTGTCTATATGTTTTCAAGGTCCGTCAGCTTACCTCGATAGTCCGCTCCGTGTCCCTCCTCCTGTCTGTCCATGTTTTTGTCCCCTTTTATCTGGGAGAATTTGTGCTGCCAATATGTGTTCATTATGCTTTTGTGGAACATTTTCCAATCTTTCACCCACTGCCGATGTTATTGTGGCAGACACTCAAACCATAGCAGGGCGTAACAATGCCGCATTGTGCTGCTGTGTATTCACGGAGTAACCAAGGCCACTCCACAGGTTACATAAACACAACAGCCACTCCGCCTCGCCCTTCACACAGGAATGAAACACACATGAACTTTTCAGAGAGATTTCAGTGTTCAGGGAGAGCAGAGATGCCATATCATCGCCCGCTATCTGAGTTCATTGCCTCAGCTCTGTTCTCCTCTGTGGGTGGATGTTGACAGTGAAATGCATGTTATGATGTATTGCTGGTCCTAGTTTTGATGCCAGTGCATGTTTCAGGGCTGAAACAAATCCTATTTAATATTTTCTTCCGATAAAAACACTATGATCGATCTTTTAACTATGATATTGTAGATTTTCAGAGGCAGTATTCTTATATTTCATTATTGTCAACTAGGGCTGCAGCTAACAATTGTTTTTCTGATTATTTATTTAGTACACAACATGTAAGAGAACTGTAAAATGTCTGAGTAAATACAAGGTGGCATCTTCAAATTGTTGTTTTCAGACCTGTTAAAATCCAAAGATATTTCATTTATTTACAGTAAAAAAAGCAGCAAGCTCTAGCATCATCTTATTAACTCAATGATGGATTCCTGTATTCTATTACAATGTGAATCATATGAACCACATCACATGCCAACCTTCATGATGTGTTTGTCCTCAGGTGGGAAACTGCCTGGAGGATACAACTACCTGCACATTACCAAACCGTCCGCCACCAACCTGACCAGCCCTTCTGTTAAACATGTAAGGTTTTAAGGGAAGGAAACTAACAAACTGATGTATTGTTCTTTTTTTTGTCTCTTAATTTGTGGACAAAAACGCAATCGTAGAATATTGCAGCCTCAACTTTTGACCCATCTTTTAAAGCTGTAATCACGCAACAGATCTCCTGAAGAAGAACAAGTTCTCATTAACTTGTGTATCCATCCATGTACAGTTACAGGACAGAGGCATCATGACAGGACGGGTTGAGACAGGAAACTATTTCTGTTTGCATCTTGACCGCTATGAGCTTGTGGAGGCGCTCACCTGTCTCTCCCTGAAGCCCCTCCCTGTCTCCAATTACCTGTGTCTGTACGGGAAACACCAGCAGCTGCTGGGCCAGCTGTCCACCCGCTACCACAAGGGCCTGATCTGCGACTTGTACAGGTGGGAGAGAGAACAGTTACTGTGCTTTTGCACATTTCTACACAAGCTTTGAGGGGGGAAATCCACTTTTTTTTTTTTTTTCAGTTTTTCTAGAGTATAAAATATCAACAAAAAAAATCACCCTTAAATTCTATCAGTTGTAATAACACTGTCAGCTAATCGCTGTCTTACGTAGTAAAACCTTGGACTAGTGTCACAAAGAGATTTTAGACTTGCCTGTACTGTTAGGCCAGACCTATTTTGCTCTTTGATTATTATAATAACAAGTTAGACAGTTGGCAGACAGATTAATATTTCCATAGTAACAATCAAAATGGTGTCAAATTGCAAAAAGAGGAAAATAGCTAATAATATGTGGTTCATTAACAAAGTTGTGAAGCGAGCAGTAAGAAGGAAAAGAGTTTTTAGAGCCTGCAGGAAATTGTTGGAAATATACAGAAGTGAGGACATCGTCAATTCTTTTCATTTGCTAAAGAAAACTATCCTGACTAAGTGAGCAGAAGTACCAAGTCCTGACTGGGGAAGTCAGTTCAGTTAATTTTGCTTTCGATAGCCTGACACATTTTAACAAGTAATGAACCAGCTCACTTTTTAGAAAGAAAAACGATGTGAAATACAAGAGACCTTTCCTTTCAGTCGGGCACTCCTTTGACTCAGTGAGCTTTAGGGCTGCATTTCAAAGCACTTTCCATTTAGATGTGGTGAAATGTTAATGCTTTGTGATGTAAATGTCTTGCCTTTGATTTTATTTTTTGTTGGCTTTGCTGACAGACAGACAGCTAGCCGGGTTAGAGACATGGTGCTCACTGCCCACCCTTCAGCCCGCACTGGTTAGCTAATGTTAGCCTTGGCTGCTCTGCACTGTGCACCAACTGGGTTGGGTTGAAGCTAGCTAGCAGCACCGCTCATTTGGCTATTACTGCTGGTAATGCTGTCCTGGTTGAGGGATGGCTTGGATGTGGAAACATTGTGCTCGCCTTCCAGTCTCCCCCCAGGTCGCCCTGATGAGTAAGTGGCTTTATTTTGAGCCACGAAACCCCTTTAGCATTGTGACCTATGTTAGCACCACTGGCCATGCTGACACTGCTTAAGGGGCTAACCGTGAGGCTAACAATGCTAATGGGGGTTTGCAGCTTAAAATTGAGCTGCGTACTCACCGGGGCAACCTGGGGGGAGACCCGAGGGTGGGCACAATATTTCCAAAACAACCACATTGGGTCTGGATGACGGTCACGGTAATCACCAAATTAGTGGCACTGCTAGCTCCCACTTGACCCAGTTGGTGCGCAGTGATGTAAACTGAAGAGTCACAAAATTTACTTACAGACCGACATGGGTCAAAAAATATCAGCTCTGCTGCGTGTCTGCAGAGCTGATATTAAAAACGACTGATTTTTGTATTGTTATAGACTTAACTGAATTTTCTGTCTTTGTAAGTGTTGAATTCCTCCAGAACGCTGCTGGAGTGAAAGGAGATGAGCAGATCGACCCGGTTGCTTGGTCAGCCATGTTTATTAGTTTGAAATTTGTGCAACAGAGGGATTAAAATGTCTGTTCTTCATCTGACTATTAGTGCAATTTAAGCCATAATCAAAGTCTGTCTTTGTGAAACCAGCCCCTGGGAATATGGTGAAATTGCTACAAAGAACTATGATGGGACAGAAAATGCAAAAACACAGGTTTCAAACTTATCTAAATCACTGAAACAAAACTGAAAGTGGGCACTCAAAATGTTCGTAATAATCCCACATTGCACAGGAAAGTCTGTAAACTGTGATGGAGGTTTACAACAGACAGTTTGGGACATAATTTCACTGCAACCTGGGGTTTGTTGTTGCCAAAAGGAATGATGGAACAAACAATGAAAATAATACCATCTTTTACAGAAGTCTTTTATGAGCTTCAGTAACTCAGGAGGTGAACAAACATCTTATACAGACCTGCAGAAATGATTGGCATGTGTTGTTGTCAACAAAACAACAGCTTCCCCAAATTGATATTTTCTGCACTGTCATTGTGTTTTGTACAGTGTTTCTCTCAGTTCATCCAGCTCCTGTAGTAGTACTGTTTCATTTATTCATTCAGGAACAATACATGTTGCTGTTTTTTCAGTTGTGGATATCTGATTTAAATGTCAAAATGCAACAGATGACAGGTGGTCGAGTTTTTTTTGTTGGGTTTTTGTTTGTAAGAATAGCTGTTTTCAAAACCAACTTCTGTATAAGAACGAGACACTTTCACTGTTTCTGAAGCAACTTTGAGTTTGATAGAGGAAATGCTTTCAGGAAGCTGCAGGTAGTGAAACTTCCCATCATTCATGTGCTGACTGATGACCTCGCACGTCATGATAACACATAAGCGGTCTGAACAGACGAGAGAGATTTAGGCCTTCAGTGTCTTTTGTCCTTATGCTGTCTGTGTGTTTGCTGGTGTGACTTTGCGGGGTGTGTGAGTGTGTGTGTGTGTGTGTGTGTGTTTGTCAAACAGCGGGTGACCTGCTTCTGAGGTTTCAACACAAATGACCCCCAGATATGGACGTCTATTGTCCCCCGCCTCCTAATCTGTTTATGCAGCTCCCCAATCTGTCTTTGTGGCCGGTCCGGGACAAGACAAAGCCAGAGCCTCCCCGCTGCAGAGACTGATTCCTCGTCACGCCGCTCACTCAGCTGACTCGTAAAGTCATTGTGGAGGCTGACGGAGCATCGTGAGCCGTTAAAATCATTGATTGACCGTGTGGCGGCTGGGGGTCTTTCAGCCAATACAGTTAGTGTGGCCTCTGGGTGTGTGTGTGTGTTAGTGTGTTTGGTTACTTCAGAGGTTTGCTGATATTTAAAGGGTCAGTTCACCCAAAAATACAAAGGTAGACAGTTTCTTATATATGTCTTCTGATGTCTGGCTCTGCAGATAAGCGGTTGTGGAAGAAGTACTTATACTAAAGTTAAAGTACCGATACCACAATGTAGAAATACTCCTTCCCAAGTAAAAGTCCTGCAATCAAAGTCCTACTTAAGTAAAAACACAGAGGTAAATGTACTTTAAGTATTAAAAGTGAAACACATGTTACTGTTGTAGCTGCTCAAGGTGGAGCTAGTTTTAACAACTTTCCAACCTAGAAGTCGGGCCCCTCCAAAGAGTCGCCGGATAAATCTGAGGGGTCCTGAGATGATTAATGGGACGGGAAAGAGGGAGAAATTAAGTTCTGACACACAAATTTATCTTAATGCTTTTATTTATATTTATTCACTTATTCTTGGTAAAAAATGTCTCTTGGAACTCATTTGAAACATGACAAGGAGCTCTAAATGCTTTATTGTAATGAGTCACAAGCAAAACATTTGTGAATCACTGATTTAACCCCTAATAATGCAATTTATAATTTTATTATATGGATTTGGATCTGAATGGTAACTAGTAACTATAGCTGTAAAATAAATGTAGAGACGTTGTCTTTATTAAGGGGTCACAAGCCAGGCGGATTATGAGACAATGGGTCACTGGGCACAGATATACAAAAGGCCCCACACACAGGCTTTGTGGTGGTCTTGCCCCTTTTTGTCGTTGTTGTTGTCATTTTATGTCTCTGTGTCGTCGCATCTTTTTGTTGTTTTGTCTCTTGGTGGTAATGTTGTGTGTGATCATTTTGTGTCTCCTTGTGGTTATTTTGTGACTCTCTGTAGTCATTCTGTGTCTGTTTGAGGCCATTCTGTGTCTTTCTGAGGTAATTCTGTGTCTCTTTGTCATTGTTTTGCATCTTTGTAATCTCTTTGCATCCCCTTTATGGAGTTTTTTTGTCTCTTTGTGTTCATTTTGAGTCTCTTCCTGGATGGCACACATTAATTTGAGGGACATTTTGCAGGTGAACGTCAGGGGGACCTCATCAGTGTTGAGAACTACTGATCTAAAGGGTGTTTTAGGGTTGTGTTTTTCCATTAGATGGAAACTCAACAGAGTAAATACTCGACTCGGATCTCAGCAGTGGTAAAACAAAATAAAATAAAAAAGTGTGTATTAATGTGTGTTTGTGTCTCCTGCAGTTTCTTCAGACAGAGCTGGTGTTTGGCCATTTATCATGACAGATTCTCTGACTTTGAGCAGGAGCTTCAGCAGAACACCTCAACTACAGTGAGTGATCAACTGTTTTATCTGAGTCTGACCTCTTTCTTTCTTTCTTTCTTTCTTTCTTTCTTGCTTTCTTGCTTTCTTGCTTTCTTTCTTACTTCCTTCCTTCCTCCCCTCTTTCCAGGTGATTCAATGCCCCTCCACCTCACTTTGGGATGCTGCATCACCCTGTTGGGATTTACATTGCAATAATGACCCACTTGCTGTACATTCAAGTATATATAATAACTACTTTTAACCCACACAAACATGTTACTCTAATACCAAAACAGTGTAGTGCAGCATGTGTACGTTATAACCTCCACCTCTGTTTCCCTGCAGGACGATGAGTCCAGGCAGCAGCTGATGGAGGATGACTCAAATGTCCTTCCTCGGGACCCATTTAAAGATGCTGAGATTCGAGCGGCTCTGAGGAGCAGCGCTGTGAAATATCTGACCTACAACCAAAACCTGCTGCCTATGTTCGCCTACCCGGGACAGCTGTGACATCATAAGTGACCAGGTTAACAGATTTGTTTTTATACCCTGTTAAATGTTTTTAAAGTCATATTGTCATTGATAAGTGGCCTGTGTGTGTCTACCAAATATGTTCAATGTATTTAATTTTTCATAAAATATTTACGAACTTCTTGGGGCTTTGAGTGCCATCTAGTTCCATTATATTGGAGAGACAGCAGACGTCTCTTTGGCTGACATATATCTCCAGCACTCAGCAACTCACACCAAAACAATCTAGATTAATAAATAGCACTACAGGAAAGAAGGAAAATGTATTTTTGATGTAGGGGTAAACTTTCCCTTTAAAAGACCTGTCAGCTCCCTACCTTGATTTTTATCTGAGTTGGGAAACTCCTTACCTAATCTGACTTAAATATTATGCACATTAAATCGTTTAATGCAAGTAAAATGAGAATTTCTGACACATCTGTTTTGTATTTCCACACACATCACATCCATAATGTCTCCACTGTATAACTGTGAGTATGACTCTGCAGCAGCGTGACCAATCACACGGCCCATATAGCGGTTGGAGATGAAAGCTTTTTGCAGGAGGAGGAGGAGGAGGAGGGTGTCACTCTACAGCTGTATGCTAATGAGGCTGAGCTAAAGCCTGTCGGGAAAATAACCGCACACACAACAACATATGTCCGCACCTACAAACAAACCGCAGGCTGAGAAAACACACACACACACACACACACGCACATACATTGCTGGTGTCCAAATATACACATATTATCAGATTCAGTCACGTTTAAAATGTTCTAATTACATAATACAGATAACCAGATTATCTTAAATTCTGTCATGTATAGGGACTTTTTAATCTCTTATCTTTTAAAAATAAGATAAAATATAATTCTAAGATACAATATAAAAAAGTATAAGATATTATATTTTTAATATAATTACCAGGCTTACAGTGTATCTGTGGTATTTAGATGTACATATGGTAACTTTACTGCACTTAATGCTATTCTAATCTTTAATAATCTCACTGTAATGTTCTTATATTCTAATACTGCTGCTTTTAAGAGTGTCCTTCTAGATAAATAGACAGTTTATAGTGTTTTAAAGATGGTTTTTAATTTCCTGTGGTATTAGTGTTGATATAATATTCAACACAGTGACTTGTTTCCCTTTATGGTGTTAGGTTCTGGGTGATTAGTCGCATTTTGTTGTGTATTTTACTTGTTATAGCTGCACTATACTCTCAACTGGATTTCTTGGTTTTCAGAAACAGTTGTCGTATATCAAGCAATATATATGACATATTTTGTTTATGTATTTTTGTCTTTAGTAATCAAATGAAATGTAAAAGTAACATTTTTTTCTTAAAATAGTGGAAAGACTTGCTGCTACACTGAGATTATTTCAACCTGTTTCTAGTAAAGATCAACTTGTTTCATGAACTTTTCTATGAATAAGTGTCCTTATCTTGAAGGACAAGACCAAATGAGCCAACTAGAATCAAGAAAAATGACACTTAAGTTAATAAAATTCTTGAAATAATTTGTTTTTTATTAGAAACTGATTGAAACTGACTGGCTAATTGTTGAATCCAAGAACTCACTCGTGGATACAGGTATCTGGAAAGATGGAGTAGAGTGTTTTTTACTTAAGACAAACAATTTTGAAACGCAAACATATGAAAAATGAAGGGAAATAAGAGTGTTAAGCAGTTATACTGACGTAATGGCAGCGTTTGGGTGATAATTGGTCGTATTTCAGCTCTAAGTTAGGACACAAGCTTTCAAAAAGGACTAAATCAATGAGACTGATCCTGAGCTCAACAGTTAGACATTAACCGAAGCTCGCTGCTCTCCAAACATCCACGCTGATTCCTGCGTGCGCACAAACATTTATTTTATTTTAAACATGTCAGAGCTCAGCACCGACTCCTGTGACATCCCGTCATCCCTCATGGCAGAGCACAGACTCATATCCGGCTGACCGGGTCACATCTGACCTGCAGGAATTGGGTTTGGTGTGTTTTAACTGGCAGATAATCTCGGTTTGCCCCATTTGGTGACACAGAAAGAGCGCACTGATTACGCACAGCACGCGCCGACGGTATCTGGGGGCCAGATTGCTTTTGGGGGCCCCCACTTCTTCTTCTTCTCCCTTTTTTTTCAACTGTGCAATTTCCTTTTCAATCACGACGGGTCTACAGCTTGCACAAGCGCAGCCATTGTGATGCAAAGCAGGAAACCCTCCTCTCGCTATTAATTATGTATGCGTAAAATGACGGATTCATATGTCCGGAGTTAACTGTCACGCCAGCGCACATGCTGCAGGGCCACGGTGGTTTGAAATGTTTGTTTGTTTGGTTATTTGTCTTATGTAGCTGGCAGATTTTAACTCAATTGTTTTGTGCGCTTTTCAAATCTGGTTTTGGATCTTTAGTTTTCCTGGAAAGTCTTAAATTCTAAAATATGAACACAATATATTGAGTGGTCCTAAAACAGTTCAGTTAAGTGTTATAACTCAGAATGTTGGAGCTGGTTTTGTGCTTTTTCTCTAAAGAAAAATGTGTCTGAAACCCGACCTCATTTTCACTTTCAAATTTCCTTCCGCTGCGGTTTCCGTCTCTGCAACCGAATTTGTTTGCAGTTCTACATTTTCCATTTTCCTGCTGTTGTTATCTTTTCCAATCACTTCTTGACGTCGTTATGTGGACGGATGTCTCCTTTTCGGACAAATCAGAGCCCCCACCACCCAAAGGAGACACATAAAGCCGAGGCACGTGTAGATTTCTATACAAACTCATCAGACCGTAAAAGCAGGAGGCTCCTGGCGTGTGCCCGGGTCGAGACGAGGAGGAGGAGGAGGGGGAGGAGGAGAGAGTGTGTGTGGGGTGAGTGTGTGTATAGGGGGGGGGGGGGGGGGGGGGGGTGAAATACAATAAAACCCTCAGGTACATCTGCTTTGCAATCTGCAAATCCTCCCTCCATCACCCCCCTCCATCAGCCTCTCCATCCTCCCACACCCACTCCCCAAATCCACAGGGGACCTCGGCTCCTTCTGATTGGTCGGGGATGAGTCAACGAGGGGGGACGGGAACAATGTCATCATGTCGCCTTAAAAAGAGTGCAGCTATGTTGTGGTGAAAGCACCTCGGGAGGAGAACAGAGGATCAATAGCAGCAGGAAACAACAACAAAAAGACGCATCAGATGTTTCTGTCCGCCAGCGGCTGAAAGTGGATTTCTTCTCCCCGCAGCAGCGTCCAAAGTGCCTTCAGCTCTCCATCCAGCGCGAACATGCCGAGAGGATTTTTGGTGAAAAGGAACAAGAAAACCAACCCGGTGTCCTACCGGGTCCGCTCCGATGAAGAGGAAGCGGAGCAAACAGCTGCTGATGCGCCGCCGCTGTCCTCCTGCGCACCTCTCGCCTCCTTCCCGGTGCGCGCACAGACGCCGACGCCCACCTGCGGGGCGGCGGCCACGGTTCCGGAGCAGGTCGCCAGACCGGTGCAATTCGGGAACCCGGAGGCTGTGTACCAGGCGCTCTACAGCCCCACCCGCCCTGTCAGCCAGGACCATGACCGCTCCTACTTCGAGAGACGCTTCAACCTCGGATCACCAGTTTCCGCGGAGTCTTTCCCTACACCAGCAGCGCTCCCCGCTTTGGACCACCTCTTCGCCCCGGTGGACCTGAAAATCGGCTCCAGCAACAGCAGCCGCACCGAAACAAGCGCCACATCCACCGCGGCGCTCCCCACCGCTGGGACCAAACGGCCATCCAGCGACACCGAGCGCAAAGGCAAACCGTCATCCAAGAAAACCAAAGCTATCCGGAAACTGCACTTTGAGGATGATGTCACCACATCTCCGGTTCTCGGGCTCAAGATTAAAGAGGCTCCGGTGGACCAGAAGACACCCAAACCGCAGCCACCCGGAGGTGACAACATCCCGATGGGTGAATTCGTGTGTCAGCTGTGCCGGGAGGCGTACGCGGACCCGTTCGCTCTGGCGCAGCACAAGTGCTCCAGGATAGTCCGGGTTGAGTACAGGTGTCCCGAGTGTGACAAGGTGTTCAGCTGCCCTGCTAACCTCGCCTCGCACCGTCGCTGGCACAAACCGAAGCCGCAGAGCGGAGCTCCCGGTGTGCAACATTTGGAGAGCGACAAGGCGGCCGCGTGCGGTAAGACAGCGCCGGAGGAAGCGAAGGATTCTAGTGACAGGGACACACCCAGCCCCGGACCGTCCGAGTCCGGCTCAGATGAAGGGCTGTATGATTGTAATCACTGTGGGAAAAAGTTTAAACGCCAAGCGTACCTGCGGAAGCACCTGGCGTCTCAGCACGGCTCACCAAAACCGGCGGCGGAGGACGAGGACGCGCCGGTGTGCGAGCAGAGCGCGGCGCCGCTGAACCTGAGCTCCTCCACCTGCCACCCGTGTCCGGTCTGCGGGGAGAACTTTTCCAACAGAGGCAGCCAGGAGCGGCACATCCGCCTGCTGCACTCCTCACAAGTGTACCCGTGCAAATACTGCCCCGCCGTCTTTTACAGCTCCCCGGGACTCACTAGACACATCAACAAATGCCACCCGTCCGAGAACCGGCAGGTGATCCTGCTGCAGATGCCGCTCCGCCCCGCCTGCTGATCCGGGGCTGCTTTCACACTGTCAGATAACAACCAAGTCCAGCCTTGTTTCAGAAAGGATTTTAGGGTTACACTGCAAAAATACCAGTTTGTTTTTTAAATGTTGGCTCCTAAAAAGTACTTTTTTAAAACCGTGTGAAAAACATATGGCACTTTGGTGAGAAGATGTAACTCTGTTTGACTTTACTGTGATGGGAGTGATTTATTTTCTTGTTTCTTATTTGGTTAAAAAACCACCAAATTCTAAACAGATCTCCTATTTTAACACACTGAACTCCAAATTTCTTAAACACTTCTAAAACAATGTGTCTCATTTTGCCTTATTTGGGGAATTTAATTCAAGTAAATGCACAAATCAATACAGAGGAATTTGTCCTTGCATCACCATTTCCTGGCAGCTTTTGAGGTAAAAGAAGAAATGAAAGGGTATTTTTTGCAGTGTGACTCCTACAGTAACGATAATGTGACTCACATGCACCAATTTGTAGAGGTCAGAGGTCAGCCGCTCACCTGCAGCTGGCAGGGATTCAGTGCCTTGCTCAAGGACACTTCAGCAGGTTCTGGGTGTGTGTTTGAACCCTGCCCTATAACGCCCCCCCCCCCCCCCCCCCCCCCCCCCCCCCCCNCCCCCCCCCCCTCCCCCATCTCTGACGTCATACTCTAAACACTTAAAGGTTAGACTGTTAATTTATTTTTCTAGCATCTCTGCACAAGTGCTATTAGCTTCTAGACCTAAGAGAGGGGACGACCTGTAGCCGATAAAAAGCAGAATTCACAGGCCTGAGAAGACCTTATCTCATCACTCTGATTAGCTTTAACATAGCTTGTGGATCTGTGGATCAGTAGCTGTTGCCTGAAAACAAAAAAAGAGAGTAAAACTAGTGTAGCCGGTAATGCCTTTGGATTAGAAACTCCTGCTGTAAAACTGCCTTAAACTGATCTGATTGTCTTTTGATTACTTATTTATCACTGGCTGGGTACGATATGATTATTATTTTTTACAAAGCCTTCTGTATTACCATTATACAGTATATCAAACTCCTTTTCTTCTATTTATTTATGTATTTATTAAATTATTTGTGTAAATTATTGCTCTGTGTGCTCTGTGATCTGTTGCCGTGTTTTTCTTCACGATGTAGCCAAATTTATTTTCTTTAACTTATATGAAAACGGTGAGAGGAGGACGGTGTGTTCAAGTGACATTATAGCAATCAATGAGTTCTATCAGCCGCTCCTGAATAAATAATAATGAATGCAATCATTGATTTCACTTTGTATTTTTGTTTTTTGTTTTTTTGGTTTCTTTGTAACCATTGGCTCTTATACTGCTTTGGATGTTTCTGCAGTATTTTGCTAAATGTCCAAATATAATAAAAACCAAACTGAGAAACAGTTTTTATTCTGTGTGTCTTTTGGGTGGTTTTAATATAAAAATGTATTTGCAGAGGTGATTTAAAAGATGGATTTTAACCCCAGATCAACACAAATGTTGTGTAAAAAGAACCAAATCTCTTACATGATACAAAACACCTTAATCTTGTACTTGGGTATTTCCACTTTATACCTTAACACAATTCAGAGGGAAATATTGTATGTTCACACAGCTACATTGATATTGCTAGTTAAGTAAAAGATCTGAGTGCTTCCTCTGCCACTGCATGTTGTAAAGATCTCAGGGTCATTAAATTGCTGAATTCCCACATATATCACAGAGAACATGACATCAGTGTCCTGAAAGACAGTTATGTCCCTGAAAGCAGCTCATGTGAAGGTATTTGAAGAGATGACGTCACATCTCGACATTTCTGGTGTCGAAATCCAGCAGAGTTTTCATTATTACTGATATCAGTGGGGAAGAAAATGAGGTTTTGACACCCAAAATAAATTAGGATAAGTACAATATAACATATTACTTAACATATATATCCCACCAACTCTTACATCTCAAAATTTCTCGCCGTCACTAACAAATGTGATGTTTGTAAAGACGAAGAAGACACAAGAAAAGTTAAGCACTCTAGAGGAAGCTGCAGGGTTCATGTGCTCATCAAACAAATCATATAATTAAGGTAGAAACTAAGAATGTTTAAAAATCTTTAATGTTCATATCCATAAGCCCGAGCTTTCCTAAGATCTCCATCTTTTAAATTATTCATTTTTTAAATTAGTAAATTGCATTGCATTAAGTTTACAGTTAATAAGAACATGTATGTTATACACAGTGGTAGAAGAAGTATTTAGATCCATTACTTACTAATAACAATAGCAATGTCACACTGTAAAAAATACACTCTTATTTGTTAAAGACCTGCATTCAAAATTTTACTCAAGTTAAAAGGCATTCTGGGAAAAACTGTAAACAGAAGAAAACGCTGGAATATGTAGAGGGATGTGCCTTCATACAGCAAAGTGGAAAAATTAGATAAAAATATCCAAGATGTAAAGGAATTATGTCACTTTAAAAAAATTGTTACCTGTTTGTGTGTAGCAAGAATTGGAGTTTGATCCCGACACACTGTAAGAGTGAGCTGTGTGTGTACCAGAGGTCAGAGGTCACCTGCAGGTCAACATCCACAAAGCATTTCTGCATCTGAAAGACATTCCTGTAGTTCCATCCTTTCTTCTCTTTCTCTTTCAGCTTTCCTATAAAAGATATACGGCTGCTGACGTCACAGATGTTCTCCTGTGCAGCATCGACTTTAGTGTTCATCATGTTCTGCTTAGAATTATTCCCCAAGCTATTTATAGACATTTAGAAAGACTGCCTCTGCAGTGATGCAAACTGGTCTGGTGTTGGTGCCCACTAATGCCATTTAAGTTGGTTAGGAGAAACAATCAAAATAAAATGGCTACATTCATAAAAAAAAATATGTGACATGGCAACATGTAAAGGAAACTGACACAGCTGTACAGATTGTTATAAGTTAACTTACAAAAATAAGAACTCTTAAATGTGCGTATTTCTTTGATTGACATGACACGTTAACTAGTCAGACATGTGTTCTCCTTATTGCCACTTGGGCATGTTGAACTTATTAACTTCTTCAGTGAACAAATAACCTTATTAATTGTTGTTTCCAGAAGTCACTTTAAAAATCAATAAAAACTCCATTGACTTTCTTAGTTTTAATCAGTTGTTGATTTATATTGAAAACTACTTCTGATGTCTTAAAATTAGCATTTACATAATAACCAAATGTGCTAGTTAATAATTCCATTTCATCATTTTGTCCTGAATAAATTAATGAACTTTAAATGGAGTCCCAGTTACAATGATTTTTAAAAGGCTTTTTACTTTTATTTGTTCCATTTACTGATGCGCCTCACATCTCAAATCAAACCTCACTTTTCATTTGTCTCCTGCATGGTGATCTCTGACTTACAACACCAAAAATGAAGACTTGAATAATTCAAATGCCAACTGTATGAAATAATCCATAAACTGGTTGACAAAATAATCTAAACACAAAGTCTCTTCAGTAGCTGTGCAGGAATTTTTGGATCATATCACATGATCGTCATCAGCAGATGGACTTTGTCACTTACCAATGGAAATGTAGATGTTTAAATTTACATTTTCTTCTGAACACTTTCAGGACTCCTTGTTCATAAAGGCTTTAAAATTGAGACTGGAAGTTCATCTGATAAAATAATCTTACCAGAAGGTCAGTTATTGTCTCTTCTTGAGCTTTCAATCGTATCAGACTGCCTTCCTCAGCACCTGCAACCTTCAATTCATAAATTGTTTTATAAATGTATCAGTTCTGAAAAAGTGTTCTCCAGTCTCCATGAACACTGTGGACAGAGCAGACAAATCAGCAAAAGCTCCCATGTGTTTTAAACAGCAGTGAAATTCATGAATGTAGCAGAACAGTGACTGACAGAACAGAAATGTCGATTAAAAACGAACTCCCACATTTTATTTTGTCGACTTTCTTGAGAGAAATTGCTGAGAATTTTCAGAACATCTGGATGGAAACCTTTTGTCTCACCTCCACCTTAAACCCTCCATCACACCACCACACACACTCTGACCCTTTCTCTGACCCTGTCTCCAGCTTTTACCACACACACTCACTTTCACTACACACACAGACACAGACACACACACACAGACAGACAGACAGACACACACACACACACACACACACACACACACACACACACACACACACACACAGCACACACACAGAGGCAGGCCATCAGTCTGCGTCTCCCTCCTTGTGTGGCTCTGACAGGTGTAAGCCAGCTGGGGAGCAGACTGCAGATAAGAGCTACAGATAACACACACACACACACACACATACATACGCACTGTCTCTTTAATGGACCACAGCAGCGTTTCCACGGAAATAAAGAGTCTGAACAAAAAGCAGCAGCTGTCGGAGCTGCAGGACTTTAACTGAACATCTGAACATGTTTCACAGCTTCAACAGTAAAAGTAATCGCTTTATACCATAGTAGACATATTTCCTCTGTTATTTTTTTAAGATGTAGTGAAATGAATTGTGGTGTTCAGACATTCATGTTCCCCCATAAATTCCAAATACTTTGGTAATACTCTGACTTTTCCTCTGGTGCCACAATTAGGATGACATATGACTTTTTTTTATTATTATTAGTTTAGTGAAATATCTCAACTACTACCGAGTGGATCGACTGATGATTGATGAATTTCAGCAACTTTGGTGCTCCATTAACATCTTCATCTAGCGCCATCATCAGGTCAACATTTCATTATGTCTAATAACTTCTTTATGACCAACTACCTGCAGTGGCACCCTCCAATATTTTTACTAGGGGTGGCCAGATTGGGTCAGTGAATTGTAACTAATATACTTTGGTTTCTTATATCTAATGTAAACTTAGCACATATAACATTTTGAGTTCACAACAATCATGTTTTAATGTGTAATGTATCTGTATGTGTCAGGTGTTCTTTAAGGACGCATTCACACTGGCACTATTTGGTCTGCTTTAAACGAACCCTGGTCCGCTTCCACAGATAGTTTAGTTTTTTGGAGTGGTGTGAACGCTCATTCGAACTCTGGTGCAGACCAAACTAGCGAAGCCTGGTCCGCTTGAAAACTGGGAGTCTCGGTTCACTTGCAAGCGAACCCTGGTGCGGTTTGCTTACAGTGGGAAATGCGAACGGACTATCCAGTGAACCAAAGAGAGGAAGTGACGTAGAGCGCAGTGCATTTTGGGTAGAAAAAAAACAAAGCCAACTGTGCGAACTGGGAGAGGCAGAGGTAAAAAAAAGAAAAAGTTGGAAAATTTTCTTGTGGAGTAGTGAGGAGGTGCAGGTGCTTACCCCAAGACTGCATAAATTTGGTGTTGCTCCATTGTTTTTGTGGTGACCAAGCTGGCTGAAGGGGGTGGATTTCTGTTTTCGGTCCTGGCCAATCGATGAGCCGGGTTTTCATCTTCCTCATGCTTTTTTTCTTCCTGGTCAGTGGTCGTTTTAGAATCAGAATCAGAAATACTTTATTGATCCCCGAGGGGAAATTATTTATTTAAATTTATTTAGTTTTAGGCAATACCGTCCCCAAACGAGCAGCTGTTGTAACTGTGTGATGTTGTCCAGGTGGTTTGGTCCGCTTTAAAAAGTGCAATGTGAAAGTGAACCGAACCAAATGAAGGTGTGAAGTTTTTCGGCATTCCCCACCCAATCAAATTGAGTCCCCCGGACTATCCTGGTGTGAATGCGCCCTAAACAGACTGATTGTCCTTTTCCTTAAAAAGACAAACATACAGCTTTAATTTGAAGGAGTACATTGATTGTAGGGAACAAAACATTTACTGAGACCAAGGCTTCTGAAGTTTAAGGGAGACTCGTGGGCACCCATAGAACCCATTTTCATTCCGATGTGTTGAGGTGAGAGTTCAAGGGATCCCTTTGGAAATGGCAATGCAGTCATTTCCTCGTCAAAATTTGGCCTTACTTTCGTGTGCTATTTAGCCCTCTTCACGAAAAGCGATGCCTACATGGTTGGTACCAGTGGATGTAATTTTTTTGTTACAGATATTGTGATAATATCATTATTGTAAATTCTTGTGGTAAAAAATCTGATATTAGGCCAGCCCCAGTCCCAAAACATGGTTGATGGGGTTGAGTTCAGGGCACTGTGCAGACTAGTCAAGGTCTTCCACACCAAACTGGGAAAACCATTTCTTTATGGGAGCATCAGTTCAGATCAGTTCAGATCAGATCAGATCAGATCAGATCAGTTGTTTTGTATGGCAATGGCAGATGTTTAGTTTGGGTGACCTGTTGCTCATTTGTAGAGGAAGTGCAGATCAGCCTTCAGTCCAAGTCCTGTCCTTAAAAGGAGGCAACAGAGCTTGTGAAATTAAACTCCTTTAAATTTTGCTTTATTAGGTTGAATCGATGCTGGGATAGAAAGGAGAAATAGATTATCTATGCAAAACTGTTATGGATGATTCCTCTAACATCTCCTTGTATCACAGATGTGGTCAGTCAGTGTTAAAGTGTTTCTGTTGGCGGTGGCTTTGTTCTTTGTGCTGCTGTTGTGTGTTTTCTTCACTTGTTATCAGACATGAAAGCGACACGATGTGATTCAATTTGTCTGGTTTAATCAGACATCACTGCTGTCTAATGCTGTTAGCCCAGGACAGGGAGTAATGTTACACCCTGCGTGTGTGAGTGTGTGTGTCTACGTACATATAAGGGATAAACAGCATCATTTGTGGACTTTAAGGCTTCTATTTTTGTATTTTATTGTTACTCTGATGAAAAGTCCAACAAAACAAGTAGTGTTATTGCTCATGTTTCACACCATTGAGACCACTTTTCCCATCAGCCCCACTGCTTTTAGGCCATCTATTTATCAGCTCATCTGTTACAAATCCATCCGTCCATCCATCCATCCATCCACCCAGTATTCCATCCCACTTGTAGTGACTTTTAACATAACAAAATGTTTGAACAACATCATAACTGCATGTGTATATTTATATTTACCCTGTGTTTAGATAAGGATAGAATAAACAAAGAAAACTACATTATGGCTGCAACACTAGTAATTGTCCATTCATCCATTATCACAATCAGCCACCCAGTTAGTATAAATTCATCCATCCATCATAAATCAGACCACCAGTCTCTAAATGCATTATCCATCCATTAATCAATCCATCTATCTACTGTTCCATCCATCAAACCAACTGTGAATACACTAATCCACACATCCAACTAAATATCTAACCTTCCATCCATACATACATACCTACATACGTACATACATACATACATACATACATACATACATCAAACCAACTTTAAATACATTAATCCACACATCCAACTAAATATCCATCCATCCATCCATCCATCCAACTGTAAATGCATTAATCCACACATCCAACTAAATATCCAAACATTCATTCATCCATCCATCCATCCATCCATCATTGACAAATCCATCCATCCATTAATCAGTCCACCCATCTACTGTTCCATCCATCAAACCACATGAAAATACATTCATCCACACATCCAACTAAATACCTAACCTTCCATCCATCCATCCATCCATCCATACATACATACATAAATACATACATAGATACATACATTTCTTCACCACATCCACCAGGAGCACTGCCCAATGTGTGAAAACACCTAAAAAGAGACAAATGGTTTAAGTTGAAATCTGTCAATCACACATGGAGACAATACTCAACCTACTGACCAATGTAGACTATTGTGATGATAGAATTGTTTTACAGGCAGATTATTCAAACATATAACACAGAACAGCAAGACACAAAATGGTTTTCTATATCAGAACATCTATTTCTATTTCAAATGCCTATTCTTTTTCTCTCAATGTCAGTTTTTGTTCAGAGAACATACATTCCTGATGAGTAGGTGGTAAATTACATCACAGCAGCTCCCTACAGTCCTCTCTCACCTCACCTTGCATCTTTTGACCTCCTCCTCCTCCTCCTCCCCATCCTCCTCCGCTCTGCCCTCCATCATGGCCTCTCTCTCTCTCTCTCTCTCAGCTGCTGCAGCCCTGCACGCGTCTCCTCTTATCTCCAACACACTCAAACAAAAGAGACAAAAAAAGAAAGAAAGAAAAAGGCAGGAGGAGACAGAGTAAACACCAGCCTCGCTGCCTCACCGCCTCTCTGCGTAGGCCGAGGTAAGTCAAACAAACCTCGGGGCATTTTCCAGGCTGGCAGGTGTTGGTGTCAGAGGCAGGCGAGCATGGCATCGAGAGTCAACAAGTGGAACAAGCGAACACAAACACAGGAACAGTGTGTTTTAAGTGCAGATTAAGCTTTGGCTGTTGCTACTTGTAGAGTGTTTGTGACTTTTGTTCACTCAACATGTGGGTGATGAAGTTAAAGTGGTAAATCCTCATGTTTGTTAAATACACTGTAGTGTTTCTGCACCGCATGTCCAACAGGCCCCCTGTCAATCACAACCAAGTGGGCCACACATTTCCTTTCAGTTTTTGCTACATGGGTGCTTTGGTTATTAAATTCTTTGTTCTCAGGTTCTCTCCAACAATGAAGTGAAATACTGTGGTAGACTGGTGCACAGTAGTCATAAAATAAGTAAACTGTCAACAGGATAAACATATTAAAAGTAAACTGCAGTGTGTGCAGGTACTGTAGGGAACAATGACCAGAGAAAAAAACATGATGCTAATTGCAAGATAAATTGGTCCCAGTTTTTGTTATCTTGGCCACCATCTTGACTCTGAGGGAGTCGGAAGGGACAATTCTATTGGGCACAACTGTGAAGAGTTTTTGTCCTTTCTGCTGCACGGTGTTTCTGTTATTGGTCGTTTTATACCATCGTTAACTAGTGACTCCTCCTTCCCTTTTAGCAGCTGGTTGGAGCCAAGTTTTCAGGGAAAATGACTTGGCTAAAAACAGCAAGCTTTACTGTCTGTTACAGGCCACATTTTGGCTCTTGTTGTGGTTCAAAAAGTAACATTCATAGAAAAGTTTGGTCTTATTTTTAACCAAATTAAATCCATATTCGATATGTTATAATCCACCAAAATGAAATATGATGTGACATTAAATAAATCTTCATTTTTGTTATCTTCGCTGCCATCTTGACTGGGCATGTAGTTAAATGTTTTGGGGTTTTGTTTTGTTTTCCTCTATTTAAGTTAATTCCGTTAAGTCCAATTATTAATGACATGGATCAAAGATTTGTTGTTTTCAGTAATATAAGTAGCTCTATACTTTTGTTATACTGTTTACAGACAATGCATTATTGTGCACTTATAAATACATATAGAATTATATAAATACAACTACAAAAATAGTCTTTCAGCATTGTCTGCTTTTCTCTGTCTTTTATCAGTTTTCCATATAGTGCATATAGTTTTTTCTAAGGAAAGTGACCTCCAAATATTTGTACTCCACAAATTTACAAGTGTAGTCATGTCATATGTATGTAGCTTATAATATGTTCTCCTGTTTCAATGACACAATCCTTTTGCAACTTGAGAGTGTGTTGAGAAGGCGATGCGTATCAACAAGTGTAGATTGTGAAAGGTTAAACTGCTAAAGTGCTGTGTATTGTCTAGAATGAGTGAATCTTCAACAGTGCTACAGTACGTACAAAGATTCAATAGTAGGCCTAGGTAAGGACAAAGTTAGAGGCAGCTCATGAAAATCATACAGAGGTATTCACCAGAGACTCCATTCATGCTGGACCTTTCAAGCAGCTTTTATGTGATGTATAAGTGTTAATTTAATTGACAGTTTCTGTAGGAATACAGTATGTGTTCCTGCTATGAAAAGGCTGCACTTAAAGCATTTTTCCCCCCAGTAGCACCTGTTCTGTCTGCACAAAAGCTCAAGAGATTATTAATAACATAAATTAAAGCCTGTCATGTAAATCCAGCCTGTTTGGACCTGTGACATCATGTCCAAGGTCAGTGTCTGCAGCTGACTGCTGATCAGCTTTACAGAGCAGGATACAGCTGGCTGTGATACCCATCTCCCCTCTGATTAGCAGAGCTCAAGTAAAACCTTAATCGCCTTGTTGACTTGAAAGGATCTCAAAGTGGGAAAGCTAATTAACTCTACCAGCAGCACAGAGGCGGAGAGGAGTTCCAGCAGTAGAGCTGCTGTTATTGAGATATACTCTTCTCTGTTTCTAGTGTCAAAAATTTTGCAAGAAATATATTTTGTAGTGTTTTGTCTTCTTCAGACACACAAAACATAGTGTTTGATTTATTCTAATGGTTTTCTTTGGCTAGATCTGGCAAATGTCCGTGCTTGCATGCATCTGCTATATCTGCAAAAGGAACCGTTTTTTCTTTCTAAACACATACACACAGGTGTATTTATTTGTCTGCCTGAGATTGCCACAGCATGGTTTAGTTTATGTGCTTTGAGTTCTCTGAGGAACGAGATACTACATACACTGAACCACAGAAAAGCTACCGTCCTAAACTTTTTGCACTACAAGGTTGTATTTACAAAGACTGAGCACACCATCAGCGCTGTGATTCTGTATGAGTGAAGCACCAGCAGCTGTTTAAAGCATGCATGCTTATAAATAATATATGAAAGATGAAAACAGATGGACAGTAACATGAACAAATATTGCGATCCAACACTGCCTCTAAATGCATGTTTATAAGGGTTGCCATTTCCAGCTCTGACCCATATACAGTCTCTCTCTGTCTCATTTTAATTCCTTGCCGGAAGTTTCAAGGAATGCCACCACACCTTATCGGGACCTGTTGTTCAAGGTTTGAAAATATCCGTTTCTTTCTCTCTCTGCCCCTGTTCTGCTCAGTATGTTCTTGGCGCAAAGACAGCGTTTATACTATGCCACATGGATAATAGCAATCAGACACAAAACAGGCAAAATTGCATTCAGCTGCAGAACCTTATGGTAGTGTATGTGCTGTAATATCAAAATCATTAAAACAGGACACATAGATCTTTGTGAATTTGCCCCTCACTACATTACACTTTGCACGTTGAGTATCATAGCAAAGACTCCAGGTTGAAATAACATCCATCAGCTCCTTACTGGCTTCGCTGAGGCATTTTAGGCATCTTATGGTCATCTTTTGTCCCTGCAAACCTCAAACATTTTACTCTACATGTGAGTTACTGCATAAAGTCATTTGTTATTGGGTTTATACTGGGTTAGCACTGACAGGTTTCAGATTCTGGGGAAGCTGTGGTAGAAATTGGTGAGCAGCTCTTTGCATCTGCTGTGGTTGAAAGCACACGTCTGTTCTGTAATTTCTAAAATCCTGCAAAACATCAGTGTGTTCTGTAAGCTTTTGTTCAGTGCGTTGAGGTAATGGGTGGGGCAGGAGAGGGGGGTGATGTGTGTGTGTGTGTGTGTGTGTGTGTGTTTGGTGGGGGGATGCAGCTGATTTGAGGGCCCTGGCAAACACAAAGGGGCCAGGACCTCCTCCACACATGTCCCACACAATGCCCCGGTCCTAATGCTTGTAAATCTATTCACACATCCAGAGGCCAAAGATAATAACAAGCTGTTCAGAATGAATTTCTAATGAGCAAACTGAAGCCTATCTCTCTCTGTCTGCAGAAATCCTGCTTCACAGTCGGCCGTGAAACAAACGCCTGTTTAGCATCAATGCAGAGATGTGTATATGTGAACCAATAGCGTTGGATTAACAAAGGACAGACGGACAACCCACCTATAAAGGAATCTAAGAAATGAACACAGATGTAATTTAATTTAAAACATTTAGTTGATCTTCTACACAAAGAGAAACTTAATGAGTGCAAACTGCACTCATAGAAATTGCTGTTAAAAATGTGGACTGCAGTCATCAAAGCTCTAACAGCACTCAGGTTTAAATATTAATTTAAAATCTTAAAGTTGTAGATGTTAGTGCTGGTTGATTCGGCATCACCCACAGTTGCTGTGGCAACAGCAAGTGTTAGTTCAATACTACAGCAAACACTTGTTGAACAGGTGAATCAGTTTACAGCGCAACCAAACAAACTTATATTGTTTTAATAAAAAAGTCAGTCAGTGACACATACTGTACTTTGCATTTCCCTGTGGCTTCTTCACCGCCCTAAAAGCCGCCCTGTGTTTTGCCAGCTTTCAGTTCGAAGCAGCAGTAGCAGAAAATGTTGTAAGCTTTAGCAGTAACTCAACACAGCTCTGGTATGGCTGTAAACATTTAAGTTGATATCAGTTAGATAAAATGACAAACACTAATGTTGATTACATGTTGCAATGTTTCCTGTGAATCCCGTGTGTTTAATTACTTGTACATGCTACATAGTGAGGACCGAAAACTATTTGAGCAACAGAGTGAGGACATCTTGGAAAGTGAGGACATTTTGGCCGGTCGTCACTTCTTCAAAGGCCTGTTTGACGGTTAAGACTTGGTTTTAAGGTTCAAGTTAGGGTTAGGGTGAGGGTTGGGGTTAGGCATTTAGTTGTGATGGTTAAGGTTAGGTTAAGGGGCTGGGGAATGCATTATGTCGACGAGGGTCCTCACAAAGATAGAAGTACAAGAATATGTGTGTGTGTAGGCAACCCGAATTTAAAAAAAAACAAAACAAAAAAAAAAAAGGAACAGCGGACTTATCACTAACAATACAAAACTAGAGAGGTCATTTAATGTTAATACATTAAACAGCTACTGCAGAAACAAAGGGCAGCCATTAGTAGTTTGTAAAGCTTTTAACTTTAAGCCTCAATTCTATATTCCTCACCACTGTGATGAAATCATATGCAATTTTTGATACAACAGCTATTCAATGTATTCTGTAATTACTTCATTGTTAGTGGTGGGGTCCTCCATCCCTCTTGGGATTTAAATTGCCACCTACGCACATGAGATTCACAGGAAATGAAGCCACATGTAATTCAGTCTTGCTGCGTTCAGGGACCATGTTGGGGGCTCTGGTTCAGATTTTGGCTGTGAAGGTGTTTGAGTCCCTCAGCAGCTGCAGAAAGGTCATCAGAGGTCGCAGCAGCTCGTCTCCTTACCGCTGCAGGAAGCGGGAGCATAATTATGTAAATAAATTATTATAATATAATGTCATTATGCCTTTTATTGCAGAATTACTTTCACCATAACGACCTTAATGTTAGAATACTACTATCTGTTTGGCAAAATAAAAGGTTGACCCTGTGTGTGTGTGTGTGTGTGTGTGTGTGTGTGTGTGTGTGTTCGGTTCAAACCCCTCCACTTGTCTCATTCAGTCTTAACCTCCTGATGACTGCAGCTAATGAAAAGCCTGCAGAGAGGAAGGAGGTGTGTGTGTGTGTGTGTGTGTGTGTGTGTCAGGGGGAGAGCTGCTGCCTATTCTTGTCCCTGGATGGGGCGGGGCAGGGGACTGGTTGCCAGGGCCGACGTTGACTCCTGGGCCCCTGGCTGACAGCGGCAGGCTGTTGGGTCGAGCAGGCCGTCTGGCGAGCAGGCGCGGCCCTCCTCTGAGCTGGCACGCGCCGGCGCAGCAGCAGCAGCCCAGCCGAGGGCATGACGAATCACTGAAAGAAACCTCCACAAGGCCGCGCAGAGCAACACCTGAGCCATTGGGCTGAGGGAGCGGTCGGGGGTGGAGGGAGGGGTCCAGTGGTCCTGGAAAAAAAGCAGACAGGAAGAAACTTAAAAACCAATGCCCCAATTATTCTCTTTAAATCATCCCTTTAAAGGATAATTTGAATTAATCACAATTTGGGGCTTATTTTCTGGTTTGTGAGTACAGACGAACTATCTGTTATGCCTCATGGCACAGGAAACACAAATGCATTACGTACAGTAGGTCAAAGCTAAACCGGATGTCAGTCTGTAAACTGTGATAGACATATACAACCGACAGTTCGGTCATAAATTAATTGTTTGCCTTCATTTTTCTCTTCCAAAGTTAGTTTGACATTGGTTTACAAACTGACTGTGTTCCTAGATCTCAGCTGCCTGTTGAACTTCTTTATAGTGATGTTACCATGACTGCATCCATACAGCTGTGGGTCATGGTGACACCAGGCTAAGCAAGGAAGCCCAGCTGTCTTTCTTCCTAGACACTTCCTCCAGCTCTTCTTGGGGAATCCTGAGGCGTTCCCAGGCCAGATGGGATTTGTGATCTCTCCAGAGCATTCTGGTCGCTCCTATCAGTTTAATGTGGCTGGAATACCTCCACAGGGAGGTGTTCAGTATGCATCAGATATATGGTTCACTTTAAATGGTTAAAGGAACCACCACGTAAAGGAGCAGTGTTTCTATTGTAGGTTCCATCCAGAAGTTTAAGGTGGCTGTGGAAAGTTCGTAAACAGCGGCTGTGCTCAATCGGAATTTATGTCCACCACAATAAAATATGATGTTTACCTTAACTCAGGGGTGTCCAAACTTATTTTGGATGGGGGTCAGATTGGATGATGTGAAAAATGTGCGTCGAGTGTGCATGCACGGTCCATGGTGATGTGGGGCGCAGATGATGATCACCACTCTTTGCTGCATGTTAAGGCACATCTCTCCCACTGCTGAGGAGGCAGAAGGAAACACTGCCAACCAAGTTGCCTTGTAGCCCCTCTGTCTGTCTCTTGTTTCTGTCCCTCTCTTGAGTGCACTCTCTCTTTCCCCTGGTTCTCCACTATTGCTCCATTGTTCTGTCACTCTCCCTCTCAGCCCCCTTTCCTGCTTCATTCAGCCCATTAAAACTCCTGCCATTTACGCATGTGAACTGCCAGTTTCATAAAAACAAACATAAAAAAACCACTGCTAAATTGGTGAGAGCCTGACCCACTTCAAGCCCAGGGGCCAAAATGAGAAATTACAGCCCAGCCCAGTCCAAACCTGGCAAGATGGGTCAGGCCCTGTCAGGCTCAGGCAGAGAATCAGAGTTCTGGTCCTGCCATCATGAGATGAATGGAAAAAATGCAAAGTGTTCTTGCTTGATTACCCAGTATTCTGCAGTGTGCCACATGTAGTTTGTTTTGAACAACAAGCTGTGGGCCGTTTAAAATCGTTTCCTGGGCCGCAATTGGCCCCTGGGCCACACTTTGGACACACCTGCCTCAATTTTTCACATTTGAAAATTTTCAAAGCATTTTTGTTGTAACTCTTGCAGCCTAACCCACTCCTCTTAAATTATATGACTGAATACACTGGAACCAGTGGAAGAAAACATAGATACAAACAGCTTTCTTACTACACTGCTCCTCTGCATGCTGCAATGGATCCCAGTGGCAGCTTCAGTCCTAATCAAGACACTGGTAATCGCCCACTGGGAATGACTCAGGCCCATCCTACATCCAGGACATGGTCAAACCATACACCCCAGCCCATTCACTAAGCTCTGCTTCATCCTCGATATGAAGGGGGCCTGGCTTCCACTCAACAAAGTGTCAACTGCTTGCTGTCCTGGTTACCAGTGGTGTAACAAACTTCTCTTTGCATCAGGACAGCAGAAACTCTACGCATCTTCAGACTGAAGATGTGCTAAAGATAAAAAAATAAACTAACTCTCAATCTCATGTTCCTCAATGCAGCACTTGAACTAGTTCAGCAATGTACTTGCTTGATTAATTCCTGCATTCTTAAGGGTTGTACCCTCATGGTTGGATGCACTTACTGTAAGTCTCTTTGGATAAAAGCATCAGCTAAATAAATGTAATGTAAATGTCTGTCCTGTTGAGTTTGATGTTGGCAGCCTCAGGCAGCTTCAGGGTGAACTGGGGGTCATAACGGAGCATCGCCGGTTCAGCTGCTATAGCAACCAACATCATCATCATCATCACAACAGCACACATTTTGACAATTTACAATATCACAACATTTTATGACAATTATATAAAAAGCCTAAATGAGGACTTTACAAACTGCCATTTTCAGAAAATTGACTCCCACTCAGAACAAAATGATTGCTGGCAATAAACCGAAACACATCATGGGTTTGCTTTTTATGTCATGAGTCATCCTGAGGTCTGTTGGACAAAAAAGAGCTCAATTTTCAATACTGAACCATCTGTGCTTTAAAAAAACAGCAGATAAACTTCAATTAGCTAAATATTTTTCCCTACATGCCTGCATGCAACTGCAGTAATTGAAATGAAACTAACCTGTGTCCTTGATCTCCATAGAAACGGAGCTTTTCACAGAAATGAGCCACTGATGGACGAGCAACCGGTGAGTTACGTGGACTCAGGAGGAGCAAGGAGACCTGAGTATTGATCCCAGACAGACCACATCTGTTTGGGGTTCTAGCTGCTCAGAGAGTGGTTGAAGGGGCGACCTTGTGAGGGTTTGTTTATATTTTCACAGTCATATCTGAGGCTACATAAAACATCCCACTGTCCCTGCTGTAGTGTCCTTGGTAACTAAGTTTGCATAAAGTGTGTTTTAAAATGTGCTAACAAGGCAATTCAGTTAGCATTAGGCTGGTCTTTGTTGGTAAAAGGTAAAAGGAAGAAACTTGAATTCAGAAGGTGTGCTGTTGTATTTTAATTTTAATGCAGTTTAATTACAGGAAAATAGGTGTGAAAACATTTGCTTTATGACATTTTGTGAGTTTATTTTGTTCATTTATCAGACTAAAAAAGCTAAGAGACTTTGTATTTACTTGTTTTCTTGGAGGTGAAATGCTGCCTCTTATTATTTTGGAGCATGTGGCCAGGCATTACACACTACACTTTTGAGCTACCCATCAGTTTATAATTCAGTTTTAAATTAACCTGACCTTTTAAATGAACTGCAACATTAAAGTGAATGAAACAAGTTATCTTTAATTACTATTCAATAATCTAACACATATTATTCTGAGATGGATCATTCTGCATGATGACTATTTTCACTTTTGTTAATTTATGTATATTTTTATTATAATACTTTTGTATTACTAACAGAGTATTTTTACAATGTAGTACTGCTACTTTTACTTACACAAAAAATCTAAGTTTTTCCTCCACCACTGCTTTTTAGCTCCAGTTTTGGTCTCCACCAACTTCTAACATTGATTATCAGGAGCAGTTTGTTTTTTCACCCATTTCAGTTCACTTTTAGTAACTCTTGTACTTATCTTGTTCTTATTGTTACTCTATTAGGCACTGGTTTTTCTTCTGCTCCTTGAAAACACTTCTATCTTGTGTATTTGTATATTTAATACTGGGCCCAGTGAGTGGCCCTGGCCTGGGGAACCGGCTGCTTGTCTTGTTGGTACTGTTTGTGAGTCATTAAAATTTTGGTTAATGTACTCAGTGTAACTGTAATTTGAAGCATTCTCTGGCACAAGAATTCCCTTCAGGATAAATAAAGTTGAATTCAATTGAACTGAACTGAATTGAACTCAGTTGAAATATCTTTCTCTTTAGCTCCTACATGCTCGGCTATGTTCACCAGCTAGTCTCTGTATCTGTCTGCTGTTTGAGCAGTGAAACTGACGAAACAGTAAATATGACATAGAACCAAAACTATGAACTAAAAGAAGCTAAATAACTCCGTAAGCTGCAGAGTCAGTGATAAATTTCAGTGATTGTGACACCACAAGTGCCTCTTTTCACTTTCCCATAAAGTTGTTTTATTTAATAGTAATAGCAAAGAATATTGATGGAAAAATCTAATGAGACTTAGGATAATATTTCTAAAATGTATAGTTGTGGAGCCAGACTGTTCAAATGTCCTCCCCTGTCACACCCAGACAATGACAGGCATCAGTAATTGAAACATTACGGCACCCCAGTGTTGTAGCTTGAGGGCCTGAGCTCTTTGGAGACAGCATGTGTGTGTGTGTGTGTGTGTGTGTGTGTGTGTGTGTGTGTGTGTGTGGTGGTGGGGAGTTGAAGAGGGTGCAGTGCACACCCGAATCAATAAGGGTCAGAGAGGAAAGGGTCGTCTGAAGTCCCCATAAACTGACAGAGGTTTCAAAAGGTTTGGATGGTGGCAGCTGAGGCTGGATTAACCCCCTCCGGCCCCACAGTCGGACAACTTGTTTCATTGCCTAATGGAGCTGCAGGCGAGGGGATTATTGCGATGGCAGACCATGACGAGAAGTCTCTCACCTCAAAGATGATGTAAGGAGACCAAATCTTCTGGCCTTTGACAGGTCATTATCTTCCACCAGTGTTTTTGCTGGAGGGAGCTTCTGCTCTCTTTAACCTTGAATCATGCTGCACTCCTTCAACTGTAAACATGAATTACAAAAGAAGCGATCCCGAACATGAAGAAGATTCCACCAGGGGGCATTACTGAAGTGTTTGTGAAGTGGGTCAAGCACGCTCGAGGAAACTGTCTCTGCTTTGAGAAGCAGATATGTCCTTGAATTCAAGAAACAAGACATTCTTCTGATGGGTAAAGTACCGGGTGACTCACTCGACTGCCTCTCGAGCGACGGTTGCTTAATTAGCCCCCGTCGACAACGTTGACCTTCCTATAACATGCTCAAGAGGCCCATGGTCACGACAACCTTCCCTCAGAGAGATAATTGGTCCGTAAATATGAAGCCGTTCGCAGGGGGCTCAGTGTGGCGCAGCTATAGAGGCACACATCACTTCCTGCCTGAGTCAATACAGCTGAATGTCAATGATCACTTGCACAGAGAAATATATACAATATGATGAAGTTAACAGTCATTAGAGTCAATGTGCTGCAGTTTAAGAAATATTTCCTTCCTTCCTTCCTTCCTGAGAGTGAGATGAGATCAATGTCAGTCTCATTCAGTACACTGCTGGAGTGCAGAACAAACATCCAAGGGGGCACGGGGCTTAAAAGGATAGTGCACCCAAAATGAAAATTCAGCCATTATCTACTCACCCATATGCCGATGGAGGCCCTGGTGAAGTTTTAGAGTCCTCATATCCCTTGCGGAGATCAGCGGGGGGAGCGGCTAGAACACCTAATGGCAGACGGCGCCCCAGACTGACGTCCAAGAGCACAAAATTGAATCCACAAAGTACCTCCATACTGCTCATCCATAGTGATCCAAGTGTGCTGCAGCCGCGACATAAAAAGTTGTTTGTCATTTGAACTCTGTTTTTAGCCTCACTGTAGCCTGTAGCTCTGACTGCTTCTCTGTGCTCCGCGTTCATGTGTGCGCGCTTGCGCGAGACCAGCGAAAGCATGAGCTTTGCTCACCCGTGTTTACATCACGTGACACGTGCACTGCAGGGAGAGACAACGTAACCACAGAGCTAAAAGATAATTTGCACTACGGTCTTTTAGCAAAGGGCAGCCCAACATATCTGAAGACTCTGAAATTGAAATTGAGGAGGAACAGCATTTCGTTGTTGAGCCGTATTTGTTTGAGCCCGAGTATACGGACGGAACTCAGGCTACTGGACGAAGCAGCCGCCGCAGCTCATGAGCCTAACCCTCAGCCAGCAGCAGAATACCGAGTCGAGCACTGGAAACCTGGTGGTGTAGTTGTTTCAAATGCAAAGCAATGCCAAGGGATGAGGAAAGTCTTTGCTGCTCAGACTGGGAATTGGCGATGCCTGCACTTGAGAATCTGGACATCAGTACTGACGAGACTGCTGCTCTTCAGAGATCACTGATCACCCTGAGCGCGCACATGTGAGCGCGGAGCACAGAGAAGCAGTCAGAGCTACAGGCTACAGTGAGGCTAAAAACAGAGTTCATATGACGTTTCGGGGCTGCAGCACACTTGGATCACTATGGATGAGCAGTGTGGAGATACTTTGTGGATTCAATTTTGTGTTCTTGGATGTTAGTCTGGGGCGCCGTCTACCATTAGGTGTGCTAGCCGCTCCCCCTGCTGATCTCCGCAAGGGATGTGAGCACTCTAAAACTTCACCAGGGCCTCCATCGGCATATGGGTGACTAGATAATGGCTGAATTTTCATTTTTGGGTGCACTATCCCTTTAAGCCCAGTTCAGACAAATGATTCACAACAAGACAAAACCATTTTGGAACGTTGCAGAGAAAAGCTGCAGCAGTGTGAGCTGGCCATCTGAGCACAACTCAAGCCGGCTGATGGTGTCACCTGCAACTCAGCTGGCCCTCTGTTTCCGTCCTCACGTGTGCCGGTGTCGGACGGTGAGTAAATGCTGCTGCTCGCTGTATGTCCTCATCCCCCCCAAACACACACATTTTCAGTGACTGATAAATTAGCGCTGTTTTTTAATATTATTGCGGCATATTTATTATGAATACAGACCATTTGACGCTTGTTTTGTTTCTGTTTTTCGCCATTTCATCACTACTACAAATGCAGCTGAAGCCAGTATGTTACTATCACTGTCCTCATTCATATTTTAAGGGGCTACAAATTATATTCAGCCACAGAATAATCCTGAAAAGCTGGAAAACAGAACAGAGAGTTGTTGCATAGAGATGATACGCCGTCTCATCTAGTTGCATTGGTGTGAACCGTCAGCTTTTTAGAACGTTGCAGAACGGCGCATTGCAGGTAGTTGAGTTTTAAACTCATCTCACTGTGAATGTTTGGTCTGAACCGGGCTTTATAGCGGGGACAGCACTAAATTACTGGCAAGTGGCAACGTAGTCATGCATAGTGAAAATGAAACCATTCAGTAGTATGCTCCCCAGGAGAAAATTTTATTCTCATTACTCTCCTAATAATCTGACTAGAAACACAGAGGAAATCACTTAGGTGTAGCTAAATGCAAGGACATGCACGTTTTGCATTGACTGAAAATATTTGCTTAATCACACATAAGGTAACACATGAAGAAGTCACTGAAAATTACCAGCACAGACAAAACATCCAAAATATTGCACTGTTTGTACTGTGCAGACTTAATGTCGAATTAAAAGAGCATTCTTCCAGGGACATGTATTTTCTAGGAGCATGTTTCTGTATGGAATTTTGAGTGAAGGTCTGATGACGGAATCCAGTCTTTATGCTACGTTCCAATAGGCTAAACACCATGTCAGTGTTTCCCCTATTGCAACGTAGCATAAAGACTGGATTCAGGGGGAAACCTTTAACAAGAGTAGCATATACCAGCAACCAGTGTTGGAAGAAGTATTTCACAAGTATTCTTATGTTAAAGTACTATTATCACTGTGAAAATACTCCACTACAATCCTGCATTCAAAATCTTACTGAAGTAAAAGTATCACAAATGTACTACTTGAGGTTTGAAAAGTACAAGTAATCATTGTGTCAGCATTTTATTATTATAGGCTATCTGATGTTTTTGTATTAATATTACTGCTACATTAATGTGTATGTTGCATTTTACTGCTGAAGATGTTTAAGTTTGTGCTAATTTTACCTCCTTTATACACTGTCGGGTTTAATCTACAGCATCATATTCTATAAGATCATCATATGTTTGTAGCCTGGCTGTCCTGTATCGTTGTCTTTTCATGGTGTCAGAAAAAAAGCCCTGTTTTCAGCTTTGTGGTGACGATGAATTTTCCAGCTGATCCAAGAGGGTTTTTAAGTAGAGCACTTTAGTAAATGTACCTAGTTACTTTCCACTACTACTCTTCCAACACATTTACAGCTGACAGATTGTGAAATATCATAAAAAGCATATGGTTGAATCATCAGTCGTAGCTGGTAATGACCATTCTGTGTGAATATCAGGCAAATTTTAGGTAGTTAAACCTGGTTCACATCAACACTCCTCTTGGTACTTTTACTGGTTCTGGAAGAGAAAAACTGAGGTGCTGAAAGTTACGAGCATCCGTCTCGTCCCAGATGGCTCGGCGCTGAGATACACCATAATCTAATTTCCATCCCCATTAAACCAAATAAGTGAGCAGATTAAATTTTCATCTGCATCTAGGGTTTAGGGAATTAAGATGGTGCTGTAACAGAGATGAGGCTTGATTGCCGCTAAATGTGATTGTTTCTCATTTATGATATTAAGTGGCACCGAAATTAGCTATTTTTTGTTTGTTTTTGTCATCTGCTAAAGTGCATCATTAAACATATTCTGTGAAACTGTGTTTTAACGATGTATAAGGAAAACGAGATTAGATTTTCAGGTTTTAGGGATGTTCAATTCCTCAGACATAATGTAAATAAAAATATATACAATAAGAATATTCATGCAGAGCTGCTCCGTTTTCAGTTTTAGATTATTGTATTATATTACTGATGCATTAAAGAGGCATTTTATAGTCTGAGTTGTTTGAGATCATTTTTAGCTGCTTTATTTATTGTTTGGTAGTTTATTTTATAACAACAGGATAAATTAAAACAAGATTAAAAAGTGCCATACTTACTATTGCAGTGTAAGTATAAATTTTCATAAAATCTAAATACTTTAGTAAAGTACAAGTACCTCAAAATAGCACTCTACAGTTCTCTTTATTCTTGGTCTGAAGATAAATATGTGCACTTCTTAACACATAAATATGACCGTGGTTCAGTTGTATTCAGGCAATTTTGGCCAAATGAAAACATCCCTTTATTTTTAACACATTATGCGAGGTTTATACCTCTGTGTCGAATCGACGCTGTACCTTACACCATAGCCTAACTGTGCACCTCCCCACAATGTAACTACATGTCGCAGCAAGGCAGACCTCCTGTCTATTTTTGTAAGATGAAAACTACTTCCCTGAGTGGAAACAAATCTTTAATTTACTTTTATTTCACAGATAAGAAACAATCAACTGTGAAGACAATAAAGCCTCCTCAAAAATAGCATTTTAAGTCCTATGTGGGATTTATCCTGGCTTCATATGAGCAGAGGAAGACTCAGCTCATCGCTAGGCTAATTCATACAATGTAAAATGCCATAGGCTTGTGCTAATAATGTTAGCATGTTATATTTGTTTGGAGAACATGTTTAGTATAAGACAGCTGTTTTGTCAGTGAACCTTGTGAGCTGTAATGGAGCCGAATTTTGTAATGTTATCTTTGTTAAATGTTGCTGTTGTCCTTGGCTTCATATGAGTAGAGGAAAAGTCTGCTAGCCACAAGGCTAATTCATGCAATGTAAAATGCCTTACACTTGTGCTACTAACATTAGCATGTTGTATTTGTGGGGAAAATGTGTCCAGATAAAGACAAGTGCTTTGTCTGTGAATGCTGCGAGTTATAACGAAGCATGAATTTGTGTTTGAAATTGTCTCTATTTAGCCATGTTTAAAGTGTGTTTTGGACTAAATTTCACAGCACTTCACAGAAACCCCAATGATTACTAGTGTTTTGGAGGTGTAACTGCAGAGTGACACAGAAACACCACCGCACAAGTATAAATGCTCACAATGGCGTGGGCTACATGCAATGGCTAGCATAGGCTCTGCATAGAACTAATGCACAGTTATAAATCCCACTTTATTCTGCAATGGTGGGATGGTCTTGATGTTACACAAAATTGTTACAAACAAGGATCATGAGATGAGAATGAGAAATCAACACAAATAAACAACTCAGCTAACAAACAATAATACAATAATAAATTTGATTTCATATTTTTCTGTGTTTTTTTTTTTTTCCAACTGTATGGATGGGTTTTGCTTTACTCTAATGCCCTCCACATACATTCCAGTCCACACTCCAATCCACCATACCGCCGCCTATGTCACCTGTAGGAAGAGCCACCACTGACGGTTACTATAAATTTGGGGGTTTTGTCGTGTTGCACATACAATGGCAGCGGATACAAAAACCACTATCCTTTTTAATGACTGGATAAATCAACTGAATTAATATAGGATGTTATGGACTGCTTGTAATGGTGGTTTTGCAGCCATTTTGTCACTGGTTTGTTGACACCATCTTATGTCAGCCATTTTAAAAATTACAACTTTGTGTTGCATCAGTCCTGCAAGCTCACCACCATCAATAACTGTATATATACCAAAAACCAGTGGTGTAGTGGAGGATATACTCAGGTATATACGGGGTATACCCACTTCTTGTTCTATCCAGTGACAGTATACCCACCTATCAGCTAAACAGCCATTGTAATATATAGGAGAGTATGCCTTCCTCATCGGTAACCTACCTATCTACCTAGTAGTACACCCACCTCATCAACTACCACTACACCGCTGCCATATCCTATAAACACTGGAGAAAGACTTCTTTATGACATTTTACCCTGTATGATTTGTATATTTCAGTCAAATATCCATTTTACTTTTTGCTCTTTTGTTTTGTTTTTATTCTTTTTGTATTACATTGGTGCGTTCTCCCTCTTGGTGTTAGATTGAAGAAAAAAAAAAAACCTATAAAGAAAAAGTTCAGAGAGATGACACAAATGGTTGTCACTTTTCTGCCAGCACAATTGGGTATGAGAATAGGTGTGATTGGATATTGAATACCAGTGTATCCAGTTATAGATCTGACATACAGAAGCTGAATCTGGAGTCTGTGTGACCCTCTCCCCCCTGCAGAGCTCTGATCAGCCTCCACCCTGTCTGGGCATGCCTACACCCGGGCGTCTAGTTAACTGATCTGGTGGGAACAGCAGGAACAGTGCATTCAGAGGCGTCAGGAAGACTCAGGAGGTGGCTGACGAACAACCTCCCAGTCGTATTAACAAACCACATAACAGCACACAGCAGCGCCTCCGAGTTCTGAGAAAGCTCTTGGTGTGATCATTAGAGAGCAGAGAGGAGACAGAGAGGCATCTCCCCGAGGTTTGACACAATACAACAACCTCCACCATCAGGTCTGTGGAAGGAGTGTCTGCTCCAGCAGGCAGCTAATGAAGGCTGAGAGGACCTGTGGCGGCTCGGTAATTGAACCTCGGGGACATTCTCTCACTCTTCATCAGCATTCTCTCCTGAAGTTACAGGCAGCATCACACTGCTGCTGCTGCTGGTTAATGTGCAGGGACAAAGGCAGTGTGGTGATTTTGGGTAGACATCATCATGATTTTGTTGACTGAAGGTGAAGAGAGTTCAGGCCAGTGGTCATGAGCTTAATGACTATGGCACAACTGATGTTCAGTTCACCTTTGTTCTCTTTGAAGGAAATGCAACGCAATCTGGATTAAATTTTTATTAACAGAATGAGGAAATGTTGATACTGATCTTACAATATCCGCTCGCAATGATGACAGCACCATTTTATGACAAAGTTCAGGCAGCAAAATGAGTTTGGTTCAGGGTTAGGGAACATTTGTGATATAGTTTAATCCAGAAAAAGTCCCCAGTGTCTTAAAGAACAACACAAACTGAAGCTGTGATCTTTCTTGTAACCTCAACACTAGTTCGTGGGTTGCCTAACATGACCACTTACAGGACTCAGAACTTTGGTCTCTTGTGTCAAAGTCCAGTGCTTTAAAGGGATACTTCATCTACAAAATTGACCATTTGCATATCAGTTACAGACCTCATGTTACGTTAAACTCATCAAGGAAACTTTGTTTTTCTTGCGTGTCTTAACCGTGACTGAAGAATCCAAAAACTGAGAAAATTCTTGATGAATGGGAGTAAATGGGGTCCACGTCTATCGACAGCAAAACTATATCGGGTCAACCACTAATCAGAAGATGGGCTTTTCAATCTCTAGCTCCTCCTGTCTGCATGTTGAAGTATCCTTGGGCAAGATACTGAACCCCAAATAGTTCCCAATGGCTGTGCCATTAGTGTGTGAGTGTGTTTACACTAAGTAACAGGTGGCAATTTGTGCGGGAGCCTTGGCCACCCATATGTGAATGGTTGAATGTGACTCTGTAGCGTAAAAGCACTTTGAGTGGTCAGAAGACTAGAAAGGCGTTATACATGTGCAAGTCCATTTCCCAAATCAACGTATTCTTATTAATCTGTTCGTACGCTATCCTACGAAATAGCGCCCCATTCATGATGTTATGTCCTTAATGTACAGTTACATAATTAACGTGAAGTTACGGAGGTTGGGTTTAGGCAAGTCAAGTTGTTGAGGCTAGGTTTAGGAAAAGAAATATGGTCAGGATGTATATTAAAAAGACTCAAAGTTCACAAGACTCTGAACATGTGACTCAAGGAAAAAGTCCCGGGGGAAAGTTCGGCCTGCCTCCTTACAAGACTGCTCTGAACTTTTCCCTTGTTTACTCTTGTTGGCGCATTGGTCACATGATCGCAGACTTTCAAAATATGTGGGATATGTATCACATTACTTTTTGTAGGAAAACATTTGAACAGTTTATAAGAACAGCCTGACCAGATACCATCTATATCAAAACAAATGTTTACAAATTCTCTCACACAACTCGTGCAGTATAATCCAACTCTCATTTATCCAGTCATATACTCAGTACTTCCCAAACACATGCATTTTTGCAAAAACCTTACGATAAAAAAAAAATAAAAAAATGCATAAGCGGTGCTTCGGCAGTGACTTCCCCATCAGACACCAATGAAAAAGTCATCCTTTCATGTCAGCATGATACGCAGCTGGCCGCTGTCTGTGTGTAACAGCGTCTGATGGTGTTGGAGGAACGTGGTTGGACAGCAATGTAAGTTAAAGCAGCGAAAAATCAGAGTAGGGCATGTGGGAGGGGTACAATCCTCCCACCCGCAGCGGTACAAACGATCACTGACTTTCACCCAGTGTTTCCTTCCCGTATGAATGTAATGCCAAACATTAAATATAGCCGCAATTATGTAATTGTGGCTATAGTACGGTTCATGAGAAATTCAGGGTATGATTAAGGTATTTATGTGGACATTTCCCACAAATTTCATGATGATTGGTTCAACAGTTATGGAGTTAGGTCTATTTATGTGCTGAGCCACGCCCTCTCTAAAGTTCAATCGTCAATATCTTTAAGACACAATGAGATAGCAACAAGCTTTTAATAACTTTTGATAAGCTTGGTACAAAAAATAATACACAGAAAGTTTGTTATGAATTGGACCTATGGTGTATGAGTAGATGTCCAAAATGTGTTTTTCAAAAAGTTCCAAAGTTTTCCAGGCGTCGCATTATGTTTCTTGAGGCTTTTTCGTTGAGCACATTCAGCTGCACTCGTGTCAAATTTGAAGTCAATCAGACATAAGGTGTGAGGGGTGTGTCCTTTCAATAATATCATTTTTGAGCCTTAATTATAGCGCCCTCATCTGGCCAACTGGCATCATATTTCCTGAGCAGCATTTGCACACAACTGGTGAAAATTTCATGTGTCTAGGATGTGACATTTCATGGATATTTGTGAAAACATTTCTAAAGAAAAAAAAAACGTGGTCAAAGCAAAAACAACAGGGTTTCAGTGCTTCGGGTTTGAACCCCTAAAGATGTACGAAACAGGTATACCTGATGAGGTTCCTTCTCGGCAGCTGAGGAAGATCTTTGTCAGTGTAACATGTAGAAGAAAATGTTTATGACGAAACTATGCATGACATATTTCCTGTTCTTTGATCCTGCATTTTTAGGGTCAAACTAATATGACATTAATGTATAGGTGTGAACAAACGTGTGTAATTAAACTCTTGTCTGAGAGTTTATAATGACTTTTCCATGTGGCTTTTGTTGTTAGTCTGTAACAGACGTGACTTGAAATGCACTAATGCACTCTGGTCAAGATGAAGATCGGCCTCAGTGCCATCACTTGTTGGCACCATCTGAGACAGACAAGCTGGGAGACGTCTACCATGTCTGTCCCACAGATGGCCCGGCCCCGCTCTCCCTCTGTCCGCTGGTTGGACTGGCACTCCGCTGGATGCTACACTGGTGCCAAATCAAACCCCACCCCCCTAAAAAAAACTCCCTGGCTGCTTCTGGCACTCAAGGCAAAGCTCTCCCCTCGCTCATCTCATCTCACTGCTTCTGTAAATAAATAACAACAACAAAACAGCAACAAGAGGGTGACACCCGGCAGAACTCATCCGACCACATGGGACCTGCTGGTTGTCAGTGTTTGGCGAGGTGCAGGGGTCGCAGACCATCCCCGCCCGCACCGCCACACATTCTTCCTGGCTGCTGTGCTTTTAGGTCGATCACTAAAACCGCCCTTTAATTCCAACAAATTTTGTGATTGTTGACACCGGCTCAGATGGGTAAAACACAATTGCAAATAATTAACCAAAGGGGGCTGAATTAAAGGGGGACTTAATATGAGAAGGGCGGTGGATGACTCACTTTGCATTAGGCTTTGAAGACCATTCCCTCGCGGCCGGCGTCGGCATTAAAAGCCTGTGCGTCTTGGCACCTTCCTCAATAGAAAAGCAGGCGGTTGATTTGTGCTGCATTAGCGCTGAGCCTTTGTTCTCCCAAAGGGCTGTCAAATGGAGAGACAGCTCCCTGAGACATTTTATAGATACATTCCCCTCAAAGGCAGCTGAGCACCGGCTGGATGAAGCAGCTCAGAGCATTAAAGCTGCTACTATTCCATTCATCCATTTGTAAACATGGACGAATATGACTGACGCACAACTCAGAGGTCGTATGAGAGGATTTAAAGTTCAATTTCACTCTTGTTATTCTCCTTTGTTTGTTATTTCTTCTCCTCTCCTGGGTCTTTCCTGCACTCTGATTAAATGCTTTCATGTGTGTCGCACAAGCATACAGCAGGCGAGGAAATGAATTCCTTATTACACTTTGCACCACATGACAGAAGTGCTTCGGAGAGCACTTAAAATTTCTGCAGATTGGAGTTTTAGCTTTTCAAATGTTTCATAGAGAAAAAGGAGAAGAGAGACGTTCTGAAAGGCAACTGCAGTAAAATGGCAAATGTATATCTTAAACAGAATAAACGTAACTTTATTTTCTGCCACTCTGTGCCGACAAACTTCACCAGACATGTTTATACATGTTATTCATCACTGTTATATTTAGATTTACAGGTAAAAAGAGTACGAGTAATAAGACGTTGACCTCTTGATTGACTGGAGGGATTGTTTAATTGTTCAAGTTATCTGCAAAGCAAAAACTTGAACATTCTTTAGTGCCAGATAGGCAGAGTTTTTCTCAGTTTAGATTCATTGTTAACTAAATAGGTCTACATTTGGAGTTTCAGACTGTTCTCTTAATTTTTTTCTTGACGTAAAGTCTGGGCAAAGCAAAAAGAGTGATTTCTTGCTTAACACTTGTTACATGTTAAAAATACTTGTTGAAAATGTAAAAAGACTGTGACTGTGAAGTACAGCATTGTGGAGTTAAGCGGGATATATACTTGTGCATCAGCTCTATGCATATACGCATGTCGCCTACGCTACTGTGAGCATTTATACTTGTATGGTAGTGTGTCAGTGTCACTCTGCAGTTACACCTCAAAACACTAGTAGGTGGTGGGATGGCTTAAAGAGCAACAGTTTCAAAAACTCGCAGCATTTATAGACAAAGCACTTGTCTTTTGCTGGACACATTTTCCCCACAAATACAACATGCTAACATTATTAGCACAAGCCAATGGCATTTTACATTGTATAAATTAGCCTAGCAGCTAGTGGACTTTTCCTCTATTCATATAAAGCCAGGGACAAAAGCAACATTTAACAAAGGTAACGGTACATAATTGGGCTCCATTACAGCTCACAAGGTTCACTGACAAAATAACTGTCTAATACTAAACACGTTTTACAAACAAATATTATATGTCACTTATAAAGAAAGTAATGGACTGTGTCCTCAAACCATTTACCTATATATGTAATAAATCCTTTCAAACAGGTATTTTTCCTGATAAGATGAAAATGGCTAAGGTGATTCCAATTTATGAAAATGGTGACAAACACATTATATCACATTATAGACCTGTGTCATTGCTACCTCAGTTTTCAAAAATACTTGAAAAATTGTTTGTAAATAGAGTGGATGATTTTATGGATAAATATGAGTTACTGAGTGACCATCAATATGGGTTTAGGAGCAACCGATCAACATCTTTAGCAGTGATGGAATTTGTAGAAAATATTGCAACAGCTATGGATAAGAAACAATATGCTGTAGGTGTTTTTGTTGATTTATGTAAAGCGTTTGACACAATTAATCATTCCTTACTTCTGCAGAAATTGGAGCGTTATGGCATAAGAGGTGTTACACTAAAGTGGATAAGAAGTTATTTAAATAATAGGTTTCAGTATGTAAAAATTAATAATACTGCGTCACATTTCAGAAAAGTAACTTGTGGTGTTCCACAAGGTTCGGTATTGGGACCTAAGTTATTTATACTTTATTTGAATGATATTTGTACTGTATTTAATAAGTTGAAATTTATTACATTTGCGGATGATACAAATTTATTTTGTTCAGGACCAGACATTAAAGAATTGTTGACAACTGTAGAAAAGGAGTTGATCATGTTAAAAGAATGGTTTGATATCAATAAGTTATCATTAAATGAAAATAAAACAAAATTTATGGTCTCTGGTGGTGTTGGGCATAATTGTGAAATGAAATTAATCCTAAATGGAGTTGAAATTGAAAGAGTTAATGAAACTAAATTCTTGGGAGTAATTTTAGATCATAAATTCAGTTGGAAGCCACATATAGAATATATTAAACAGAAATTATCTAAATATATTGGTATTATTTATAAAGCTAGGGATTTGTTGAACAAGGAATGTCTGCGTATATTATATTTTTCACTTATAATGCCATATATGTCATATTGTGTTGAGGCTTGGGGAAATACATACAGAACATATATAGACCCTATAATTAAACTCCAGAAAAGAGTTATCAGAATAATAAATAAAGCTTCCTATCGTGAAACCACTAACAAATTATTTATAGAGTCTTGCATCTTAAAATTCTTAGATATTGTATACTTGAAAACATTAGAAATACTATTTCAAGTAAAGAATAAAAGTCTTCCCACCTGTATTCAACAATTTTTTAAATTAAGAGAAAAAAAAATGTAATTTAAGAGGGTTGATTGTCTTTGAAATTAGTAATGTGAGAACTAATGTTAAATACAGATGTGTTTCATTTTTGGGAGTTAAATTATGGAATAGGGTTAGTGATGAGTTGAAATTGTGTAGATCTCTGTTGAGTTTCAAACATTGAAAGGTAAAATAATTAAGGATTACAATGTAAAATTATTGAATTGTGAAATGATTAAGAAGAAGAATTTAGAGTAAATTTTGTTGTGTTTTTTTCTTTGTATTATTGATATTCTGGGTTATCTTATGGATTGTACAGGATAGGCAAAAATAAGCCTCGGCTTCAGCCTATTCCTTTTTCGGTTACAGAGCTTGTTAAAGTTTGTTGTGAGAAAATGTGTAGTGCAAACATGTATGTAAATGTTCTGTCAGTTGATTGCACACAATTTAAGTATTGTATACTGTAACCGAAATAAACTATTCATTCATTCATTCATTCATTCATTCATTCATATTACATTATATATATACAATATGTCATTTTACTTTGTATAAATTAGCCTAGCGACAAGCGGAGATTTCCTCTGCTCATATGAAGCCAGGATAAATCCGAAGTATAAATCATATATATACATATATAAATCACTCACAAGACTTAGAATGCTGTTTTTGTGGAGGCTTTATTGTCTTCGCAATTTATTTATTAATAAAAGTAAATAAAAGCTGGTTTCCACTGAGGGAAATGGTTTAAGCTCACAAAAATAGACAGGATTGACGTAGTTACTTTTCTGGGGAGGTGCACGTCAGGCTACGAATTGATGCTGCAACTACGTCAACGCAGAGCCTACGCCATAAGTAAGGCGTTGATTCGATGCAGAGGTATAAATCCTGTTTTAGACTGTTAAACTGTTCGTCTTTAAAGCAGAGCAAAATGACGCAGTGGAGTCACGCTTCACATAATTTCTCCCCGTCATATTAAAACTAGGTTACTTCTAACTTTTGAGCGTATATAGCCTCATTGTCACTTTGTTCTTTCCCCAGTGCACTACAATCCACAAGCTCTCTTAGCTCTTTCAGTCTAACGAATGCATGAATAAACATATTTGTTAATTCCATAATCATACACAAGCAGTCACTAAAGTAGCCTACTTTACAGTCTGCCCACAAGCCGCTACCTGGCTTGTGGGCAGTAACTGCTAGCGTTAGCTGCTGTTAGTTCCTGAACGAGAGGCTGTCACTGCGCATTCTCATCCTTCAATTTGAGAGCTGTGTGTGATTGCGTGCGCTTCAGGGTTAGCTGCTAACGAGAGTCCGTCACTGTGTAGCGGCTTGTTCATTGTTTCAGCTCCTTCAGTGGACACACCCCCAGCATCTCAGAGCAGAGGTTACTACTCATTTTCTCATAACTTTATTTTTTATACTCGACAATTTTTTTTGATCATTCTAATTTGGCTATGTGGTCAATAAAACATTTTTCTACGGTCCGACAAACTTATCACAAGTATTTTTGCTTTACTGAGACTTTAAAGTGAAATCTGAATGACTATTAACTTTAGAATGGGCTAAATAAAGTGCAAGCATCTTGAAAAGCTGCTCATTTAGAATAACAACAGCATTTTAAATTGACCAGGCTACTCTCTACCAGTATGACGTGTATGTCAACATTCCATATTAGTACAAGTATGTAGCTTAGTTTGATGCAGACAGCGTATATGTACTCTTTTGTTTTATAACTAAAGGTTATCATGCCTCCTAAACATTCACCATGTTGTTCTGTTGTCAGTAAGTAGAATAATCCTGCTGCTGCTGCTGCTTCAGTCCCAGATCGGGCCCCTCCCCGGCCCTGAGGTCCCGCAGGAGATCAGGTCAGTCGGGCCCTGTGGACGGTTACCTGGCAGCCGGTGCAGCGGGAAGGCTGAAGGTCCCTGAACGCAGCAGCACTCAGCACTCCTCCCACTGATCCTCCTCACTGCATCAGCTCCATCTGTGACCACAGTCTCAGGGAGATTATGTTACATCTACAGTGTGTCTGAGCGCTCACACTATGAAATGAATCTGTACTGAAATAGTAGATACACTGCACAATAAAACTACTGGTGACAAATACAACAGTCCTGTTTTAATCATACAATAACAAATACATGAAAAGGACATAAGTTTGTTTGTTTTAATTCCAAATCACCAGTCTATCACGTAAAAAACAGAAAGTGATTTGTTTGTTTATGAAGAAGCAATAAACTTAAATTTTTGTGAAAGGTGTTTCTGGTGGTGATAAACCTACAGAAAATGATAACCCAACACATTCTCACTCCGACCTCGTCACGTATCAACATTTGGTCGTGGACTTTCCACGTTCAGGTATGACATGAAAGGTACCTTTGGATGCGTTGGTTGTTGACATTCTACTTTTAAAATACACTGCGTTTTCACAGGAAATTTATGGTTTACATACAGTCTCTTTCAAAATAAATGCACTTCATTGGTAAAACATTGGTAGAACCCAGTGTTAGAGACTAGGTGGTCATTATAGTGGAACATTTAGCAGCTGAAGAGACTAAACTGTCAGAGCTAAAACAGAGTGAACGCTGGACTTACATTCATCAGGTGGACACAAACACCACCCCAAATGAATGAGCTGGGTAGGGATGCTTTGTCTCACATCGCACACAGTCATTTTTAAAGAGGAATTCTAAAGCTACAGGTAGTGATGTATCTCCTCACACAATATCTCTTTAAAACAAGCTTTAAATTTGCCTAACAGGTACAGGTATATCAGAACAGCCAACTGTAGGACAAAATGGAGGAAGACCAACTCCCCCTTTTTTTCCAGCCTCGTCGCTGGAAGAATATGTTTGCATTGTACGTTTCTGCAAACCATGAATATGTTACATTTGCATGTTTCATACATATCAAAGTTTTGAAGGTGCCGTAATATATGAGCTGACTTTGTCACCGGGTGGTTGAGTGGATGATGGATGGCGTGTCCCCTAGGCGAGTCACTTGCCAAACTGCAGACCATTGCAGACCACAACAAACAACAAAACTGGGTATTTTAAGCCAAAACATGATCTTTTCCTAACCATGTGTAAGTAGTTTTTGTTGCCAAAAGATAACCACATGTTAACCAAAGGGTTTCTGAAACATCTGCTACGTAATAACACAACATAAATCTGCGGTTTGCAGAAGCGTACAAAGGCAACACTTTATCCGCTGATTGGGTTGCCAGTTTTTAGTCCACTTCCTTGCTCCAGGGTAATTTAGTATTACCTACTGCTGTCATGAGTTCCAACCCATGAACGTCCTCTGTTTGTGAGGCTAAAGTGCTAAACTCTGAACTACTTATCTTTTTTTTTTTTTCTTGTTTATTACTCAAAAAAATCATTTTTTTCAAAAAATCAAGTCACGGGTCAACGAACCAGTGATCATTTTTTTTATTTTTATGAGATGGACATTTTGTACAGTTTTCATTGCTGCATGTACTGGAATGAAAATATTTGATTTCTTATCAGAAAAATGATTAAGAAGATTGTGCAGCCTCCCCAGAGGGTTACACTCTCTTTCTAGCTGAATAATTCTTTGTGCACTTTCTTTCCTGGCTAAGGTTTGGCCCTCCGTGGCTCCCAGAGTTCAGGCGTCAGATTTGCTGAAGGCAAATATTCGGCTCCATCCAGCAGCTTGTTGTCACCCAGCAGCAGATAGAGATGCATCCAAACCCCTGGACACGGTGGCTGTTCACCTCAGATATCATCCTCGAGCCACGTAACCAAATAAAAAACAGCACTCCTGGCCTCCTTTCATCCCCTCCTCCCGGAGTCCCTTCCCTTTTTCTTTCATTACGACTGAAGGAGTGTCTGTCTGTGTGTGTTGCAGTGAGGGGGTTAAAAGGGAGGGGGGGGGGGGGGGGGGTGTAGTGAAAGAAAATGGACTTCTGTGTGCTAGCTAGCAGCAACAGCTTTTTTTAATCCTAGCCCCAAGCCATACTGTGCACTGAAGCAAGCTATTACATGGCAACAATTAAGAGGCTGGAGCGCAGCACCTGGTCCTCCCCATTCGCCGGCCTTCAGTGGCAGCTGACTATACAGTTCCCCCCGCCAGGTGGTTCCACTTCAATCACATTAGCTAGTCACTGTAGGGTTAATAAAGACCCCTCCCTCCACCCTCTCTGCTCCTTTTCTGCAGCGAATCTGAAGACGGAGCTTTTTAAAACTCGTTAAAATTAAGATCCCTCCGTCGGCACTGGATAATTAAAGCAGAAGCAGGACGAGCTTCTTGGAATCTAATGTTTCAGGGGAGGAGGAGGGGGGTGGGGGTGTCAATGAGGAGGGGGTGGTGGTGGAATGAGGAGGGGGTGGTGGTGGAGGTGGGGGTCCCTATCCGCTTAGTAGTCCATTTGTACAAAGAGCAGAGGATCATAATAGACCTTTTCATGGATAGACAAAACAGATGGAGGCCAATTGAAATGAGACAGGCAGGGAGACTGTACATATCTGCCCGGATACTGGCGATGTGGAGGGATTCACAAAAACAAGTGGCGAGCCAGAAGCAGCAGCAGCGAGCAACGGCGGCGGGGACAAACAAAGGCGTTATCACACTAAAAACAGCTTGAAAACCAAAACCTGTAAATAAAAGGAGTTTGGGCCGAATGTGTCAGGCTCACAATCAATAGTCATTTGTAAGAAAGCAGATGTATGCAGTGACATTTAATGCAGCTCGGCCTCCTTTCAGCAGGATGTTAATGGTGCGTCTCTCAACTTACCTCCTGTTGCTTTGTTGTTGTTGTCGATTTTCTTATTTTGGGGGAAAAAAAGTTTTATCCTTTTAACCTTTATTCTTTTCAAGGAAGATACCTTCTGTTTGTTTACAAAAAATTGATTTTTGAGTGTTTAGGCAACACTTTTATGATGTTTGAGCTACTAATATTTGCTTAATTCAAAAACCACTGGAATATGATTCATGTTGAAGTTTGTTAAAGGAAAATTAATGATGAGGCATCAAATTAAACTTGTGTCTGGGGGGACATTTTACCCTTTAACACCCAGTTTCCCTTTTTTTTTACTGCCCTTTAAGCAGCGACACGGTTGTTTAAGTCGTCTTACCACACACTGTTTTAAAGTATCACAAATATTGTGTATCAGCTATATCGTGTTTGAAATATTTAAAACCAAATACAGCGCCATCAGTCATTCATGTATTCTACAACATTTTATGCACATTTCCTCCAAAATCCAGCCTGATATGTTTGGTATATTAATAAACTTTCTGGATCCCCAATAAAGTTTGAACAGCTTCCAACAATATTTAATTGTGTTTAAAGAGCTGAAACATAAAATAAATCCACTGACCATAAGCTTTATTTACCTTGTTCAGTGTTTTGTTTGCAAGATGTCATAACAAGCGTAAGAAATAAAGAGGAATGATAATTATTTTCTTGTAAGAATACACTTCTGTCTTGTCTGTTATTCCCTTTTGGTGGAACTAAATGTTCTATAATAAGTGATTGGTTTACAGGGAGTCTTTTAACTGACACTCATTGAGATTAAAGGAATACTTCACCCACAAAATAATTGTTTCTGTATCAGTCACTCGCCCTGTGTTATGTTGAACTGGTAAAGAAAACTTTCCTTTTCTCCCATTCCTCCATGGAGAACAAAGAATCCAAAAACAGAGAAAATTCTTGATGAATAGGAGTAATCAGGGTCCGCATTTAATGACGGTAAGACTATATCAAAACATCCATTTTCAAACTCTCAGACAACTTTGCACAGTAATCCAAGTGTAATTTATCTAATCCTATGCTCAGTACTTCTCAAACGCATGCATTTTTGCTAAAACCATACCATTTACTCAGTTTTTGGATTCTTCGTTCCCTGTGGAGGCATGTAAGAAAAAGTTTTCTTCACAAATTCAATGTTACATGGGCTGAGTAAGTAATATACAAATGGTCATTTTGTGGGGAAACTGTTCCTTTCATATTGATAATCAGAAAGTGTAATTGAAAAAGGACAACTGAAAAGAATTTTGTTATATTAGAAATCATTTAGAAAATAATATCTGGTGTAGTCCTTCATGAGTCTTTTGTTTGTTTCCTTTTCATCAACAAAATAAAAAACCCCTTTAGAAACCCTAATTCTACGCATCAAGTCCTTTCTTTTTTGGATGTAACTCGACTGTATTTCATGTCTGCCTTCCTCAGAAGCACCACGAGCAACATCAAAGCCCCAAGGCTGAGCTGGAGATGGAGGGAGGAGGAGAGGAGGAGGAGAAGGAGGGTGGGAGGGAACGCAGGATGCCCGCACTTTAATCTTCTTTATCCGCTGATGTGAGGACAGACCGTCCCAAATTCCATTTATAAGAGAAATACTGATGCAAAAAGGCTGAGCGTGTCTTTATACCAGAGTGAACAAATTGGGATGCAAATGTGCCGCCTTTGAACTGTGTAAAGTGGCATAATGGGATGATCCATAAATTATTAATCAGTGTTGGTTTAGAGCTGAGCCCAGAGGACGGCTGACATCACCGCTGCACAAGAATCACAGCGAAGAGATGAGGTTTTTTTTTTTGTTTTTTTTTCTTGAGCTGAGCAACACAAGGTTTCTTACAACTGACTGTAAAAATGTGCAGGCTTATATTATTTTCAGTCTTTAAATGTTTTAACAAGTGATAAGTGACGAATTGAATTTGTAGTGTTGAATTTACAGAAAATGATCACCTAACTCCTCTATGGCATTTTTCCACTCTTGGTTTTATGGCCCACAACTTTACCGCTTTGATTGTTTTTGGACGCAGCAGGCAGCTGTTTTCAGCAACAAAGCTGTAAAAGCCACTATATGCGACCTGCTCAGCAGCAAACAGCAGACAAACACAGTTAGAGACTAGCTGATGAACATAGTGGAGCATTTAGCAGCTTAAGTGACAGATATTACCCCCAGGAAACAGAGCTAAAGGGAAAGTGAATATTGGACTTACAGTAATTAATGCCCAGAAACAACAACGACAATGACCACAATTAAAACAAACAAAAAAAAGAAAAAGAAACCATATGAGTGAAGCACAAATAGCAAGCAAAAACATCCAAGCAAAACAATCCACTTCTGAAATGCTCCAGGCGTGGTATGACAGCGTGCAGCAGACAGAACAAAACCTCTTGGCAGCTGCACCCAGTAGAATTGTCCCTCCCGGCTCCCTTAAGGCCCTGACACACCAAGCTGATGGTCGGCCATCAACCAAAGTCGGGCCGTCAGTGAGCGTCTGTCGGCCTAGTTTTTGCAGTGTGTCCCGCACCGTCGGCATTGGCGGTGGCGGCTTTTCGGCTGATTGAGCATGTTGAATCGGCGGCGGAGCTAGTCGGTGAGAGAGATCACTCTGATTGGCTGTTCAGGTTTTATTCCCTCGCCCCTGTAGCGAGTGAATCTACCTGTAGGCATCCATTTGGAGCCAGGGCTAGCTGGGAGCAGCTAGCGGAGCGTTAGCCGCAGAATGACAGAGGGACGCACAGCCAGTTAGCCTCCGCTAGTCTCTGAGCTAGCCCCGGCTCTCCGCTTGGATCCAACTGGAGCACCGAGCGCTGGTTTGTTATTCAGGTTAAAGTGGGAAGAAGCAGCGAGTTTAGCGGGCAGCTGAGTGAAGCTGAGTGAAGTGGAGCCTGCGGAGGAAACACCAGGACCGTCTGAATGTAATAGTCCGTGGAGGTGAGTGGTGCTCGGCTACCACTCTGTCACTCCGCTCTCTCTCACGCAGGTGCAGAACGTACGTGCTACTTGGCCGTCGGATTTAGTCCGTGTAGGGTGTTCAAATGCTGACACAGGGCGACCTGAGGCGACGTAGATGACATAACAGTTGGCTTTCGTCGCCGCTAGTTCTTTAATGTCGTTTTGGTGTGTCCGCACCTTTACAGTCAAGATGGCAGCAAAGACAACAAAAGCGGGGACTAATTCATCTCGTGTTGTGCCAAATTGTGGTGGATCATAACATATCAGGTATGGAATTAATCTGCGAAGTTACATAATTAATGTAAAGTTACAGAGTTTAGGTTTAGTAAAAGAATCAGGGTGTGGACATACTTTAAATGACTCAAAATCTACACAGTTCCGAACACCTGTCTCCTGGAGAAAGTCCTGTGTTTTGTGACCCATCCATCACCCCAACCTGCCTCCTAACTGGGCAGCTCAGGACACTTTCCTTCTTTAACCGGGATTTATACTTGTGCGGCAGACCCTACACCATAGCCTACACACAATGCCTACGCCACTGTGAGCATTTATACCTGTGCGGTGGTGTGTCTGTATCACTCTGCAGTTACACCTCCAAAACATTAGTCGGCGGTGGGGTTTCTGTGAAGTGCTGTAAAGTTTAGTTGATTCAAAACACACATTAAACACACATTAAACATGGCTTAATAGAAACAATTTCAAACACAAGTGCACAAATTGGCTTCACTATAAGTCGCAGCATTCACAGACAAAGCACTTGTCTTTGGACGCATTTCCCCCTCAAATAAAACATGCTAATGTTATTAGCACAAGCCTATGGCATTTTACAATGTATAAATTAGCCTAGTGGCTAGCGGAGATTTCCTCCTCTCATATGAAGCCAGGGACAACAGCAACGTTTAATAAAGGTAACATTACAAAATTTGGCTTTTACAACTCACAAGCTTCACCAGAAAAAACAACTGATCACGTTTTCCAAACAAATATAAGATGCTAACATTATTAGCACAAGCCTATAGCATTTTACATTTTATGAATTAGCCTAGCAACATGCAGAGATTTCCTCTGCTCATAGTATGAAACCAGGATAAATCCCGAAGTATAAGGAAGGATACATCACACACAAGACTTAAAATGCTATTTTTGTGGAGGTTTTATTAACTACACAATTTGTTGTTTCTTATCTGTGAAATTAAAGTAGATAAAAGCTTTGTTTCCATTGAGGAAAATGGTTTTCAGCTCACAAAAATAAAAAGGAGGTCTGCATCGCCATAACGTATAGTTACATTTCAGGCTATGGCGTAGGGTACGTCATGGCTCTATTTTTTTCTCTTAAATAACTGTCTTTACAGTGTGTTGATCTCTACTGGAGCCTGACTGACTGAAAAAAAAAAGCCTACAAAGAAGGATATGTAAGCTGTTATGAAAAACTACAATCACCTCATCAAACTGTCAGTTCTTCTCACAGTCTTTAGAGCGAACTTAAAATAAAATGCCTCGTTAAAATTGACTTTTCAGCTCGTTTGGCATGCCGAGCACAAAGAAACGTCTCCAGGTTGCACTAATCTCCTTCTACCTGCCTTTGGACCCCGCGGGGGCCTCTCTCATTGTTTGGAAAGCTGGATTAGCGACGCTCTGAGTGACTCGGCATTATTGTGTTGCGTTGTGGAACTTCCCAACGCCGCCATTTCCACGGGGATCCATGCCACATGCTGTCCGGGCTAGCGCGCTAGCTAGCAGGCAGGAGAAGCCAGTGTCGTGGCTGATAGGCTGGCAGGCTGCTGGGCCACCAGGCCAGAGCCCACTGCAAGAAATGACCCTCTGGAAGAGTCTCAGAATCTGCTTCTATTACACAAAGTAAAAAAAAAACAATAAGCAAATATATACAGAGACTACTTACATTTAAATGTAAATGGCTTTTCAACACAACTATGTAACAGTTAGAGGGCATTGTCTGTTAATAATGCATTATCATATTTTCCATAGAGCCTCATGGGGATGCAACCCTCATCCTGAGGCAACTCTGTCCCCCTGAAAAACTTGTATTTGGATTTGGAATATGTTCACTGGCATTTTTTGGGAGGGTTGCTTCTTGAGTCCTGCATGTGATCAGGTTTTGATACTAAAACACTTTGGTTAAACAGTTAAACAGTTTTAATCCTATAACAATTATCAGGTCTCCATATCAACACTGAAACAGGTTTTGGTTGCTGTAGTCATTCCTCTTGGTCATACTATCCAAGATCCCTCATGTGCTTCCAATGTAAGTGATGAAGGACAAAATGTACAGTCCTCCTCCTGTGTAAAAATATATCAGAAGTTTATCTGAAGCAAACATGAGGCTTCAGCTGCCTGAGTTACACAAATAAAGTGGATATCCTCCAAAGTTTCAGTCTTGTTTCATACAAAAACCCCTCTTTGTGTTTTCCTGGACAGTTTCCTCGCCAAATGAAGGTCTCAGCAGTTACAGTTTTTGTCGTGGCATGTGACTGTTGTTATGAGACAGACTTAAAAAAATTGTGAACTGTCCTTTAAGATAAGGGAACGGTGGTGGTTTTGGTCAAAGATCGAAAAAGTAACATGTAGTTAAGAGTTGATTATGACACAAAGGATTCCTTGTTCAGTTAAGAACGTGCTGTTGTGCTGAATTATTATTTTGAGATCACATATAGCAATAATACATAACTCTTTATTATCATTATCATTATTATTATACTTATTTATACTTGAATATTAGTACATTCTCATGCACAATCCTTCCCCCTTATTTTAAACACTTTATAGCTCTTCATTTTCTGCATAAAAACAGATATTTTTTTCATTTTTTTTCTATTAATGATTCTTACCTTTTGTAGTGTTTATTTATTTATTTATTACAGCCTCTTAGTTGAAGTTGGTTTCACCAGTAAGAATTAACTGGTAATGTAGCCTGAACCATCGTAACTGTCGCTGTGGTTACTCACAGCTATATATATATATATATAGTATATATATATATATATATATATATATATATATATAGCTATGAGTAAACTCAAGAAACCACATTCAAGAAAACATGCTTTTGGTGTGAAGATCACAAAGTGACTTATCCCTCCGATAAATCAGCTGCTGTTGTTTGAACTTTAACCTCACAGCTCTTTGACTGAAAACATGAATTCTAACTCACTTGTCCAGAGTGACATTTTTTGCAGCGTGTGTGTGGTGGCCAGACTCGGAGCAGCTGGTCAGTTAGCAGGCCACATCAGCGTCAGGCCGCCTCACTGATAATGGGATTAGTTTAAGCCAGGCAGCAGGGAAAACAGAGAGGGGAGGTGGGGTGGGGGGGACAGGGGATGAGTGGGCAGAGGGAGGAGGAGAGGGGCGGATTGTCACCATACACACAACACTGAACCCCAAAATACTAAAACCCATAACTGTACTCTACAGAGCCTGGATACTGCAGGTATGTCGGTCAAGCTTCTTCAGTGGAAGAATGGAAGACAGTTGGTCACGCTGAGATCAGCACTCAACACTTCTTCCATCAGAGTAAAGATGAGTTTCTTTTCTATTTCAAACAACCTGTCTGTGCTGTTTAAAAATGAATGCTCACAAGCTTATATGTCACGCAATCAAATGGTCCTGAACATGGTAAAACAGGTATCTTGACAATGAAAAATAGTCCTTATATCCTCAAAATCTTTGGTGTGAAATGTAAGTTTAAGTCCAAAAAGCAAGCAATACGTTTTTTAGAGTGCCATGTTTTGTCTATTTATAAAATGCTTTTCATTTTGACTTCTGAATTGTCTTATAAGGTTACAGACTGCATTTGGCCCCGCAGTTCATTTCTATGCAAAACAGGGTGGGACACATTCACTTAGATAGTTTGAGAGGGGCAGGACTGACCTTTCATTCAGGAAATATTGTTCAGTTATACTTTTAACTGCAGGCCGGCATAATACAAGGTTTCATCACTTTTGCACTTTCCTCCTGCTTCCTCTCTTTGCTTTTCTTAACTTTATTTTCTAGCTCATCTGAAAGCATCAGAATCCTTGTTCTTCCAATTTTGTGCTTGTTTGTCCGAAGGCCTCATGAGCTGTGAAGTGATGAAGCTTTTTCTAGATCAAACAAGTCCATTTGCTTTTGACTTGAAGATGTCTTCTGATTGCCATTCTTTTTTTAAGATTCAAGATTAAATTTGAACTGTAGACATCTGTATTTCTGTACTGAGACATGTTGATTGTGCTTCTATTTTTTCCCCAAAAAGAATGAGAAGAAGGAAGAGAAGAAGAAGCCTACAGAAGGGACTCTCACCAAGCAGCCTCCTTTTTGGATGCGGTTGTTGTGCTGCATTTTGTGCAGCTCTCAGCTTGAAGAGTAGAGAACAGGATCAGGACCAGCTTCAGCCACTGGCCTGACAATAACTTCTCCCCATCTCTCTTTTTCCTAACAGCCCCCTTTCTTTTCTTTCTTTCCCCCCTTTCTTAGCTTGCTTATCTTGGAGAAATGATCCCACTGAATGGCCGGTACATACTGTGATATTTACAACTATTTGTTCGACGCACCAGGTACAATCATCATTTAACCTAACAAAGATCAAAACCAGGCATTACACAGCTTCAATCTTTACAGTTTGTCTGGCCAAAGTAGCAAAATGCTTGCTGCATGTAAACGTACTGAGTATCAGGAGCCTACAGTTTTACAATATCTTCCTGTTGATTGCTCACATCTTACAGCTTAAAAGCTCAGTTTTTCAGTTTAGCAGATTGTAAAACTAAGTTGTGGATCATTTACCCTGTTGGTAGTGCATCCAACCACAAAGCAGTTTTTAGGCATTTTTCTGTTATTTGCTAGCAGACCTAAATGACAAGGAGGCATCCTCACGCAATACAAAGTCAACGGACGTGACGTGTTTTTAACGTGGTCAGCTTTATATCAGATGTTTTATGGAATTAAAATGTTAACTTATTGGATTCCTCTATGTCATTGTCCTTGTACAAAGAAAGTACTTAGACATGCTCTGTTGTCATAATCATTTGTGCCAACACTGATCGCTCCTGGAAACCATGCTGTTGGAATGGCAGTTGCTTTATACTTGAATTTTAACTGTATATTTACATGGTGACATTTTTCTGAATTGTAGTTTCCAAAATATATTGACATATTTGACTGTTGTATTGTACTACTCCTATGTCTCCTGGGTATGGTTTTATGTCTGTACAGGTTTCTACCACACCCTATCATTCACTTTTTAATATTTTCATTGCTTTTTGTTTTGTAATTATGTATATGTATGTGTGTATGCACTTTGTGTCCATTGGCGTGTGGAGCAGTATGTCAACCCAATGCTGACTTTACTTTTATAGCTATAGTGCAGTGGTGTGTCTAATTAACTGTAATGGGTATTTTTGAAGGGGTGGCAGGGCCATGGCCTGATAAAATTGCTTTGTTCCTTAAAATTAATGTAGTCTCTCAAGTAAAAGCTGTATATTTGTCTTTTTAAGGAAAGGAACAGTCTATTGGATGAACAATGAATCGTCCAACATGTATTTACAGATACAAAACACATTATAACAGGATTTTTGTGGAACTCAAAAGGTTAACTGTAAAATAAGAAACCAAAGTATATCAGTATGCGATTGCTTTACTCTCATATTGGCAAAGTTTTCAACTAGCCAATATACTACAACAGCATAATAGAATTCAGTTGTGTTTTTTGGTTTTGGTGTGCCATCTCAAGGTTTTCAGTGGCCCCATTTGGCTACTGCTATGAAATTTTTTGGGGGGAGCTGCTTTGCTGCATGTTGTTCTTTATCCCCCCCCACTGCCCCTCCCATCTGTAGCCTCTTTACTGTATTCTAATTGTCTAATAAAGGCATTAAATGTACCAAAAATACCTGAAAAACCATCACTCAAAATTCTCTCTGAGGCCTTCACGAATTGTTTGGGTGGATATTTTTTGCAGTGTACACTCTCCGCCCCTCAGCTCACCTGCAGTGGAGGCGGTTGAACCACACTGGGCTCTAATAGGCTCACAGCAGCTCTATTATCATAGCCAATCTCACTTGCTAGCAGCCCCATCTTGTACTGCGCAGACCGCAGGCTTTAATGGCTGAAGTCTTTGCCGAGGGGAGTGCTAATAGTGGCATCAATACGAACAGCAATTTTGGTGTGATGAGAAAGCCCTAAAGTCGACATATTACTTCCTCTAAACCACCAGCAGCAGCAGAAGCACTACCACATAATTTCACCCTAAAAGCCCCCGGCACTCCTGCTGAGGGCTGGAGAGGATTGTAGGGGGATTGATCTGTGAGAGTAGATGGATGTGTGAAAGCCTACAGAGCCGCCTATTGATTTCAGACGGCGTGGAGGATGAATCCATGATAACAAAAGGTCACCGCTCCTTAATCCTGGTCTTTAATCAGAACAGAGATCCATCCAGCAGCCTCTCGCCCTCTTCAACTCTGGAGCCACCTGAAATTTCAAAATAAGGGAAGTTTTAGAGGTGTGAGAGCAATAAAATCTAAAGATCTGCAGGAGAAATAGCTGCACTCTCAAAAAGACAAAAAGGGTGTTGATACAAAGTGGCAGAAAGGAAAGAAAACTGCTCCTAAACATGTGAAAAGTTGCACTGTCAAACTTTCAGACCAACACACTGATGTCTCAATGTGGAATTAATTTTTACCTTTCAAAAGGAGTCTGTGTTTCAAAGATGTCCCCCCCCCCAAAAAAGCCTCCAATTTCCAAAAATCTCCTCACATTTAAAAATGTTGTCTCCTCCCAATAAAGCTTTCATTTCAGTGCCCTTCAGTGTCCTCACTTTTTTCCAAAATGCTCCCAATTTTCAAAAGTCAAGGACGTGCACTAGTACTTGCTAAAGTTTTAACCGCCTATTTACTGTCTTTGGCTACTGTCTTAGACTGTGCCTCTGGGGGAAAGAAAAAATTGTTTTATTTGTGATAGTACCCGATAGTTATTTAAAGGGCCAGTGTGTAAAATGAGTTGAAAACAGTGACATCAGTGGTCAAATTCTAGATTGCAGGGCTCACTCGCTCACCCCTCCCGTCGGGTAAATGACGGTGGCCTCGTAGGGACAAAAAGCCTTGCGCTGACACGAGTTTTTCAGGAGTAGGTCTATCTAGCGACGAGGTGAATGTTTATTTAGTAATCTAAACCATGTTACAATATTGTAATGAATCCCTCACGAGCAGGAGACCAGAGGAACGTTCGGGGAAAAGGCCAGTTTATTTGAGCACTCCAAAAACTCTGGTAACACTCCAGGGGGTAAAAGACTCCGTCCCAAACTCTGACTCTTCTAGCGTAACACACACACTCCATACACACAT